>NC_139394.1:62925000-63470000 GCF_054392235.1 Sus scrofa
TGGATTTGTTTCCACTGTGCCATGATGGGAACTCCCAAAAGTAACCCTGAAGTTTTGATATAGGAGTCTATATATATATGAGATTGTTTTAAGTTGCTGGTCTCTTAATTGCAAGTGCCTCTCCAATGTCCTGCGTTTGTACCCTCCTCTTCTCACAATTTCTGATTTTGGTGGCATATTTGTGTGTGGATGATTTACTACCTTTACTGTATATATGCATTTATGGTGAGCCTTGTCATTTTTTAGTATTTTTGTTTCTAGTTGTGGGCTTTTCTTTTCCGCCTAGAGAAGTTCCTTTAGTATTTGTTGTAAAGCTGGTTTAGTGGTGCTGAATTCTCTTAGCTTTTGCTTGTCTGGAAAACTCTTGATTTCTCCTTCAAATCTGAATGAGAGCCTTGCTGGGAATCTCATTTGGAGGTTTTTTCCTTTCATCACTTTAAGTATGTCATGTCACTCCCTTTTGGCCTGCAGAGTTTCTGCTGAAAAATCTGCTGATAACCTTATTGGAGTTTCCTTGTATATTATTTGTTTTCTTTCCCTAGCTGTCAATGTTTTCGCTTTGTCTTTAATTTTGGTCAGTTTGATTAATATGTGTCTTGGGATGTTCCTCCTTGGGTTTATTCTATGTGGTACTCATTGTGCTTCTTGGATTTGAGTGAGTGATTCCTTTCCCATGTTAGGGAAGTTTTTGGCTATTATCTCTTCAAATATTTTTTTTTGGCCCTTTCTCTCTCTCTTTCCTCCTTCTGGCACCCCTGCAATATGAATGTTGGTGCATTTAACGTTGTCCTAGAGTTCCTTTAGACTGTCATTTCTTTTCAATCTTTTTTCTCTTTTCTGTTCCTCATCAGTGATTTCCACTAGTCTGTCCTCCACCTCGCTTATTCGTTCTTCTGCATCCTGTATTCTGCTGGTGGTGGTTTCTAATTAATCTTTTATTTGTTACTGTTTTTGCATCTCTGCTTGCTTAATACTTAAATCTTGTGTTTCTTTGCTCATTGTTTCCTGTAATTTATTAATCTTTGCTTCCAGTTTATTTCCAGTGTCTTGAATCATCTTCACTGTCATCAGTCTATAGTCTTTTTCATGGGGTCTGATAATCTCCAGATCACTTAGCTGTTTTTCTGGGGTTTTTTCTTGCTCCATTTTGTATAGATTTTTGGTGTGGTCTCCTTTTTGCAGGCAGTAGGGTTGTAGACTCTCTTGCCTGTGATGTCTGCTCCCCCGCCCCCTGTGGCTGAGGTTGGTAGGGGGCTTGCTGTAGGCTTCCTCATGAAGGGACTGGTGCCCGCCTGCTGGTAGGTGGAGCGGATTCTTATTCCTCTGGTGGGAGGGGCTTTGTATCTGGGTGAGATTAGAGGGCTGTGTGCCTGGGGAGTCTTTAGGCAGCCTGTTTACTGATGGGTGGGGCTGTGATCCCACCAGATTATTGTTTGGCCTGCGGCGTCTCAGCCCTGATCATGGGGCCACACTTCTCCAAAACGGCCCCTCTAGAGGAGCACATGCTGAAGAACATTCCTGAGATCTTTGTCTCCTATATCTTTCCCCAACAATGAGGCACAGTCACCCCCTTGTTTCCCCAGGAGATCCTCCAAGAACTGCAGTCAGGTCTGATCCAGATTCCTAGGGAGTCTCTGCTTTGCCCTGGGAACCAGTGCACATGAAAGCCTGTGTGCGCCTTTCAAGAATGGGGTCTCTGTTTTCCCCAGTCCTGTGGAGTTTCTGTGCACAAGCCCCACTGGCCTTCAATGGAAATGTTCTGGGGGCTCCTTCTCCCAGGGCCAGATCCCTAGGCGTGGGGACCTGATGTGGGGCTCAGCACTCTCACTCCATTAGGTGAGTCTGTGATACAGTTACTTTCCAGTCTGTGGGCTGCCCACCTGCTGCGTATGGGGTTGCTTATATCGTGTAATCGCCCCTCCTACCGTCTCTATGTGGGCTCCTCTTTGTCTTCTGGAGTAGGATATCTTTTTTGATAGCTGCAGTCTTTTTGGTTGAAGATTGTTCAGAAGTTGGTTGTGATTTTGTTGTTTGACGAGAGAAGGTGGGATCCAGTCCTTCTGCTCCGCCATTTTAATCCCATCTCAACGCCTGATCCTTAACCCACTGAGCAAGGCCAGTGATCAAACCTGCAACCTCATGGATACCAGTTGGGTTCATTACCACTGAGCCACAATGGGAACCCCACCTTGATTTATTTTTAAAGCAAAGAACACACCCAGAGGACAGAGTTAAATTGCATGGATAGAACCGAATTAGGTAAATGAGTCTTTTTGGCTTTACCAGCACTTAGACACGAGACAAAGAGCTGGAGGAGACGGGTCCCACTTTCTGCTTGCCAGACCACAGGGAATATAATAACAGAGAGTCCGTGAAGCTGTCCGAGATGAGAGGAGCTCTGTGGTCCGTGTCTGCCCACGGCCACTTGGGTGACCACAGCTACTCTCAAATTTGAGATTTGACCTCTCAAATCTCAGCTGCTTCACCTTGCCAGAAGAATCAAGCCAAGGCGCTGGGGAATCTGGATTGTACACGGAGTGTGGGCAGGACCACATCTAGGATACCCCAAGCACTGCTCTCGAGAAAGTGACACCTGTGTACAGAATTCCCAGCAGCCAGGAGAACCCCATTCTATGCAGATAATGAGGGTCCAGAGGAGGTCAGGGACCCCCTTGAATGTTGCTGGGATGTGCACACACACGCTGCTTTGAGGCCTCCTGTGTAGGACATTCAGACAGCGAGGAGGCCTGATGGGAGAGCCATGCGTTCGTTGGCAAAGCTAAGTTCTCTGTAAGGATGGGCTGGCTTGTTCTGGGAGCTGGGGAGGAGATGAGCTCAGTTTCTCAGGGGCATCAGTTTCCTCCCGTGTGTGTGTGTGTGTGTGAGAGAGAGAGAGAGATGCAGTTGTGCCAAGAGAGGGACCCTGTCCGGCAACACTTCCACACTTCCATCTGATTGATGACATTGTGCCACCCTGGTGTCCCGGGGACTTCTTTTTGGATCTGATGAGTCATGCTGGGCTTGGTGTCAGTAGCCTAGAGGTGTCTGAGCAGCTGTCTGTCTGGGCCTGGGGAAACATTAGGGCCGACGGGGAGCAGGACAGACCTACTAAATAGCTTCTTCTTTTCTCCTCCCGCCCCAAATCAAATGAGTAGTTAGTGGCTGAAGTTGCACACCAGCCCAGAGGGTTCCCACCATGGACAAGGGAAGACCCACCCCAGGGTTGTGCCCCTCCGACAATTCCAGAGAAAGACCTGCCTTGGGACAAGATGCCACTGCCCCGGCACTGTCAGGGCCACCACGCAGAGGGCGCCCTCGATGGCATAATAGCCCATATTCATGGTGCTTATGACACACTCGAGAAAGTATGAAAATGGAACCCATCTCTTTTGCTTTCTCTTACCCATCCGTTTGGGCCATCTCCCCTGAATTCCCACTGCCTTCACACTGTCGTCCTGCTCCCACCCGCCCGCCTCACATGCCCGCAGCCCTCCCTGGAGGCACTTCTTCCCACACCCAAATCCGTCACCCCCCCCCCCGCCGCCGTGTGTGTCATAAATGGTGTTGGGTCAATTAGTCCTTCCTACAGCCAAACAAATCTTGGCCTCTCATCACACACCCGAGTCCATGCCAAGCGCCTTGTGGACACACGAAGGGTGACATGGCCACTCCTGGAGGGACCCCAGAAGACCATCCCTCAGAGACCTGTGTCCAGCCGACCACAAACACACGTGTGATTCCTCTTATAAACAGTTCAAGCACTGGCCAAACCCACCCAAGGTTAGATGTCAGGACAGCAGTTGCACCGTGGCGGGGGGGGGGGGGGGGGGGTTAATGACAGAAAGGGGCACGGGGACGCCGAGAAAGTTGGGACTGTCCCAGCCCATGATGCGGGTGCTGGCGACACAGGGTGTCCGCCGGGTGAACAGTCACTGGCTCCCACCCCAGGAGGTGCGTCCTTTTCGGAACGCGGTTACACGTCAGTGAGACGTTGACAGCGTGTGTGAAAAATACATACTTCTCCACGGGATGCATGCGTTCAACAAAGGGCCACGCACCTCCATCTCCACCTTGCGGAAGTTTGGATACCGAGAGAAAAGGAGGTGAGCCCCCCCCACAGGACCCCTGTCCCCGGGCCCAGGTAAGCCTCGGAGCAGGAGCTGCCTGGCCTCCTGCTCATTCTGCCCATGCCCCGAGCACTGCGGGGCGCACGGCGCCACGGGGGATGTGTCTTTAGGGTGCAGGAAGCTCTCTGAATAATGTGCTGTGTCTGCACATGTTAGCAACGGCTTTCTTGTCCAAGCTTTACACCATCGTAGGAAAGATAAGCGCGGTTTTCTGATGAAGGCGCCGAGATTCAGGGAGGGAAACAGGATGTCCAGGTTCCCACGGTCAGCACACGGGAGGTGACGGATGGTCCTCCCGGTGCCGAGGTCAAGGTTCTTCCCATTGCATCGGATGAGAGGAAGTCAGCAGACAAGAGAGGCAGGACGAGGACGGGCAGAAGGTGACCTGGATGCAGCCGGTTCGATGGTGGGAGAACCCGACATGAGAACGTGACCCAGAGGGTGGCTGTGAAGAGGCTGCAAGACCCAAGCTCTGAACTGAACGCAGACGGAGGAGCGGGTCCGTTTGAAACAGGGGAACTGAGTGGAATCAGACTGAAACAGTGACGGTGGGATTAATATCAGGGCTCGGGAAGGTCCGAGTCAGGGCGCAGGGCAGGACCCGGCCGGGTAACCACGCGGGGAGGCGTGTCCAGGATACTCCAGGCTTGAGGGGCTGGAACCTGGTTATGGGGCTGAGCGTGGGAAGGAGGCAGGTGCTCAGAACCAGAAGTTCGATGGGGAACAGTTTACGGAGGGAACCAAGGAGACGTTTTCAAATGAGAGTCTAAAGTTTTACAGGTGGAAAATAATAGAAATTTTACCTAAAGACAAAACAAAAAAAAAAACCCCAAAAACTTATTTTGAAGAAAAAAGTAGCCCCCTTCTCTTAAAAAAAAGAGAGAAAAAAAAATGGAGGTTTCTCTTCCAGCAGGGTTGAGGCTAACATTTACAAGTGAAGATTTCTGCCTAAGAATTCTAATGAAGACGAAAGACAACTCCTTACTGGTTTTATCCTAAAATATGGCTCATGGATGGCGTATCTCCATGAAGAAAACACAGTTTTGTAGGAAACTGGGAACAAAAATGTGGATTCGGTCTTGATTCTGTTGTTAAGAAGCTGTGTGATCCTGAGCAGGTTGCTTAAGTTCTCTGGGCCCTGGATTCTTCACGAGCAAAATCAGACCACTCTTGTCTACGTCGCCGAGGTTCCAGGTGGGGCCAGGGCCTTGACTCATCAGCAGCTTGTCAGAGTTGAGGTTCTGCACAGCCTCACTCTTGCCGCTCTGTTCTCAAGTGTGATTCCACACATTACACCAAAAGAGGCGTATGACTCACGACGCAGGGCACGTCTGCATCCACAGCACGGATTTCAAATCTGCAAGGTCAGGAAGAAAGCCGCGCCAGCAACAGACGCCCAGGGAAAGTGCTGAGGTTAGTTCAGATGCTGGCTGTCTCAGCATCCCCCTTGAGCCTGGAGGCAGCAGGAAGACAGACGCATCCCCCAGCTGAGCGGTCCCCTGCATTCGAGAAGACAGGGACCAAGGAGGTTATCTCTGTCCCACGTTTCGTGCCCGAAACATCAAAACTAGATGTCACTGCCGGACGGTGAAGTTCAAGGATGGGACTCTGTTCCCATAACAGACACAGGCAGCCAGAATTCAAGTCCACGTGCCTTAGGAAGAAGACAATGAAGACGGAGGCAAAAGGACACTTACTAAGCACTTAACCACAGACCGAGATTAGAGGTATCATTTCCTGCGTCTCACAACAACGAAAAGCAGAAAGGATTGGCAAAATTTCTCAGATGAGGAAATAAGCTCAGAGAGGTCTCGTGAGTTGTCCAAAGACACACAGGAACAAGGGAAAGGGACAGAATGAAAATCCACATCCATTCTGCTCCAGGGCACGTGTTCTGTCCGCCTCCCCAGACACCCAGGCAACGTCGGCGGGAATCTTTTGTTGATGGCGTGGCCGGCTTTGACATTCTGTCAAAACACCACCCCCTTCATCTCAGGGTGTGAATCATTCTGCCTGGAATCTTGCAAACAGGTAAAAGGACACAGTCTGTTTTTTAAAGGCTTTCTTCTGTAAGGGGAAGTCCAGCATTGTGAGGCAAAGCTAATTTCCCTTGAGAAATAAATAAATCTGGCCCGTGCATGCATACATTTTTTTTTTCAGTCTCTGCAACCAAACAGAACCGTGTGTCTGTTTTTGGAAGCCTCTGGCAGCAGAAAATTCTAGGGAAAACATGCTCTTTTCATGGCCATGGCACGAAGGTGGTTCCTGGGCCCTGATGGTAAGAGCCCAGAGCAGAGGAAGCCGCCCCCAACTCCAGGGCCGCTGGCCCGCGTCCCTTGGGCCAAGGCCCAGCCGTGCCAAAGGTTCTTCTCCTGCTGTTTTGATGGGGGACCCCTCTCCAAACGTGCCTTGTGAGGCTGGAAGGAAACCTCTCCTTAGTTGTTGTTTGAGTTGGCGTCTGGGGGAGAGGAAGACTTAGGGTTTTGAACCGGCTCCCACACTGACCCGCTCTTCATGTGCAAATGTCATGAGCCCACCTGTCAAGAAACCCAAGCACCACAAGCTCTTCCATTCAGAATGGATGAGCAACAAGGTTCTACCATGCAGCACAGGGAACTGTACCCAGTCTCCTGGGATAGAACAGGATGGAAGATAGCATGAGAAAAAGATTGTCTACATATGTGTGACTAGGTCACTTTACAGCAGAAACCGGCACAACACTGTAAATCAAGTGTACTTTAATTTAAAAAAAGAAAAGAGAATAAATACAAACTCTACATAAAAAAAAAAGATACCCAAGCATCAGACTTAGCTGGTCCATTTCCTAGTGCCCTCGATGGTAAATGCCTTCTAAACTTCTGAGTGATCAATAAAGAGAAAGAAAGGGGTGGTTCTCACTCTCCCGGATTTTGAGTTTTAAGATTTTTATTGGACTATAGTTGACTTACAGTGTTGTGTTATTTTCAGGTATACAGCAAAATGAATCATATGCGTATATATATATATATATATATAATGAATAAAATAATAAAGAATGAAAGAATATATATATATATATAGATACGATTCTTTTCCCATATAAGGTATCACAGAATATTGAGTAGATTTCCCTGTGCTACACAGCAGGTCCTTGTTACTTACTGTTTTGTACATCGTAGTGTGACGATGTGGCACATACATGCAATAAAAAAAAATGAACTCACACCATTTGCAGCAACATGGACGGACCAAGAGAGTCTCATACTAAGTGAAGTCAGTCAAAGACACACATCCGACGAGATCGCTAATACGTGGAATCTAATAAAATGATACAAAGGAACTTCTTCACCCAACAGAAAGAGACTCAAAAATTTCAAAACCGAAACCTCTGCGGTCACCCAGGAGGAGACGCTGGGAGAGGAGGAACTGCGAGGTTGGGATTAGCATACCACACACTCTTGCCAGATTTTGTGACAAAAGAAGCAGGATGATTCCAAGAGAGCAACACCGCGTCGCTCAGCTCTGAGAGGGGGAGAGGGAGGTCAAGGACCCTCGGCTGATAATCGGGGGGCGGGGGTGGGGGGCTCAGGGAGGGGCTGCAAAGACATCGGTGTTCCGGTCAGAGAGAAGAACCGGCCTGAAAGGCCAGCGTTATCTGGGATCATAAATTCAGGCAATAACCTTTACGTTTGGGCAGGACTGCAGGGCTTCCCAGCAGTCCCACCGCCCATCTCATTCCTCGCCTCTAAGGAAATACAGAAGCAGGCCCGTGTCTCGCCAGGCTCCTTGCTGCCCCCTCAGATTTTCTCCTTCTAAATTGACTGCCTTGGGAAACGCATGTATTTCCGTACCGTTTAAAAGGTCATTTCTGACCCTGTGGACCCCTGTGGACGGTGTCCCCGATGCTGTTCTAAAGTGACGTCTGGCTCTTGGGAACTGAGGTGTTTCTCCCAAAGCCTGTGAAAATACCAACGAAGATCCGGAAAGAAAAGCCCTGACAACACGAGCAACTAACTGAACCTTTGCGACAACGAGTGATAGTGTCGGGAGCTCTAAGACAAGCAGGGCCTTCACAACCCCTGCAGGAAGACGGGAACTTGCCCCCGTCCGCGGCGGGCCTGTCTCCGGACCTCAGACGCTCTCTGTGCAGCAGCTTAGTGACCGCTATTCGTCTGTCCCCAGGTACGGGCTCAACCCTTGCACGACCCCCAGAGAAAGCCTCGCCTCCACTCCTGCAGCCCCTGCAACCCATCTCTGGCTCTGGGAGAGAGCCACGCTTTGAAAAACATTGGCAATTTTTAATTTTAGAATGTGAGCATCAAGTATTTCATAAGCATGTATCTGGAAAGGCAAACAAAATAGCACAATCATTAGGCTCCTGATAAACGAAGGGGGGGAGGGGTCTGGCATGAAACTTCAGTAAAAAGGGCCCGAGGCTTGTAAAAAACGAACGACGGAAGGGCCTGTGCACCGAACTCGGTTTTCTTTCATTGAGCGTAGTGTCCAAATAACATTTTTGGATATGCGGTGACTAAAAAACTTGGCATCGAGGCCACCTTGGGAAAAAGGCAACCTTGAGACGTCATTTCGGTTGAAGAACAGACAGAGCAAAATTATGAGCTCCAAACTGAAGTTGGTGTCCCGGAAACGGCGGGGTCCTCTCAGCTCAGTTAGAGGAGAAATGCCTGAAAGACTGGTTCTAAATCTAGTTATAAAAAGTGACCACTTGGCTGCACGGCAGAAATTGGCATAACATTGGAAATCAACTCTACCTTAAAAAATAAATAAATGTAACAAAAAATTGCAAAATAAACACATCATTTTCCAACCAGGGGGGGAAAAAAACCATAGAAAACAGAGATAAACTATAATTAAATTAGTCAGGATCTAGTGCCTGAAAAATAGTTACAAATTCTTAGAAGCGTCCTGTGTGAGTGAGAAGGAGGGAGAGGCTGTTCACAGAGAGGCGCAGAGACGAGATCAAAGAAGATCTGGAGAGGGGTTCCCCGGTGGCACAGGGGGTTAAGGATAGTGTCGTCACTGCTGGGGTGAGGGTTTGATCCCCGGCCCAGGAACCTCCGCATGCCTCAGACATGGCCAAAAAAAAAGAGAGAGAGAGAGCGAATGATCTGGAGAAAGGAAGACAGGAGGCCTGGGCTCTAGTGAGGGCAGCGCCCCTGACTGAGACCTGGGAGGGTCTCAGAAGCCCCCCTCCCCAGACCCTGGTTTCAGAGTCGGGACGTCCCAAGAAGACACAGCCAGGTGGGCACGAAGCCCGGCTTAGACTCTGGCTTCCCGGGCCCTGGTTCGCGGTTCTCTTCACAATACAGCATCCGTCTTGAATCCCAGAGATGCGGCGGGCTCGGGTTTGACCACCTTGGGGCCCGGAGGGGCAAGTCCCCGCACGTCTGAAGCCGGGGGGCGGGGGTGGGGGGCGCATTAATCCCGCGCCCCGGCCAAGCGGGGCACCGACTGCTCTTCATCCTCGCGGAGACGTCTCACCAGGTTGCAGGATCGAGGACCCGGAGCAGGCCGGGCCGGACCGGGCCGGGCCGGGCCGAGCAGCTCAGCTCCCGCACCCCTGAGGCCGAGGCCGCCCCCAGCCCCCTCCCCTTGGCTCCCGACGGGCGCGTTACAAACGACCCGTCTGAGCCGCGCTGTCAGCTTTCCTGGGACGGGGGACCGAGCCTCGCATCAGCCCCGAATTATCAGGCCTGTGCACGTGGGCCGCTGCAGATCAGGGGCGCATCGTGCTTTCCTGGCCTGGAAATCACAGCCCGGGGGCGGGGACGGGGGGCTGAGACAGGCCCAGCACGCGGAGGAAAACAGGTTTCAGAAAGGCTCTCGGTGACAAGGGCGCGTTTTGGGTTGTTTTGTTTTCCTGTTTGCTTCTGGACACAGAAGAGAGGCTCATTGATCCGTCTTTAAAACAGGAAAAGCGACGTGAAGCTGCGATTGCGCCGGGTCAGGGCCCCTGGACTGCCTGGATGTTCTTTCTGAGTTTGCCATCACCCTGCCCCAGCACCGTCCCTGGGTCTGAACGTCCAGCGGTAGGAAAGTGCCTGCATCCTGTCTCACTAGCGGGACTTGCGCCACAACCCCACTCTGGTGACGTAAAACCAGCCTTTGAAATACGGGCCTCAAGGTGAAGTGCGGCGGGCAGACACCACCAAGGTCAAGAGGGCCCTCAAGGTGTCACTTCAACACAGGCCATCCCATCGCGTAGGAGGGGAGAACAGTGGCTCCAACGGGGTCCGGTAGGGGGTACCTGCAGGGCTCCCAGACCAGAAGCGCCCCACACAGGGACCCGCGGAGCAGCGACACACCCAGCGCAACCCCTAACCCAACAGCCTCCCTCGGGACTCACACCAGTGGGGGCCCAGGAAACGGCTTCTTCAGCCCTCCTGCCCTGTGTCTTTGAAATGCAAGGTCTGAAGGCTGAGGTGCTCAGCGTTTGTGTTGCTGTGGACACGGGGGATGGATGTGGCCCCAGTGGGGGGGCGGTCGGCTGAGAAGAAAGACAAGTCACTCATCCGGTGCCTCCCACCAGCCAGCATGGAATGGCTTCCGGATAGAAAAGTATCACTTGCAGGGCTCCCGTGGTGGCTCAGTGGGTTAAAAACACAACATCATGCCCATGAGGATGCGGGTTCGATCCCTGGCCTATCGCTCAGTGGGTTAAGGATCTGGCATGGGTGGCAGATGAGCCTCGGATCCAGCGTTGCTGTGGCTGTGGTGTAGACCGCAGCCCTAGCCTGGGAACCTCCAAATGCTGCAGGTGCGGCCATAAAAAGACAAAGAAAGAAGAGTGTTATCAGCAGTTCGCACTGAGCACTCGCTCTTTTGCTCCCTATTCCGATTCCCGGCCCTGGAGATGACCACGTTAGCCGGGTGACCACGCCGATGACACGTGGAGGTGAAGGGACACTGTACCCGCCAGGCCAATGATGCCCTTGAGAACCTGTAAATGTGTGGCTCTGGGTGAAACAGGTGGGGCCTGTCGCTCAGTTCTTTCCATTGTCCACTAGGTGGACAGGGAAAGCTAGAACTGAGAATAGCTCTGATTTTGTGAAAACGTGCAATAGGATGTAGTTCCAATTTTTAGATTTCTTTTTAAAGTTGACTTTACTGAGGTGTAGTTGACTTACGGTGTTGTGTTAGTGTCTGCGGGGCAGCAGTTTGATTCAGTTATTCATGAACATGTTATGTTTCATATCCTTGTCCCTTCTGGTTTCTCATAGGATGTCGCATTCAGTTCCCTGAGCAGGCAGTAGGGCCTTGTCCATCCTGCAGCGAATAGTCTGCATCTGCTAACTCCTAACTCCCAGTCCCTCCCCCTTGGCAACCACAAGTCTGTTCTCCATGTCTGTGAGTCGGTTTTGTAGATTAGGTCATTTGTGTCATATTTCAGATTCGACATAGAAGTGACATCAGGTGGCATTTGTCTTTCTCTTCCTGACTTACAATTTTTAAAAATTAAGGCTAGGGAAACTTTAATTTCAAATTTTGGTATTAATCATTGTACTTTATAGTTTGTCTTTAGCTTTTGATAGATAACCAGAATACTGTAGAAGAAAAATAACATGAAGCTATTGGAGAATAATTTTAATTTTTACACTTACTTTACCTCACAGTCTGGCTCAAGATATACCCGAATTGGTACATGTGTCCTTTAAAATTCCCTTGGATCAAGGGTTGCTAAACTATGGCCCACGGGTCAAATCCAACTATTTTTATAAGTAATGTTTTATGGACACACAGCCACACGTGTTTGCTTATGTACCGTCTCTGGCTGTTTCTGAACATTCACAGAGGGTCAAGCAGTTGTGGCGGAGACCAGATGGCCTCCAAAGTCTGAAATATTTATTATCTTGACCTTTTCAGAAAATGTTTGCCGACCTCTGCTTTAGATCATTATTGGCAATAGGACAAAATTGTTATAACAATCTTGATGGCAACATAATTAGTATTTTGCTGAAATTAAGCGTGAGAAATGAATTGTCCCGCAGAGGTAGAGAGTAACTCACGGTGTGTGTGTGTGTGTGTGTGTGTGTGTGTGTGTGTGTGTGTGTTTCCATTTCATTCCTCACCCACATCACTGCTGGGCCATCCACAGAATAGCCAGCTGAGCAATAACAATTAAGTCTAGCTCCCTTTGGTATTTTGCCAAAACTTTCAGACATATAAAAACAAGAGGTGGGAGCAGGTTTTTCTCTGTTTTGTTGTTATGAAGGAATGGTTGTCAAAGTAGGAGAGGAGGCTGTTTACAGGCTTGGTTTATCACTTTTGAAATGTTCAGATGCCTGGGATGTGGCGCTTCCCTGGGTAGCTCTGTCCGAGGACCTGTCCGCATTAACAATATATCAGGGCTTGGAGAAGTCGTCACACAGACAAAGAAGGCAGACAGGCCAGGCTTTGGCTCCAAACAAGCCTGAGCTCTTAGAACCTGGGCTTCCGAAACCGGGCGATTCACGTGGACCAGGTGGTTCCTCCTCCAGAGATGTGGCGGACGGGCCATCACTGCATGTGAGTGACGGAGCAGAGAGGACACGCTCTCCTTGCCACACAGGGCAATAGAGCTCCACAGGCTGCAGGGGGAGGTCACAGAGAAAAGAGCTGCTTTCCAAAAGGGCTTTTGTTTAAATTAAATTTTGAAAAAATTTAAGAATTGAACGTGTGAAAAAGGTTCATTGTAGAAAAATTAGAATATTCAGAGAAGCCCCAAATTCTTCCATACTCAGATGTAGTGTCTTAAAGAATATCCATCCAGATAACGCTATGGAATTCTTTATGGCATTTATGGAATGAGATCGTTTTGTGTGGAAACCCTTCTGAACCGCTTTTTTGCACTTGGGAAATTCCTGACCTTAAAGCCACATTGATTTCCTTTGAAATGACTGTGTGGTATCCCCTTCTATGAACTGCTGTAAGTGTTTAGTAAATCCCTTATTGTTGGCTATTTAGGTTGTTTCCAAACTTAAACATTTTCATTCATGTGTAATTACTTCCTTGAAGTGGAAAGGAAGGCGTATCTATTTTAAAAGTTTTTGAGTCATATTGCAAACTTGCCTTCCACAAAGGTATTTAAATCTTATCTTGGAATTTTAATATATATTGTAAATATCTCAGTTCCATATTAGTATATTAAAGTATAAATTTTCTAATGCATTCATTTATACTATGCATTATGATGTTGCATCATAATAATGCATAATAATATTGCATAACAATGCCAATAAACTTATGGAAGTGATTTTAAATATTCTAATACTTTTAGTAAAATATTTACTGAAATATTCTAATACTTTTAGTTTTAAGCAAGGGAACATTTTTCCAGACATTGCATAATTAGAAATGCAATTTTTTTCAAGATATTTCCTGGTTATGTATTTTTGTCTATTACTTTCCACTGAGATGCCTTTTTTTATATTTTTAGTTATTTCCTTTATATTAGTTTATTTATACCTTTTATTTTGTGTAGCAAATGTTCTGGTTTATTATTTATCATGTCCTTTTTGTGCAGAGTGTTGCTGGTTTTTTAAATGTTTTAAAATCTATCCATCTTTGTCTTTATGACCTTATGACGTTGTCTAAGGTTGTTCTTACTTTAATAAGTATTAAGTAAATATCCATCTTTGATTTTAAAATTTACTTTATTTTTGAGGTTGAGTTTTAAATATTTTTCTTTTTAAAAAATGATAGATAACTGTCTTTTTATCTAGTACTGATATGCCACCTACTTCATATTCTAAATTCCTATGTAACTGTCATTTTCTGCACTTTTATATTCTTTTCTGTGTTTATTTTGGCATGAGTAGAGCACTCTTTTTTTTTGTCTTTTTGCCATTTCTTGGGCCGCTCCTGTGGCATATGGAGGTTCCCAGGCTAGGGGTCCAATCGGAGCTGTAGCCACCGGCCTACGCCAGAGCCACAGCAATGTGGGATCCAAGCCGCATCTGCAACCTACACCACAGCTCACGGCAACGCCGGATCCTTAACCCACTGAGCAAGGCCAAGGATCGAACCCTCAACCTCATGGTTCCTAGTCGGATTCATTAACCACTGAGCCACGACGGGAACCCCACGAGTAGAGCACTCTTAATTATTGTAATGTTATGCTATGTCTTAAATCTAACAAGAAGCTGCCTATTCTATGCTTGAGTATTTTTATCACGTGTGTTTTCTTCCAAATGGACTCTAAAGTATTAAAAACTATTTTCATCAAGTTCTTTTTCTCACTCCCGTGGGGATTGGGATTTCATAAACTGTAAGAACTAATGTAGGAGGCAACGCCTTGCTCTGTATTGCGTCTGATGATCTAGGAAGATGAGATGGCTTTCGTTTATACAAATTTTCTTTTGTATTCCTCATTGATGCTTTTATTTTACATTTAAATTAACGGTAAGATTGACTTCTTTGGAGAACAATTCGATGAAATTCGGTTATAACTAGATTCGCATAACCCTGGTGACAGTCAGAGGGTCGTCACGTCACTACTGGGCTGTCACTGAGTAGGTTTATGCTCTCCTCACCCCCAACTCCTGGCAAACATTGGTCTGCTTCCTGTCATGATGGTTTTGTCTTGCTGAGATTCTCCTGTCAAGGGACTCGCGTGCTGTGGGACTTTGGAGACTGGCTTCTTTCACTCGGCGCGATGCCTCTGAGATCCACGCACGAAGAGGTCTGTCTCGTCTCATTGCTGAGGCGGATTCCAAGGCGTGGATGTACCGCAGCTTCTTCATCCCACCATGCGCTGCAGGAGCGTTGGGTTGGTTGCAATTTTCATCCATTATGAACAGAACTGCCAGGGACTCTGGCACAGGTTTTTACGAGAATATGTTTTTCTCTTGGGTAAATTGCTGCATCATTTGATAAGTAGATGTTTCACTTCAGAAGAAGCTGCCAAGCCATTTGGAAGTCGAGACATACCATTTCCATTCCCAACGCAATGTATGAGGGTTCTGTTTGTTCCAGTCCTTGCCAGCACTTGGTATCGTCAGTTTTTTACTTTTTTATGTTAGTCTTCCTGATAGTTATGTGGTGGTATCTCATAGTGGTTTTAATTTACATTTCCCTAAAAGTTGCTGATACTGAAAAACTTTTTGAACATCTGTTCATTTGCTTAATGTCCTCCTGTTAAAGCCTTTTACTCATTTTTAAATTGAGTGGTTGTTTATGTTCTTACCTTTAAATTTTACAAGTTCTTTATACGTTCTAACTAGAACTGCTTTGTTGGATATCGTATTTGGACTTATTTTCCAAGTCTGTAGAATTGTCTTTTTTTAATTTTCGTGATTACTAGACTAAATCATGATTAAATTTAAAGAATTTATTCCCTTTTTTTTCTTTTTTCTATTTGATGAGAACATTTAAATTCTGTTCTCTTAGCAAATTTCCAATGTACAATATGGTGTCATCAGCTAAGTCACTGTGTATGACTCTAATCACATATTAGATCCTCAGACTTTATTCATCTTATAAGCAAAAACTGGTACCCTTTTAGCAATCTTTCCCAATTTTTCCAATCCCCCCAGCCCCTGGTAACCATTCTTCTACTCTCTGTTTCATGAGTTTGACTTTTTTTTTTTTTTAAAGGTTGTACAGACAAGTGATACCATGAAGTAACTGTCTTTCCAGCAGGGTTTTTGGCTGAGCCAAAATTTCCAGTATTGACAAAGTTCAGTTTATGTATTTACGTCATGGGTTGTGACTTTAACATCATGTCTAAGATGATGCCATGTGTCCTTAGCCATGTGTCCTTAGCAAGGGTATCACAGGCAAGTTGCACACACTTCTTCTTGATATCAATCTTGACTAATTTCTATTTTGCCTACATTTTGAATAGGATATGGATGTTTCCTTTAATCTAAACAGCTTTAAAATGCTTTTTAAGAGGCAGAAATCATAGTTCCTATCCAGGGAAATTTTATAAACTCACTTTCTTCCAATAGATAGAACATACCTATGCATTTGCACAGAATTATGGCTAAGAAATGTCAAGTGAGTCCTGAGACTTATTTGTAGTAGACATTTCCATTGTGATATATCTCATGATTGATAGCCTAAAACAATATGTGAGTCTCAAAAATATTTGAGGGGTAGGTAAGATATCGAAAGTACAGACAAAGATGTACATGTGCCGAATCCATATTCTGGC
This sequence comes from Sus scrofa, assembly GCF_054392235.1. Taxonomy (NCBI): domain Eukaryota; kingdom Metazoa; phylum Chordata; class Mammalia; order Artiodactyla; family Suidae; genus Sus; species Sus scrofa. Next base: position 62,941,264 of record NC_139394.1, read on the forward strand.
CATTGGCACACCTGTTGTGAAGTCAGAGTGAAGGACTCTGATGAGCGGGTCCTGACAGGTGGCCTCATCTCAAGTCTTAGTGACTTTGTGGAGCCAAGTCGGACAGAGGGTCATGTTCTTATCACCTAGAGGCAGACGTTCTTCACTGAGGTCCCAAGAATGCGGAACAATAAGCAGAGAACTCGCGGCAAGTGTACGTAAAAATGGGAACACTACTGTATACCCATTTTGCTTTGGGAGAAGTCTGACGTTTCATCACCTCTCTCAGGACACCATCTGATGTCAATCAAGAAGCTGCATCTACATTCTCCGCATCTCCCCACCTCAGACCTACGCGAATCACTGCGCTTACACAACAGGTATTCACCCAGTGGGTGAACAAGTATCTATGGACATACTATGGGATGGGATGGTTTTGACGCCAGGTGTAAGGTTTTTATTTAGCAAATCCTTGTTGAGTGCCTGCTTTGGCCAAGCACTAAAAGGACAACATTCCTGCTCTCAAAGTGCTCACCTTCGTGACAGAAAGACGGGACGGCAAATGCGTCTCAGTGGGACAATGCCTGTGAGCATAAGAGAGAGTGTTTAGATGTTCACAAAAGAAGTACCTGTCTGCCTAAGGCATTCAGAGGAGGCTTCACAAAAGCAGCAGTGCCTGAGCGCAGACGAGAGTGACAGTGACAGTCTGTAGAAGGGGCCTCTCAAAAAGGTCAATTGCACACACTTGAACTTGAGATATGGCAGGGTGAGTCTGATGTGGAGGCTGGGAGCCAAGCATTGGTATGTTCTGTGCAGATTCACTTTCTCATGAGTTTCACTACAGTTAATCAGACAAGTGGTAGACGGAGGAGGATTTTAGGAGAGAGAGTGTTTGAAAACACGGAGGCGTGGAAGACGGTGGCTTATTCCGGGAATTACAAGTGGCTCCGCCTCACTGGAGGATCAAGTCGGACGGATCCCAGATCCCGCAGGTTTAATTTATTGACAGAGTAGTGTCAGCACACAAACCTTTATGCAAACGAGTGTCCACGGCAGCACTGGTCAAAAGTTGCCTAAATAGTAAGTTCGCTTGTGGCACAGCGGGTTAAGGATCTGGCGTTGCCATAGCTGCGGCACAGGTTCAGTCCCTGGCTTGGGAACTTCCTCATGCCAGGGGTGCAGCCCTTCCCGCAAAAAAAAAAAAAAAAAAAAATTAAATAAATTAATTCATAAATAAAATAAAATAAAAAATTGGACAAAACAACTTTAAAAAGAGTTCCTAAAAAAGGAAAGAATTTATATGTCCATCCTTAGGGGACTGGATAAAAACTTCTCGTAAATACATACAAAGGAACATTTTGCAATGTCAAAAAGATTGAATAATATGGTTCAAACTAACAAAGGTCTCATACAGAATGAGCCATAAAATGATATGATATGATCTCCAATTTGGAAAAACAGGCAAAACATGCCTGTGCGTCAACATGTTTCAGTGACTATTAGACCGATGTGTTAATAGCCCCAATTCTTTTTTTGGCCATGCCCATCGCCAGATCCTTAACCTGCTGCACCACAGGGAACTCCCTAGCCTCAATTCTTCATCCTCCTCTCTCTCCTTGCCCTCTGGCGTGAACTTTGCAGCTTTTCATCCTGAAAGTGGAATCTGTTTTCTCATGCCTCGACACTGAGTTCAGCCGTGCGGCTTGCTTTGGCCAGTGAGCATCAGCAAGTGGAGAGTTATTTCAAGAGGAGGCTTTATCCCCTGTTCCTTCACTCTCGTGCCTGGCCATCGCTGTGCAGATATGTCTGGGCTAGGCTTTGGGGGATGGAAGACAAATGGAATAAAGCTGAGTCACCCCTTTATCCCAGCAAAGACTACCCGGGGTCAGCCCTCAGCCAGCTGATTCCCCAGGCACGCAGGCTGACCCAGACACCATCAGGACAGCCATCTGGTTGACTCACAGCCGACCACACATGTATGCAGAGCCAGCTGAGATCTCAGGCCCGCCTGGATCAGAGGAACCCTGCAGCCTTGTCAAGAAACCAATGTATGTCTCTGAGGCTTTATGGTAATTGTATGAAGCATGGTTTTAGCCACAAATAACTAAAATGATGTATTTGTATATAATATTGGCTTTTACCAAAAATCTGGACAGATGCACCCCAAACTGTTAACCAAGGTGACCTCTAGGATATGCAGTTGTTGACTGGGGTGTACTTCCCAACACTCAAAGTCCTGCTGTACCCTCTAAAAACAGAATTGCTCCTCCTGATTTGATTCATTTGCATTCTCTAACTTATTCTTAAAATGCCCAAAGCAGAGGAGATAAGAAAACAGGCCCTAGTCCTGGAAGGCCTAGAATGAAGTCCAAATGGTTGCAGCACTGGCTTCGTTTGCAAGAGTTTTCTGGTGGTTGTGGCTTTGGTTCTTGTCTGCGACACTGATGGTCTGAACATCAGAGCCTGAACGTGACCTCTATTTTAGCCCATTTTTCTTCAGTAAAGAGGCAGGTGGCTCCTGACGGGGGCGGGGGGGGGGGGTATCATTGAGATAATGACCATGTCTGCCAGGAATGAGAAAAGCCAGGGTGAGACACCCTTGGCGCTGCCGCGGATGCTGCCCACAAGCACGCATGAGCCAAACGTGCTCCGCGTGGCCATGCGACCATGAGGATGGCCTCAGCCTCAGCCTCAGCAGTGACCAAGTGCTGCACGGCCTCTTAAACGCGAGGCGGACCTAGTTGGGATTTTCAGGTGATTAAAATAAACGACGCATTTTATAAGTGCCAGGATACTGATGTGTACAGTTATTCATTCATTCACGGCAACTGGTGGGAGAAGGTCATGGTTCCTGTCTAACCTTTACCAAGTCTAGAAAAAAGTCCTTTTATTTTCTAATGTCTGCCTTGATTTGGTTGACTTGTTCTTCCCCACATTAAGCTTCAACAAAACTGCCTGCAAGGTACTTAAGGTAAGTGTAAAAGCCAGAATATCAGCAGATGATTCCATGATGTGAATTCAGCATAGAACATCTACTGCAGAGAGGTAGCAGGATGGGGAAAGAGCCTGAAAATGGGTCACTTCCGGGGACTAGAAGCATCTGGCTCCAGGTCCTCATAGTTATGTGACCCATAGGTGTGTTAATTTCTGTCTCATTTTTTTCCTCCATAGGATGAAAATAATCAAAGTCATTTCCCACCTCTGCTTTGAAAATCGTAAGAAGCCTAGCAAAGCATCCAGGAAGAACTGATCGACATAAAGGCGCTACTGACAGTCTCCACAGTTCTCAGAATAGAAGAGTTCTTACTCGTTGCCAACTCCCTTCTCCCTGGTAAGTTGTTATTTTCTTATGTCTGCCTGGGCGGAGATGTGAAGAATGTGCTGTACTAGGACAGTTCCATTTTCACTCGATCCTCCTGAATCCATAGCAAGCACAAGGGGAACCAACCTTTATACATGACCCCAGTCTATGCATTTAAATATTTCCGGAGCCTGGCTAGGAGACTCAAGACAGTTTACCCAAAATGTTCCACTAATCAGATAGGAGAAAACGTCTAGGACCCTCCCCTCTGGGCCAGAACAACCTCTCATATAGTTCCCATGAAAAACCAAAAATAGAGCTACCCTATGATCCTGCAATCCCATTTCGGGACATATGTCCGGAGAAGATTTAAAAAGATTGGAGTTCCCGTCATGGCGCAGTGGTTAACGAATCCGACTAAGAACCATGAGGTTGCGGGTTCGGTCCCTGCCCTTGCTCAGTGGGTTGGCGATCCGGCGTTGCCGTGAGCTGTGGTGTAGGTTGCAGACGCGGCTCGGATCCCGCGTTGCTGTGGCTCTGGCGTAGGCCGGTGGCTACAGCTCCGATTGGACCCCTAGCCTGGGAACCTCCATATGCCGCGGGAGCGGCCCAAGAAATAGCAACAATAATAACAACAACAACAACAAAAAAAGATAACATGCCTCCCAGTGTTCACGGCAGCACTACTTACAAAAGCCAAGACATGGAAGCAACTTAAATGTCCATGGACATAGGACTGGATACAGAAGATGTGGTCTGTACATACAGTGGAATATTACTCAGCCATAAAAAGAATGAAATAATGCAGCAACATAGATGGACCTAGAGAAATCAGTCACTGAAAGGCAAGTATTATATGATATCATATATATGGAATCTAAAAAAAATGACACAAATGAACTTGTTTACAAAACAGAAATAGACCCACAGACATAGAAAAAAAAATTATGGTCTCCAAATGGAAAAGGGGGGAAGGATGAATTAGGAGTTTGAGATTAACATGTGCACATGACCGTACACAAAAGAGACCAACTGTAGAGCACGGGGAACCATTATTCAGTATTCTGTAACAAGCTATAAGGGAAAAGAATCTGAAAAGAACAGACACATATGCATGTATAACTGAATCACTTTGCTCTGCAGCTGAAACACAACGCTGCAGATCAACGACACTGCCATACCATTTTAAAAATAATTTAAAAAGTCCATAAAATATTTCCCAAGCCGTATGTGTCTATAGAACCAATCCACAGTGAGTATAGCAAGGAGGCTGGCGAATAGGCAACGCCTTCCCCTTTAGAGAAGTAAGATGCACGGCTTCCTCATGGAAAAGCTAGAGGAGCTTCCCTGTATGTGGAGTTTCATGCGAGCTTGGTGAGACGGTCTTACACCTGCCACCCCAAAGCGACTTCACCAAATTCTCCATCATTTACACACTTTCTGCTGAACTCTGCCGGTCCCTCTGGCATCTTTCCTTCCTACGCAGGAGCAGCTGTCCACAGTGGCCCACCTCCCAAGCCCAGGCTTCTGTTGCAGTCCCGCCCCGCTTCCTGGCCGGGCTGGTCTACAGACCACGTTCCAAGTCTCCCCATGCTGAGTTCTGCTTTCAGAGTTGCTGCTAATCGCTGATTTCTTTTGAGGGGCACAAAAACTGACCCAGCTGCCTTGCCCCAGTAGGCAGGATGTTCTCTGCTTTCAGATGGCTCAGCCCTTCCAAAACATAGACTCGGTCTTGGGAAAAGCAGTAATTAGCCTGATGGGGAATAAACTGCCACCTCAGCGGTTTTCTTGCTCCTGGGTTTTGAAGTTACAGAGACCCAAGCAGGTCAGAAAGAACCGGAGTGCTGTTGGGTCTTAATGCCCGACTGAGCTCAAATACCGCTGCTGGCACCCAAAGCTCATTAGTCCTACCCAACCCCACTCATTGCCCCAAGGGCTGAACCAGCTCCCATGGACACTGAGACAGACATTCATTAGTGTTTTCACCTCAAAGTGGCCTGGAAGACCTGGGTCTCACTAGTTGACATAAACTGGAAGAAAGAGTTCACCAGGCACAACAATAAGGAAAAATGAATCTACTTTGTGGGCTCCCCACAAAGACTGAAATTGTCCATATTATTCCTCTTGGAAGAATCTTGCCATGTTATTAGGGGCAGGGTCCCTCCCCTTCTCGGTAACCCTAGCCTACAAGCGTTTTCAGGTCTGTGGGCACAACCCTTTAGATCAGAGTCTCTCAGCTACAGCCCAATTGACCTTTCAGGATGGAAGTTCTTTGTGGGGGGGCTGTCCTGTGTATTGTAGGATTTGAGAAACATCTCTGACCCTGAGATGCCAGGAGCATTCTCCACCCAACCCCTGGAGCATGGCAACAACCAACTCTGCCAAATTGTCCTCTGGGGGAGCAAAATCGCCTCCTTGTTGAGAACCGCTGCTTTAGAAGATCGTCGCCTGCATTAAAAAGCCTAGAATTCAGTAAAAGAGGACCAAGGAGAAATGATCAGACAGCGTCACATAAGACGAGAAAGTATTCTTTCTCGAACACGTACTTCATACTTTGTATGTATATGCTCATAAATAATGTGGATCCTGGGAAAATAAAAAATGAAAACTACTGGTAGAGTATCTTGACCTTCACAGAGACCATTATTTATCTGTGTTTCTGCTGAGAGATATGAATTAGTCTCTCACTTTAAAAATCTCTGATGTTTTCTCAAAAATTCATTGCATGCTTTTATTGCGTTGTTTTTTAACTTACTATGGTTTTCTTTCAGCCACTATCAGGCACTTTGTCTTCTACCCTATTAAGACAGTCGTGGGGACTTATCTGGACCGGGGGTTTGAGACTGACACGTACACTGAGGGATATGAAATGACTGGCCAACGGGGACCTGCTCTACAGCACAGAGAACTCTGCCCACCATTCTGTGATCCTCCATATGGGAAAAGAATCGGGAAGAGAATGGACGTGAGTACCTGTACACTTTGTTGTACTGCAGAAATTATCACAACTTTGGTAATCAACTATGCTCCAATAACATTTTAAAAATGAAAAAAATAAAATGCTGACCTAAAAAAACTCTGCTTTAGATTTACAAAATTATCAAAACAAAACATCGTGGGTCATCCAGCAGATCAGTGCGTCTTTACTATGGGCTGAAAGGAAATGTGTGAAGCCAAACACCGCCACCCCTCAGGGTTGATCATCTATTTTGGGAGGTGATCTACTAAACAATGACTATTTACGTCTAACTTGTAGGCAGATCACACAGAGTTAGTTGAATATCAAGTCCTACAAGAAATGATACCTGCTCATTAAGAACATATGAGAGGGGAGAAGGACCAAGATGGCAGAGAAGTAAGACGCCGTGCTCACCTTCTCCCACAAACCCACCAAAAAACCACAACTGCATGTAGACCGATTCGCACAGAACACCTACTGAATGCTGGCAGAAGAACTTAAACCTCCAAAAAAGGCAAGAAACCCTCCCCAAGACTGGGTGGAAAGAGAGAGAGAGAGAGGGGAAAGGGTTAACATACTTGAAAAACAGGGCAACCACAAATCAAAACCAAACATTACATTCACAAAAACTAAAAAGGACACAAGCATAAAATAAAAGGGAATCATCCAACCAAAAAAAGAAAGGAACAAAGGAGAAACATCAAATGAACTGGAAAACAAGGTTTAAAATGGCAGTAAATACATATTTATCAGTCATTACCTTAAATGTCAATGGACTAAATGCTCCAATCAAAAGACACAGAGTAGAAAACTGGATAAAAAAGAAAGAGCCTATGATATGCTGTCTACAAGAGAGTCACCTTAAGGCGAAGGACACAAATAGATTGAAAGTGAGGGGATGGGAGAAGATATTTCCTGCCAATGGAAAAGACTGGAAAGCAGGAGTTGCAATACTCATATCAGAAAAAAAATAGACTTAAAAATGAAGGCCATAAAGAAAGACAAAGAGGGCCACTATTTAATGATAAAAGGATCCATTCAAGAAGAGGATATTATAATCATCAATATATGCCCCTAATATAGGAGCACCCAGATACATACAACAAATACTAACAGACATAAAAGGAGAAGTGGATGGGAATACAATAATAGTAGGAGACTTTAACACCCCACTCACATCAATGGACAGATCCTCTAGACAGAAAATCAATAAGGCAAAAGAGATCCTAAATGACACAGTAGAAAAGTTAAACTTCATTGACATTTTCAGGACATTACATCCAAAAAAATCAGAATACACATACTTTTTCTCTCTTTTACTTTTTAGGGCTGCACTTGCGGCATATGGAGGTTCCCAGGCTAAGGGTCGAATCAGAGCTGTAGCCACTGGCCTACACCACAGCCACATAATGTCAGATTGAGCTGCATTTGTGACCTACACCACAGCTCATGGCAACACTGGATCCTTAACCCACTGATTGAGGCCAGGGATCAAACCTGCATCCTCATGGATGCTAGTTAGATTCACTTCTGCTGAGCCATTGATGGGAACTCCAGGATACATATCCTTTTCAAGTGCACATGAAACATTCTCAAGGACTGACCACATTCTGAGGCACAAAACTAACCTCAACAAATTTAAGAGTATAGAAATTATTTCAAGTATCTTCCCTGACTACAATGGCAGGAAACTAGAAATCAACCACAGAAAAAGAAAAAAAAAAAAAAACTGACTACATAGAGACTAGACAACATGCTACTAAAAAAACCAATGGGTCAACAAGAAAATCAAAATGGAAATTTAAAAATACCTGGAGGCAAGTGATAATGAAGACACAAACATTCAAAATCTGTGGGATGCCACAAAAGCAGTGCTTAGAGGGAAATTCATAGCAATACAGGCTTTCCTTAAAAAAGAAGAAAAATCTTAAATTGACAACTTAACAAAAAATGAATTAGAAAAAGAACTAAGAAAACCTATAGTCAACAGAAGGAAAGCATAAAGATCAGAGAGGAAATCAATAAAATAGAGATTAAAAAACAATAGGAAAAAATCAATAAAACCAAGAGCTGGTTCTTTGAAAAGGTAAACAAAATTGACAAACCTCTGGCCAGACTCACCAAGCAGAAGAGAGGAAAAAACAAAATAAGAAAGGAAAAAGGAGAAATCTCAACAGATACTGCAGAAATAAAAAAAAACCACGGGAGAATGCTATGAACAACTATATGCCAACAAATTTGACAACCTAGAAGAAATGGACAACTTTCTAGAGACTGAATTCTGCCAAAACTGAATCAAGAAGAAATAGATCAATTGAACAGACCAATCACCAGAAATGAAATTGAATATGTAATAAAAACACTCCCTATAAACAAAAGTCCAGGGCCAGATGGCTTCATAGGCAAATTATACCAAAAACTACAAGAAGAACTTATACCCATCTTCCTTAAACTTTTTCAAAAGGTTGAAGAAGAAGGAACACTCCCAAAGATATTCTATGATGCCACCACCACCCTAATACCAAAACCAGAAAAAAATACCACCAAAAAAGAAAATTATAGGCCAATATCTTTGATGAATATAGACACAAAAGTTCTGAACAAAATTTTAGCCAACCAAATCCCACAACATACAAAAAAGATCATACACCACGACCCAGTGGGATTCATCCTAGGTTCACAAGGATGGTTCAACATATGCAAATCATACACTACATTAACAAAAGAAAAGTCAAAAACTACATGATCATCTCAATAGATGCAGAGAAAGCATTTGACTTAGTCCAATATCCATTCATGATAAAAACTCTTACCAAAGTGGGTATAGAGGGAACATGCCCTAACATAATAAAAGCCATTTATGACAAACCCACAGCAAATGTAATACTCACTGGAGAAAAGCTAAGACCCTTCCTGCTAAAATCTGGAACAAGACAAGGATGCCCATTCTCACCACTTTCATTCAACATAGTTTTGGAAGTCCTAGCCACAGCAATTTGACAAACAAAAGGAATAAAAGGTATCCAAATTGGAAGAGAAGAGGTAAAATTGTCATTGTATGCAGATGACATGATGCTATACATAGAAAACCCTAAGGACTCCACACAAAAACTACTTGAACATATCAAGGAATTCAGCAAAGAAGCTGGATACAAGATTAACATTCAGAAGTTGGTTGCATTTCTGTATACTAACAATGAAATATTAGAATAGGAATATAAAAAATATAATACCTTTTAAAATTGTACCCCCCAAAATTAAACACCTAGGAATAAACCTGACCAAGGAGGTGAAAGACATATGCTGAGAACTATAAAACATTAATCAAGGCCATTAAAGAGGATTCAAAGAAATGGAAAGATAGTCCATGCTCCTGGATTGGAAGAATTAATATCATAAAAATGGCTCTACTACCCAAAGCAATCTGCAGATTCAATGCAATCCCTATCAAATTACCCATGACATTTTTCACAGAACTAGAACAATCCAAAAATTTATATGGAACCATAAAAGACCCAGAATTGCCAAAGCAATCCTGAGGAACAAAAACCAAGCAGGAGGCATAACTCTCCCAGACTTCAGGCAATATTATAAAGCCATGGTCATCAAGACAGTGTGGTACTGGTACCAAAACAGACATACAGACCAATGGAACAGAACAGAGAACCCAGAAATAAACCCAGACACCTACAATCAATTAATTTTCGACAAAGGAGGCAAGAATATAAAATGGGAAGAAGACAGTCTTTTCAACAAATGGTGCTGGGAAAACTGGACAGCTGCATGTAAATCAGTGAAAGTGGAACACACCCTCACACCATGCACAAAAATAAACTCAAAATGGCTTAAGGACTTAAGACACTATCAAGCTCCTAGAAGAGAACATAGGCAAAACATTCTCTGACATCAACTTTACAAATGTTTTCTTAGGTCAGACTCCCAAGGCAACAGAAATAAAAACAAAAATAAACCAATGGGACCTAATCAAACTGAGAAGCTTTTGCACAGCTAAGGTAATTAAAAAGAAAAAAAACCCTACAGAATGGGAGAAAATTTTTGCAAATGAAGTGACTGACAAAGGATTTATAATCTCCAAAATTTATAAACACCTCCTGTAGCTCAATACCAAAAAAACAACCCCATCAAAAAATGGGCAGAAGACCTAAACAGATAATTCAGCAAAGAAAACATACAGATGGCCAAAAAAACACATGAAAGGATGTTCAACATAAGTAATTACTAGATAAATGCAAATCAAAACCACTATGAGGTACCACATTTCACTGGCCAGAATGGCCATCATCAAAAAGTCTACAAACAATAAGGGCTGGAGAGGGTGTGGAGAAAAGGGAACCCTATTACACTGTTGGTGGGAATGTAAATTGGTGCAATCACTGTGCAAAACAGTATGGCGATGCCTCAGAAAACTAAAAATAGAATTACCATATGATCCAGCAATCCCATGCCTGCATCTATCCAGAGAAAACCATGACTTAAAAAGACACATGTACTCCAATGTTCATTGCAGTACTATATACAACAGCTAAGACATGGAAACAACCTAAATGCCCATGGACAGAGGAGTGGATCAAGAAGATGTGGTACATATACACAATGGAATATTACTCAGCCATTAAAAGGAAAGAAATGACAGCATTTGCAGCCACTTGGATGGACCTAGAAATTATCATGCGAAGTGAAGTTAGCCAAACAGTGAAACACCAACATCATGTGCTCTCACTTCCATGTGGAATCTAAAAAAAGGACACAATGAACTTCTTTGCAGAACAGATCCTGACTCACAGACTTTGAAAAACTTAGAGTTTCCAATGAGACAAGTTGGAGGGTGGAGGGACGGGCTGGGAGTTTGGGATGGAAATACTATAAAACTGGGTTGTGATGATCATCATACAACTATAAGTGTAGTAAAATTCATTAAAAAATAAATAAATGAAAAGAAAACTATGGGGAAAAAACCCAAAAAACAAAAAGACAACCTACAGAATGGAAGAAAATAATTTCAAATGATGCAACGGACAAGGGTTTAATCTCTAAAATATACCAACAATTTATACAACTCAAGAGCAAATAAACCAACAATCCAATTGAAAAATAGGCAGAAGACCTGAATAGACATTTCTCCAAAGAAGATAAACAGATGGCCAACAGGCACATGAAACAATGCTCAACATCACTAATTATTAGCAAAATGCAAATCAAAACTGCTATGAGGTACCACCTCACACCTGTCAGAATGGCCATCATTAACAAGTCAACAAATAACAAATGCTGGAGAGGGTGTGGAGAAAAGGGAACCCTCCTACACTGTTGGTGGGAATGTAAATTGGTACAACCACTGTGGAAAACAGTGTGGAGGTACCTCCAAACACTAAATATAGAACTACCATATGACCCAGCAATCCCACTCTTGGGCATATATCTGGATAAAACTTTCCTTGAAAAAGAAGCATGCTCCCCTATGTTCACTGCAGCACTATTCACAGTAGCCAAGACATGGAAACAACCTAAATGTCCACTGACAGATGAATGGTTTAAGTAGGTGTTGTACGTATACACAATGGAATATACTCAGCCATAGAAAAGAACAAAATAATGCCATTTGCAGCAACATGGATGGAACTAGAGACTCTCGTACTAACTTGAAGTCAGAAAGAAAGACGAACACCATATGATATCACTTATATCTGGAATCTAATATGCAGCACAAATGAACTTTCCACACACACACACAAAAATTCATGGATCTGGAGAATAGACTTGTGGTTGTCAAAGGGGAGGGAGAGGGAGTGGGATGGACTGAGAGTCTGGGGTTAATAGATGAAACCTGTTGCATGTGGAGTGGATAAGCAATGAGATCCTGCTGTACAGCACAGGGAATTATACCTCATCACTTATGATGGAACACGGAGGAGGATAATGTGAGAAAAAGAATGTACATGTATGTGTGTCACTGGGTCACTTTGCTGTATATACAGTAGAAGTTGAGAGAACACCGTAAACCAACTATAATGGAAAAAATAAAAATCATTTTTAAAAAGACTATATGAGAGGAACACATAAAAACTGAAACGAATGTACAATGGTCAAACAATATTTAATAATGCCAAAGCTGTTGCAAGTCAGGCTTCGGAAACCACCAAAACAAAAACAAACAACCAACCAAAAAAAGTCAGCCTGGAAGAAACAATGCTCTTAGCTTTGGCCCTATCACCAGAGGACACAGAAATGAAGCATTGCAGGCAGCGGGACAGCAAGTTCTCAAGATGAAAGAGGCATCCGGAGTGAGCTAGAAATGCTGAGTGTTTGGAAATGAATCTGAAATGGGTTACGATGGGATCCAGTGGCCAAAGGTATGGTCAAAAGTGAGAAGTTATACAAGCCAGGAAGTTCCTCAAGAGAGGAGGGGCTGGCTCTCAAGGGTCCAGCATCTAAGATTCCAGAATCATCTGAGATGCTGGAATCAAGCACAGGATCCAGAGAAGTTCTGCCCATTTTCCTCTGACACCAGTTCCTTTCTAGAGAAAAAGTGATGTCAAGATCCGTGCAGGGAGTTGTGCAGGAAATGGGTGAAATAAGGAAAAGACAAAGAATCTCGTTAGTTTCTTGAGAAGGAAACAGGATCAGGTGATTGAGACAAAGGATGTAACAACGGACCGGACAAAGCAGCGAAAGAGAGGGTAGTGCTGGTGAAAAGCAACCCAGAGGATGGAGGAAAACCTTTTAAAAAGTGGCTCTGACCAACCGTGTCAAAAATCAAATGCTACCAAGACCTGAGTAAGGGTGACGCGGGCTGGTGCCTTAGGCCACGTGGTGGCCAGTTGTTGCCCAAGGAAAGACCCCCCACCCCCGCGGTGAGGCCGGTTTTTCAGCGCTTCGCATAGTGGTGACAGATGAGAGTTTCACATAGAGAAATCCCTAATGGTTTTTATCTGCGTTTAGATTTTATCTGCTTTTGTTTGGTTCTTTTACACTTAATTTGGATTCGCTTTCAAGAATTGATGTCCTCCGTGTTTCCTGCAGACAGTTTTGGTGACTGAGTCTTTGAGCAGGTCATTTATGTCAGGTATACAGACAATCTGTGATTTAGGATGGTTCAACTTAAGATTTTTCCACTTCAGAACCTGCAAACGTGATACATGTTTAGTGGAAACCATACCTGGGATTTTTTTTTTTTTTTTGCTTTTTAGGGCCGCACTTGTGGCATAAGGAGGTTCTCAGGCTAAGAGTTGCATCTGAGCTGCAGCTGCTGCCTACACCAGAGCCACAGCAATGCCAGGTCCAAGCCACATCTGCGACCTACACCACAGCTTCCGGCCATGCCAGATCCTTAACCCACTGAGCGAGGCCAGGGCTCAAACCTGCAACCTCATGGTTCCCAGTCAGATTTCTTTCTGCTGAGCCACAATGGGAATGCCCATACCTGGGATTTTGAATTTGGATCTTTCTCCTGGTGAGTGGCAAGTGGTGCTGGGCAGGGCGGCCCAGCCACTAAAGGGGTGAAGCTCCCACACGGGCAGCCACCCTGGACTCAGACAACTGCTCTGCTTTTCATTTTCGTACCCCAGTCAATGCATTACATGAGACATCCACGTTCCTATCCAATACTTTGTGTTAGGTAGTGCTGCCCAACTGCAGGCTCATGTAAATGTTCAGAGCCCGTGTAAAGTAGGCAGGGCTCAGCCATGAGGTTCAGTGGGTTAGAAGTATCCCATCCATTTTCAACGGATGGTCTTTTCAACCTAGGATGGGTTCTTCGGGATGAAACCCCATCGTAACTCAAGGAATTCAGTATCATAGAGCTATACAGTGTATGTTTTCTGTTGCCTTTGAGACATATATATATATATATATATAGATATATTATGGCTGCACCATGGCATATGGAAATTCCCGGGCCAGGAATTAATTGAATCTGAGCTGGATCCTTTCGCCGGGGATCGAACCCCCACCTACACAGCAACCCAAGCCACGGCAGTCAGATTCTTAATGCACTGCCCCACAGCAGAAACTCCAGAGGATATTTTTGGCCCTATCTAGTCTTATTGTTTTATTTATGTTTTGCTGCTTTTTTAGATTTTGCATTTGAATACTGACTTTAACTGATTTCATTCTTTTCTAATTTGACCTTAAAATATGTAAGGACTTGAATTCACTCTTCTCTCCCTGCCGCACTGAATATACCCGTGTGGCAGGTACTTATCATTTGGCTCTTAGCTGAGTGATCCTTTCCTACAGATTTGATTTCTTCCCTTATTCAGGGAGTCTAAAGAAAACCGTTTTTAATCTCATAGTGGTTTTATTCACTGCATTTTTTCTCTTATGACTTTCACTTGGGGGTCAAAGTATGAGCTTAACATTAAACTCTCAGGAAACTTAGGCTTTTTGTGGCCAAGTACATAAACATATCTATAATGTTCCACAGGTTCTTGAAAAAAAAGCTGCCTATTTTTTTTGTAGGATGGGTAGCCTTCTGATAGCTATTTATTAAATCAAAATTAACTACAATTTTGAGAGTTCCATACATTGATTCATATATTTCCAGCTGCCCTGGGAAAGATGCAGGTGGATGCATTAGACAGTTCCACGGGTACTGCGGTATTTTAAACAAAGTGTGCTCGTTCTATGAGCTCCTTCATTGCCAGTTTCCTGCTTTGGGTATCATATTCTCGTTATAAAATTGTTAATACTGGGGCGAACGGTACACAGGAACTTTCTGTCTACTTATCTGCAATCCTATAAACCCGTAATTATTTCAAAACAGAGAGTCAAAGGAAAACAAAAAAGAAAACATCAACGAATCTCTGTGCGTCTTTCCACCCACTTTGCTGTCATCTATTGCGATGCTATGTGGTCACATCGCCCAGCACATAAAGGGTCATGGAAATTAATCTATGGGTTGTATGCTTGGTTATTAAAAAAGGGATCTTTTTGCTTCACTGAAAGTCTTTTACCTTCAATTTTACACTGTCTGTCTGAGGTGGACGTGGTCACCCCAACGTGCTCACTTTTCCCCCCTTTTTCCTTCTCGAGTGCGAGCATCTGTGCATGCTCACACACCTGATAAGTTGTCTTTGACCAGTCTTACATTTGTAAACATTATTTAATATTGCTTTTCGTGCCTCTTGTACACAGTGACTAACTGTCACAGGTTATTAATTCCCCGTTTCAGTCCGTTCATTTTTACTGTGATGTCTTACCTTTCTTTAGCTCGCCTATTTCATTTGGTTGGTTAAGAATTACAAAGTCACAGACGCTTTCTCCCTCGAAGCGCTGTAATATTAGTAGGCCAACGCTTTCTGAGGTATATTTTGGGGGAGACATGTAAGCTACCTTCCTTTTTCTTCTTTTGAGGGAAGCGGTTTTTGTCCTTGATGATGCAGGATGTTGTTTGGGTTTGTTTTTCCCCTTCGTCCTCTGATGAAACGTTTCTCTTTGCAGCCAGGCTGCACTGGGGCCATTTTCACTACTTTTGCAGGGTATTCAGTTAACCTTTCCCACTGAAGACTAAAATCTTGTTGAGAAAACAAATGGGGCATTTTTCACAGGTTCTCTCCTGGTTCATGCTGGAACTCTCCCCATGGAGACACAGGAAGAAGAGGAGGGCTATTTGCCCTGACTCCTCCAACTAGTTATGTTCTTTTAAAGGGCCCAGGCTCGTGTTTGGTCCTGCTTCTGTCCACTGACCTTCAGGGCAACAGAGGTGAAGCCACATTTATCCATATTTAGGGCTGAAATGGCCTCTGAGTCCCTGGTGAACGCTGTCAGGGCCAAAGGAAGGGAGAAAAGAAATGTCATCTGTTCTCTGGGATTTGGTTTGTCAAATGAAAAGCCGGATGGCTCGTCCACTGGGAGGAGGTGAGGACTGGACGCAGAAGTGGCTGAGACCTGAAGTAACCGTGCGGGCCTGCACCTGCCGCTGGAGGGGGTCAGCGGCGCTCCAGGCCCGGACCGACCCTGACCTTGCCCTCGGCACCTGTGAAGGCCGCTGCTCCAGCGCTGGGGCAGGATGGGGACTCAGGATGTGCCCTCGGTCACCGCGGGGCACCCACCCTCGCTCGGATCCTGGCGGCTGAGCCGCCGGTGTCCAGATGGTCCCTCTGCGTCCTTCCCAGGCCAAACTTGGCTTCACTGGCTCCTGACCTGACGGCCCTTTCGTCCGTGAAGATTCTCCCGCATTGTGTCTTAGAGAAGGGGCGGATTTTTTGGTATGTGAACGGCGACGTGTTCTTGTTCCGTTCCTGATGCTGCTTCTCCTCTGGGCTCCTGTTTCTGCTGTTGTCTCAGCGGGGATCCGGGAGGGTCCGGGAGGAAGGAAGCCTTGCATTCACCGACCGCACACACCAGGACCCATCTTTAACGTTCCCACTTTTCATGGTATCTAGTTGGCCTGGGATCGTTTTTCATTTCCTCAAGGTAAGAAAAATCATGGGCTCTCTTCACCAGATGGGCCGGAGGGAGATGGCCTGAAAGATGACGGGCAGACGGCGTTTCCTCGCGGGCCCTTTGTGACGCCCCCTCACACACGCACATGTGCTTCCTGCTGGACGCTTCGGTGTCCCGGGCCCTGGCCGCAGCCCCAGGGCTTTCCTGCCCACTGCAAGTGCCCACCCCAAACCACCTGCCCTGCTTCACCCCTCAAACCCCAGCAGCTGTAAGGCGATCCCAGCACATCCAAGAGGGGAGACCCGGCAGCCTGGGTCCGCGCTCATCTGCCGCCGCCCCCATCCATCCTTTCCCACCGGTTTGTTCCCCTTCTCCCTGGGCTTTAAAAACATGAAACAGAGGCCTTCTGTGCTCCCCAAAACGACACTGTTAGGTAAGAGGAGGGAGGGAATAGGGCACAAAAAAGAGAAAGCTCGAGGGAGACGGAGTTGATTCGCCTAATTATACTTTTTAAATTCCCCTAATTGCTCTGTTTAATTATTGATGTGGAAAGTGTTTCCTTTTAGGGAGCTGAGTAATCAAGAGCCCCCAGGACCAAGGAGACAGACGGCACCTGCTTTGGGCTTGGTAATTGGGGCCTGATGGGTGCCCTCGGGGGGCAGGGCTGCGGGAGGGGAGCGCAGAGCCCTGCCCACCGTGTGCCCACGCAGAGCCCCACCCCCGCCCCCTGCCCGGCTTCTAGGAAGAGTGACAGATAAACAGGAAAGCAAACAGACGCTCTGATGCCACTGACTCCCGCTCTGCCATTGATTTCCCCTCCTACAAACAGACATTGGCTCGCAGATGCCCAACTATGGCCACAGCTGATCTGTCTTGGTGGGTTCAGCTCCCCTTCATTATCCGTAATTGTTTGGGGACTTCCCATCACAAAGCCTAATACTTAAAGTGTCAATACAGCTTTTCTGTGTGTAATTGAGCCACCGGACCGAGTGCAGCTATCACTCATAATGCCCCCATTTTCTTTCCACCCACAGCGGCGCCCTTGGCCCCCAGAAAAAGGCAGTGGCTCCCAGGGTGGCCGGAGACATGGACACTCGCCTGCCATGGGAATGACGGGGTCGAAGTGGGGATGGTTGGAGTGATCGGGTAGGGTCTGACTTGGGGTTCAACTCGGTAGGGGCCCCACAATGAAGGAGGTCTGAAGTCGGCACCTCCGTCTCTTTGCTGATAGAATGTATTGTCTCCAGTGTGTGATGTGTGAAGTGCCTTCCAGCTCTGAGTGTATGGGCAAGAGGAGAAACTCTAACTGGCAAGAAGAGATGGAAGACATAGAGGTGAGCTCTGTGGTCCCCTTCCCGGAAGGGCTTGCAGCCTGGCTGCGTGATGTGTGGCTGGCTGACAGGTGCCAGCTGCTAGAGCCCTTGGGGGCCATCTCACAGAGTCAAGCACAGACTCTGCCCCTGGTGGCAGAGGACCAGGGGGTGACACAGAGGCTTAGCCCCACCTGCCCAGGTTGGGACTCCTCTGAGGAGGGACCTTTGCGCTGCGTCTCCTGTGGGGCTGGCAGAGACTCAGGTCTGCACTGGGTCTGCCCAACACAGCTTCCTTCCTTTTCCCTCCACCCTTGAGACATCTTTTATACTCAGGATCTTCTTCCTGGAGGCCCCAGGGGGTGACAGGGACATAGCTGTAACCAAAATGGCATATAACTCAGGGAGAAAGCAAAGGCATGAGGGAAGTGACATGGGATGTCCCCTTTCAAGAAGGAGATGGGGGTTACAAGGCAGAAAAGAAGAAAGCAAGCACTTGGAGCAGAGGGGCAGAGCCATGCACAGAGGCACAACCACGCAAAGATGCAGGATGGGGGAGCCCGGCAGCGGCGGCGGCGGCGGCGTGTGGGATGGAGAACTCGCATATGCAGCTGGGAGGGCAGGAGGGTGGGCTGGAAAGACAAAGCCGGAAAATACAGATCCAAGATACACAGCGGTCACAGCTGCCCTGTATATAGTCTTCTCAGCATGTAGGCTTGGCTTTAGGGAAAGGGTAGCCCTGAGAGAATATTAGCTCCCCAAAGCAGGAAAATATGGAACATTCCATAGCACAGTGCTTTTGACAGCTCTCAAAAAAGATATTTTACTTCTAGGTAGGTGGTTTCCTTGAATGAAAAGCACCTGCTCTTTGTTAGGGAGAAAATGAATGGCTTGTTCCATGTTACAGCAAAATCAGTCACAGCATAATGCCGATTGATCATGTGCAATTCAGTCTCAAGGCCTACATTTTCAGGAAAAAAATTGGCAGTTAATATGCCTACCCCATCTACTTCTTCAGGAGAGAACATAAAAAAGGGGGCCTGCCCACCAGGTCCCAAAATTACCTCTTTGAGGCCGTCATTGACTTCTAACAAGGAAGCTGTTGGATATGCTAACAAACTTGTCATTTTACAATTCACAATTCGCTTTAATCCAAAAAAACCCAAGCAACGCCCCCCCCCCCCAAAAAAAAACAGCATCTCCCGGACTGGGTGACAAGGCATACACTGTCACGTGAGAGATGCCGTACATGACAAATCTTCAGTACGTGTCGCAGTGACCCTTAGAGACACAAGTCTTAAAAGTCTGCACTAAGAAAAACCATGTTCCATTCAAATTTGACCACAAAAATCCTCCGGCCTTCACGACACCCGCAGATACTAAAGACAGCACGTGACAGGGACTACGTTTTGCGGGCTGACTCGAGGATTTCAAAAGCATTTCACAGCCACATGTGACAGCAGCCATCAACAAAATCGCTTTCACCAAATTCCGTCTTTCAGTCTTGACCTCGGTCCTCTGGACTCAAGGGCAAAGTTAAAGGGTTCGGTTCCCGGGGTGGTACGTGGATGGTCCTTCCAAAGGGTCGTGCTGCAGAGAGGCCCGTGCACGGCGGGCCAAGGAACAGTACACTCACTGCTTCTGCGGCAGAACGAAAAGCTCCCAGCTGGAAGCACGCATTGAAAATATAAAGGAGAAGTGCGGGGCCTGCAGTCTGCCGAGTTGCCAAGATAGCCGTTTATGGAACGAACTTCCTAGTCTACAAAATTAAGGAATTTTGTATAGAGCTGTCTTCATGCTTGCCACTAAGTGCAATATTCCTATGTTTTTGTCTGAAGTTGCAAGTGATGTGACAGAAACTGCACATTATTAAAACGATGATGCAAATCTGTCCCACTCAGCAAGGGAAAACTCAGGCCGAGGAGCTATGCATTCAAACAAGGCTGAATGCAACCTGAGAGACTCCTTGGAAATATGGTAGGGAAACCCTACTGAGTGGGGGGGGGGGGGTCTAACAGGTGGGCTCTGGACACCTACCCTCCCCCATTCCTCATCAGTACAGAAGTTATTATATAGTAAGAGTTGGCAAGAGGTTTGGGGGTTTTATGAAACATGAATCCTAGGAGTACAAACGTCTGAAACCTAAACTGGAATCTATCCATCCAGCTACACGCCCATCGGAAGGTAAATCTGTCATCAGGAAAAGGGGCGTAACCAGGGGCTTGGTGGCCGGGAAAGAAATGCCCTCCTTCTCATGGCTCTGAATAGATGCGACATAAAATTCCCAAGAGACACGCAAATGCACCTAAAATGCAGTTCTTTTCAGCTTTGAAAATAAGCGGAAGCGGCCAGCCCTGATGTCTCCCGTCACTCTAAGTGTAACGGATGGTCCCGAACGATGGGTCCAAAAAGGATGGTTTCAAGAGTCAGGAGTGATAACAAGACAGTTCACATACACTGTCTCTGCCATCTGCACATTTCCAGACGGCACAACTCAGCGCAGAGAGATGAAACAACCAGCCGTGGTCACGCGGGGATAAGGAGTGTCAGGACTTGAACCCAAGACGGGCAGTGCTGTTACGACGACAGTGGGTCCAATTACCTCACTTTTAAAAACCACAATGTAACCTAATCTGTTCAGAGAAAATAGATCATTCTCGATGGAACTTGAGGGAAACTGCTACCAACCAAACCTTAAATGCTGCTTCAAAAAGCTCACACCCCTAAAACACGGCTTTCTCAGCTTCACCCTCCCGAGGGCCACAGGCGGTCCCAGGTGAGCGGAAACGGCTTTAACATCTCGGTTTTGTAAATGCGACGCTTCCTTTTGTTTGTGTCCCCCGCTGGGACGAGGCAGGCATTTCCTCTCTCCTGCCCGATGCTCTTACAGAATTAACTGGAGCTCTTCTCCCCCCACACCCATCCTCAGAGGAGGGCCAGGAGCCTGTGCTCACTCCACCCAGGAATGGACCCCCCGACGCCCCGTCCTGAGGAACCACATCAGGGCCTGTTTCCATTTGGTCGGGTCCAGCAGCTGCTCTCAGGTCACCTGCATGTCACCCATGAGAGGCCATTTGTGCCCAAGCCTGGATGTCTTGACAAATTCAGGCAGCCACTTAAGAGAGGGAAGCGTAAAAAGACGGCTGTGGGACGTGATCCCGGCTTCCCTACCTAACGAATTCAAGGCGAAGGCGCGAAGCGTGGATGGACTTTGTTCAGAGTGGCCGACGCCGTAGACGTGCTCGTGGGCGAGATCCAGAATCCAGGGTTGCATTTTCACTTTCCAACCAATTTTGGTCACAGGGGCACTACTCAGCCATCAGCTGGCCTGGAGCGTGACTTTCCCTCTCATCAGGACAGGAGCTGGCACATGGCGGCTCCATGCCTGGGGGCGGGGCGAGGGTGCTGATCCCACCCGCACCCCGACATCTGAGAGAGAAAAATGAAGCAGGTTTTGTCCCCTTTAAAGTGCTTCAGGCGAGAGACCGCCTTGGATGTTATAAACTTGGACAGGAAAAGTGTCCATCCTCCGCCCCCACCCCCACTCCCTTCCAAGCACCTTTGTTTGAACGAGTCTCAAAAACATGTAAATCTTGGCCCAGACTAAGCAAATCACCTTAAAAAGGAAGGTTAGAGAACTGTTTATTATTGGAAATGTCTCCCCCTAGACCTTATTTTTGATAAATTGGCTTCAGCTTCATTACTTCATGATATATCTCCCTTGACATTTAATTATACTTACTCCAAACACATTAAGCGAATCCGTCTGAACAGCTTCTTATTAATATGCAAATTTCTCCTTTGAAAACCCATGAATCTGTGAAAAATCTCTTTAGGCTCCCATTAAACCCACTCAGGAAGTTGTATGCCTCCCACAGACACTCGCTTCATTCACCGACTCAATGATTCAGCATTTCCTAATTGTCCCACTTCACCATTCTGGCCGCATCAAGGCGGGGGGAGGGCAGGGAACCAAATGGGATTCAGAAGCTGAACACTTAAAAGATGAATGATCTGAAGGCCAGGCTTGAATTAGCGGCTGTAATTAGAGTTGAAAATCAAGCCTCTTTGCAAACACAAGCCGCCTGATGAGTTGAAACAGCCCAGTCTGTGGCCGGCCGAGGAGCCCCAGGTGACCAGGCGTGACTTCTCTGGCAGTGGCTCTCAAGGCTGGCATGGGGGCCGCTGAAGGTGGTCTCCCCACCCCCGTGTTCTCTCATACTCGCTGTCGCAAGCGACCTGGTTGTCCTGGAAGGGGCTGTGGGGGAGGTACCCGTATCTGGGACTCTCCTGGTTTCCAAAGGAAGGAGACAAGACCCGGGGGGACCCCTGGGAAGGTCAGGCTTCCAGTTGGCCGATGCATGCTCCTGAGGTATCAGGGCTCTGAAGGAAGTTCCAGAAGAAGAAGCAGCACAATTCCCAAGGTCAAGACGTGACGGCTGGACTCCAGGAGCGAACTGAGGACTTGACATTGAGGAGACAGAGGCAAGAGGGTGGGGACGGGAGCCTTCCAGGAGAACCCGGAGCCTGAGGGGTCAGAAGGGAAGTGGGACAAAGCAGAGACGGAGGGGTTTTTTTCCCAGAAGGGCATCTGAAGATCCAGAGAATTAAGGAAAGCTTGGCTCTCTGCTGACAGGATGCTCAAGACGGGGATGGCCGTCCTCTCGCATCACCCCCCGGTGCACGTGTGGAATCTGGGATGTGCGGGCAGCAGGGAACTGTCACCAAGCAGCCCGCCGGAGGCAGGTTCTGGCGGCTTTGAGTATTTCCAAGAAATACGTGCATCTAGTAAGCCATGGGGTGACATGCTGCTTTGACCCATGATGAAAATGGAGGCGATGTAACAGGGTATTTTCAGGGATGTCTTCGTAGCTGTGCCAACTTGAGTCTTTGTGTCTATAAATGGCTTGATGGCCGCTTTGCCGTGCTGCTGAGAGAGAATTTAATGACGATGTGTTTAAGGTACTTGGAACGAGCAAGAGCCACGCTCACTGCTGTCAGTAAACCCTCCTTGAGCGTGGGCGACATTCTGTTGCGCTTTGCATCGCTCACCTGAACAGGTGGGCTCTCAACACACAGTCTATTCTTGGCATTCCAGGTGTTCGGGTGCTACAAAGTCCTGCAAACACTGAATTAGCAAATATGGAAACGTGCTCTTAGGGAAAACGCAGGGTTAGGTTTCTGTGAGTCTCTGGTCACAACGTTTTCACCAATCACCTTGTTTTATGCGTGTTTCTGTTTATTTTTATTTATTTATTTTGCTTTTTAGGGCCGCACCCATAGTATATGGAGGTTCCCAGGCTAGGGTCCAGTCAGAGCTGTAGCCGCTGGCCTGCAATGCAGGATCCGAGCCTGTCTGCGACCTACACCATAGCTCACGGCAACACCGGATCCTTAACCCACAGAGCGAGGCCAGGGATGGAACCCATATCCTCGTGGATACTAGTCAGATTCGTTCCCACTGCGCCACAACTCCACGTGTGTTTCTGTTTAAGGTCACCTCATTCAAAATATCCTAATGGTTCATTAGCATTGAGCCAACCACCCTGCCACTCCAGTCTGAACAAAGCTCACCCAAACAGCACTTCGCTGCCTTCCTGTACTGGGGACCGCGAGGCAGCCCTTGAGCACCACGCCCAGGAGCCACTTTAAACAGCCTGATCACCGACGAAGAGCACAAAAACTTGAAAAGCCGTGGACCCCCAAGAACGCCTGTCCCAGCATGAGCTCAAACAGGAGGGCAGAGGTGACTTTTCGTGGTCGCCGGTGGGATCACGGGGTGACTCAAGGTTTTTGTGCTCTGTGCGTGTCCGAGAGTGAGCCCGAAAGCACTGCGAGTAAGAACTGGGGAGTGACAGACTTCCCTTGGGGCACAGTGGGTTCAGGGACCGGCAATGTCACTGCAGCAGCTGGGGTCTCTGCTGTGGCACAGGCTCGATCCCTGGCCCGGGAACTTCCATATGCTGCAGGCGTGGCCAAAAAGAGGGGCAAAGACTAAGCTGTGATGCCACTGAATGGACTTGGGTTTTGTTTATAGATACAAGAAAATATGTGCTTCCTTTTTTAACTGAGCTCCCAAAAGGGCCCAGAGGCCTCTCTGCACAGATGCATGGTTTGAAGAACGGGATGAGGAAAGAGCCTTTGGACTTAAGGTTTGAACTTCATAATAGAGAGAAGATCCTACCTGATTAAGAAGTTATCACTGACCCCACCAATGTCCCTTCCCCCCGCCCCCCGCTAAGGTGAAAGCCGCCACCCACAGATCACACCCAATAGGTTTAAGGCTGGAAGGCGAACCCTCCAGATGAGAAGCTTCTTGTCTCAAAGTCACAGAGTCAGGGTGGGCTTTGTGGGCATCAGACCTGCCAGCTCACAGGGTCTGTGCTCAGAAGGGCTCCGCCTCCATCCAGTGCTCTCCTGTGGCACCCAAACGTTCTCAACAGTTTTTAAGAAGGACCCCACCATTGTCGCGTTTCATTGCACCCCACGAATGAGGAGGCTGGTCCTGCGTGGAGCTCATTACTAAATGACAAAGGACCCAAGGGCTGCAGGACTTTGCATCCCAAGAACCCACCCATCCACCCATCCACCCAGGACAGGCAGGCCGTGAGCCCTTCCTTGCAGACTGGAATCTCAGCTCAACTCTGCTGCGCATTTATTTATTTATTTTCTCTCTTAGGGCCGCACCAGCTACACATGGAGGTTCCCAGGCTAGGGATCAAATCGGAGCCACAGCTGCCAGTCTGCGCCACAGCAACATGGGAACTGAGCTTTGTCTACGACCTACACCACAGCTCATGGCTATGCTAGATCCTTCACCCACTGAGCGAGGCTAGGGATCGAACCTGCAACCTCATGGTTCCTAGTCGGATTCATTTCTGCTGTGCCATGATAGGAACTCCCATGCCTGGTTTATCTTTACTAAAGGAATGAGCTCGCAGACAGGCAGGCTGGGAACAGCGTCACTTCCTGGAGAAACAGCGTGGCCTGGGCTCCCGTGGCCGCATCAGGTGGCATGTTTTATGCATACGTATTTTTACAAAGCAGCTAGAGAAATAAGGCGGCCTTCTATCACCTCGGAACACAGACGGACTCTCGGCGGGGCGGGCTGCCCTGCCGTCCCCTCCAGCCCTCCTCAGGCTCCCGGAGCCGGCCCCTCCCCTCCCCTCCCTTGGCCTGAGTCAATCGACGTGCAACTCATTATTTTCTTTTCTCTCTGCCCCTCTCCTGTTCTGTCCTCCCAATCCTGAGTGGTTTGAGAAAAATTAATGCCTGTGTCTCTGGCAAACAGATTGCACCTATAATTCAGCTTTAAAACAAGCATCACAACGGTGACCAAACCTTGGGTAGAAGGTTCATCTTTCACATGAGGAATTGAATCCTTCCCTGCAACTTTTTTTCAGGTATTAAAGACAGCAGATGCCTCGCTGGAAAATCTTATAAAACTTTCACCAGGCACCTGTCAACTGAGGGCAGAGCTGCCTCCTGGGCAGGACCGGGTTGAGGGAGGGAGAGGAGACAGCGGGAGGCGCTGCCCTGAGGTTCACAGGAAAAAGGCTCTTCCAGGGCCCCAAAAGCCACAAGGGTCCCTCACTTTGCCGGCCGCTGCTCCTTGCCTCCCATGTTTCAGCAATGTGAAACCTGGGCTTCGGTGGCTTCTCAGGTGACATCGATGAATTTAACTGCATTTTCAACAAACATGATAAACATTCTCGAGCGGATTGCTTTGCCCTGACGGGGTTTTAAAAAGTGTTTTCTTTCCGGAAATATCTCTTTGGGCTGTGAGTGCTCCCTTTGTGTATGTTAAGTGACACATCCATTTTATAGTGTTTTTCTCTCTGACAGACATGCTGTGTCTTATTACCACATAATCGTCAGACATCCCACAACTGTATTGCATGAAAGCAAGGCCACTGCACAGCGAAGCCACTCTCTGCTTTACAGGTGGTGAGTCCATCTTTCTTTTTAACTGTTCCCTGAAATGGCTCCATGATTCACTCCCAGCCATCTCGACTGGCCACTGAGGAGACCTGGAGAGAAGGATTCACCATCTGTCAAGTCACCGAGCTTGTCTCTTGGTATTTTTCTTTTCTTTTTTTGGCCGGCGCCCACAGCATATACAAGTTCCCAGACCAGGGATTGAACTCATGACACAGAAGCGAGCGCGCCAAAGCAGTGACAAGGCCAGGTCCTTAACCCACTGAACCACCAAGGAATTCCACGTCACTTGGTGTTTTGGTGGTAGCACTGTCTTTTCCTAGAAATTCCTTCCCCCACCTCACCGTGTAAGTATCAATTCCTATTTCCGGTCCTTATCACTGCCCCCTTTCTCCCGGAGGTTCTGAATCCTTAGGAGAGTGTGTGTCATCTGTCACTGTCTTTCTTCACCATGAGAATTGGAAGCCAAGCACCAGGAGAGTAATATGGAATGCGAAATTCACGAAACCATGACCCGCACTGGTGACCACTCCTCCAAAGCTGAGAGTCACATCAAGACACGGGAGCTGGGTCCTGCAGCCCCATCCGCCAGCTCCGTGTGTGCAGAAGGGAAGTTCTGTGGGACCAACTGCTGAGAAATCCCTGATTTGTTTTGCTTTTCTTCACCAAGAACCTGGGCATCAGCAGAAGGCACAAAAGCAGAAGCATCTATCAGGAAGAAGGAAAAGCAACAGAGAAAATCCGTCAGATGTGTCCTGCCCAGCTGCCTCTGTCACTCGCTGCTGTTTAACAAAGCTCTCAACACGTCATGCTTAAAGCAACGCAAGGCTTCTCCTTGCTCGTGAGTCTGTTTTTGGAAGGGCTCAGCTAAGCGGTTCTTCTGCTCCATGTGATGGCAACTGGCTCATTTGGATGTATTCACCCTGGAGCTCAGCTGGGGCCAGAACGGCCAACTTCACTCGCATGCCTGGGTCCTCAGCTCGGGAGGCTGAGGAGCGGGAGGCTGGCTGGCCTCTCCCTCCAGAGGGGTTGGCCTCCTTGCCTGGGGGCTCAGGGCTCCAAGGCAGCAGAAGCTGAAGCTGTCAGGTCCCTGGAGCTGGCCTGGCATCACTTCCCCTTCTCCCTCTTGGTCCCTGTAAGTCACACAGACAGCTTAGCTCCAGGGGGAGAAGAAATAAAGTCCCTCTCTTGATGGAAGAAGCGGATACACAGAAATGGATGGGAGGAGCTCTCAGTGGCCATCGCTGGAGATGACCCATATCAACCCCCAGTGTTCTGGGTCCTAGCTCAGAGGAGGCGACTGGAAGTCAGCTGGGAGGATGTGTGGCCTTTCTCCATAAGTTCACGTCCAGAGTTAGAGACGTTGCCAAAGCCCACCTTTTCACCTAAACAGCCCTGCCTATTCGTAACTGCATCCTCACTCAAAATGTGTTTGAGTTACACATCAGCTCTCTCACCATGAGTCAACCTGCAGGTAAAATAGGAAACTCATGCAGTGGGACCCGGGCTGTGTATTTCCTCCATGTGTTCAGTTAATCCAGCCCAAAGTGAATGAAACGCAGAAGGTACCGGTGCCGCTCTGCTTGGTTCAAAAGAGACCCTGGCTTCCAACACATCATCATCAACACTCTGCAAAACGTTTTACTGGTGATGAAGCATTTTTAGGTCATTATCTCACTGGATTTCAGTTTCTAGGGGCTCTGCCATCTTCAGCACAGTAGGACAGTATGATTGGATGAATTAACAAATGCACGGACCATTGATAAAATAGACCTTTTTTTTTTTTTAAGTAGTTGGCTTTAAACAGTCCTTGAGTTTTCAAAGTTCCTGCTGTGGGGAAAATCTGATTCCTTTCATCTCTTACATTTATGTTGGAAGGCCACATCTCATTTTCAAACTATTTTTGAAAACTTAAGGAGAGCTGTGATTTACTACTTAATGATCAGCTTTCACTCACACGTGTTCTGTGGTTCGTCGGGAGAAATTCACTGTAGAATGAGAACCTCCTAGAGAAAATGCATTCGATCTATCTTCTTGGAAGATCTCGGCATCTGTTTCCGTTGGGGGCTGCCCTAAAGAGGGAAGTGGAGAGGCGGCCGTCTCGGAGGCCTCACATCCTTCTTTGAGCAGAGCAGCTTTCCTTTTTACCGGTTTTGTTCCATTTGACTTCAGTATAAAATTTCACATGAACCAAGCATTCTAAGGTCACCAAATATTTGAAAACTACTGCTTAAAGAAACACATGTGGATTTGTAAATCTTGCTAAGTCTACGTATATGTTGTGATAGAATTCTCCCTCCTGACGCTGTAAAAGACTTTATTATTATTATTTTTTTTACTGAAACCTATGATATGAACTCTTTAGATGGAGACCCCGCATATCCCCAAAGGCCTCCTTTATAATTCTCCCCTGTGGTTTCAGCAGGTTTTGAGTGGATGCCAAACATTTCCTATCTCCGGCTAAAGACTACATAAGGAATCAAGCCAAGGCTAAAAAAGGTGCCGCCAGAAAGTTTTAAAGAATTTTCAGATGCTAATTCTGACCCACGTGCCAGAGTGATTCACTGGTGGGTGATGCTGAGTAATCCTACTCGGACATCTTAATCCACGTTCTGTTAATGGATGTTAGCCACAGCTCAAAAGGTAAGGCATTAAAGGCCACATTTCCACCTCTTCTTATGAAATTATTCTAACCTCCTTCTGGGTCATGCATCACCGTCTCCCTTACCCTCGGTATACAGCTTGGGAATGGAAAGGCCCGTTTGTATCACTACCCTCTCTACCTTCCCAAGCATCTGGCAAGAAATCAAATCCCGGGGACAGTTTCTTGGAGAACTGAGAGGTCCATTCTTCCCATTTTTACATCCTGTGCCACAGAAGAGCCCGTGGCAAGACACCCACGCTCCTTGAGAGCTCTCCTCCCTTAGTGGACTCATAAGCCTGACGCTTCTCAGTGTGGACTGAGGTTGAGTCTTGAAGCATCATGGCCCGATGGCTATCTGTTGGACTCAGTGGACACGAAGTCTGAAGGCTGTTCAGATAAAGGGGGACGCAGGTCAAGTTTTCTCCCATCTGGAACTGGTGCTGGGTTCTCTATTTTTGGTGCATACAATAAAGTCTGCTGCAGAAATGAAGGCCTTGACTTAACTGTACATGTTACAGACCCAGTACGTCCCCTTAATATGTGTGTGATGAAGCTTTAACCCCCAATGTGACTCTGTTCAGAGGCAGGCCCTTTAAGGAGGCAATTGAATAAAGCCATAAGGGTAAGCCTTAACGTAATAGGGCTGGGGTCCAAGACAAGGCAGATGCACCAGGGACACACATGCACAGAGGAAAGGCCAGGCAAGGACACAGCAAGAGGGCAGCCGCCTGCGAGCCAAGGAGAGAGGCCTCACGTGGAACCAGCCCTGTCGATGCCCCGATCTTGGATTTACAGCCTCCAGGACGGTAAGGAAATAAATTTCTGTTTTTTCAGGCCACCTGGCAGCCCTAGAAGACTAGTAATACCTGGACTCTGTAAAGGAGATGCGTTTCCAGATGTTAAGACTGTTTTTAACCATCCGAGGGGCACCTACATGCAGGATCTAATTTCTTTCCCTCTGTGTATGTACCTGGGAGGACATGTAGCATCTGCTAGAAATTATAAAGATGTGGGCTTACCTATAAAAAAAAGACAGTTTAACGATGAAAGCTCTTCAAAAGAAGAACAAGCTATGTACAAGGGGAAATGAGACCCCATCACCAAAATAACCAATTGTCAGGATTTGGAAGCATTACAGGTACAGCGCCGAACTGCCTTGACTGTAGGGTGAGCTTAAGTCATAAAAGTCTCCATCACCGTGAGTGGCAGATGTCACCATGAGCCAGCTCCTGATCTCGGCAAGCTGCATTACATCTCTTCATTTCCAAAATGCTTTTTGGTGAAAATCAAAGAAGACTTTTCGTGGGGCATTCCATGAGTGGAAAGCAGCATCCTCGTGTCTTCTGCGCCGTCCAAAGAATCCATCCTAAGGAGATCTGGACACACATAGGCATGTCCCATTTGATCCCATCTGTGGGGCACAATAAAGCTTTTGCATTTGTAAAGATGCTGCCTTTTTTACAAACTGAAGATTTGTGACCACCCCACATCGGGCAGGTTTAGTGGTGCCATTTTACCATCAGCATCTGCTCACTTGGTGTCTCTGTGTCACACACTGGTAATTCCCACAATATTTCAGACTTTTTCATTATTATCATATTTTGATGGTGATCAGTGATCTTTGACATTTACTGTTGCAAAAAAATGATAATTTGCTGAAGGATCAGGTGCTGGTTGTGGCATTTTTAGCAATAAAGTATTTTTTCATGAAGGTATGTACATTGTTTCTTAGGCATAATGCTACTGAACACTTCATAGGCCACAGTGTGGTGTAAACATAACTTCTATGTGCCAAAAAAATTCTCGTGAATTGCTTTATCTCAATACTCGATTTATCGCAGTGGTCTAGAACCAGATCCATGGTATCTCGGAAGTGTGCTCTTTTGGCGTCACGCAGAGCATCTAACACAAAGACTTAGGAAGTATCAGGTGCATTTTTATTGCCAGCATCTCTATACCAATAGCCCTTGAACAATACGAGTTGAACTGCCTGGGTCCACAGATTTTTTTCAATAAACGCTACAGCACTACACAATCCTTGGTTGGTTGAATCCACAGATGTGGAAGTGCAGATACGGAGGGCTGGTTATGGGACTTGAGCAGCCGTGGATTTTGGTACCCACGGCAGATCCTGGGCTAATCCCCTTTGGGTACCAATGGACAGGTTTCTTTTTTTTTCCCTTGCTGAGCTTGCTTTAAAAGATAGAAATATGTGTTTATTGGAAAGGCAAACACTCAGACTCCTTTACAAGCCGAACTCTGGAACTCGGTATGACGTCAGAAGAAGAAAGGCAGGGGTGAACTTGGGCAGAGGGTTCTCGTTTCCAAAACAGCTGCAGCGAGATCTGCATAAGCCGTAGATACAGAGAAACAAATGTTGGTCTTGGTGATGGGGGTCTGGGACGACCCTGGGAACTCAGGCAAGAGTGCCTTTCTTGTGAGTCACCCTTTGCACAAAGGGCTTTCATCCATCACTCCTGGGGCCTGGACACAGCCTGGCACAGCTCCAGCCTCTTTACGGGCTCCGTGTGGCTCGTGATGCTGTGGAGAAGAGCTGTCAGTAGACTGGCTCAGGTGAGCATAAGGAGCAGATGGCACCTCCACCAGCTCCTTGGAACACGGGTAATTATTATAAACGGGCGGGTGATTGGAGGAGCAAAGATGCAGGTTTTCCGAGGGCACCTGCAAAGCCCCATCCTCCTGAAAAGAAATGCAGACACAGAGGCTGGAAGCACAAAGGCGCCCTGATTAGGCACTGCTGTGGAACACGGAGCTCCCTCTGTGGCTTGTTGTCCTAATCTCATGAACGAGATAATGGTGCCGACAGGGGGTCAGCTCGCTGCATCTCCTGGTGGACCGACCAGGTTGGGCAATTCCCCCCAGGACATCAATGCCGGGTGCCCTTGTCAGATCATTGCTTATGGCGAGATGGATGCCTGTGGCCATCTCGGGTGAAGGGGCTGACGGATGCGCCGCTAATGATGGAAGCAAGCAGTCTGGCGATAGCCGCCTGGCGCGGCTGTCAAGTGCCAGCCGGGAGGATTAGCATTCCTCAGGCCTCTGTCTTTATCTCTAGGCTGGAGTCTGACGACGGGCCAAGATCACCCCTGAATAAACACCGGGCCTTCCCCAGACATCATTAAACTGCCGGCGCAGATATGCTAAGTACGGCTGATATCTTAATGAGACCAGAGAGCCTCCAGGTAATGAGAGCGGCGTGGCGGGGGACTCGGTGCTCTGCTCGCTCCGAGGGCACTTCCCCCAACAGCCACTCCCAGGGCTTGCTCATCATCAGGGCGGGGCTTTCATTCTGGATCTTTCTCTCCCCGTGGTTTGCCATCACCCTCTGAGAAAGCTCAGCTTCCTCGTCTAGACTTGGGAGCTAAGCACTCTCTGCACTAAGAAGATTTCCTCATGTTTTCCGTCTTACTCTGCTGGGCCCCATTTCTGGGCCCCATTTCCATGGTCACGTGGGCTCTGAAACAAGCCGACTGTACCCAGGATGCGGGTGAATGTGGATCCGGAATATGGAGCCGCATCACTGTTTTGTTTTCTTTCTTTCTTACTTTCCTTTTTTTCTTTCTCTTTCTCCCTTCTTTCCTTCTTCCTTCCTTTCTTTTTGGCTGCACCCTGTGGCGTGGTCATGCAGTAAGTTCCTGCTCAGGAACTGAGCACATGCAAAAGCAGCAACCCGAGCTGCTGCAGTAACAGCGAGGGACCCTTAACCCACTGAGCCACCAGGGAACTCCCACGCACCACCTTTTCCGTGAGGTCAGGGAAGGGACCACCTCCTGCTCCCTCCCCAGCGCCCACAGCATTCAGATAACAGGAACGATCAGCTAAATCTAAATCGCCAGCTTCCTGCCAGGGTCAGCCATTGCTTTCACATGGGATCCTGTGTGTTTCTCTGCTTCATCTCCCTCCGTCCGTCCATCCGTCCGTCCGCTTCAGTGTCAGACACGGCCTGTGTCCTTGGTAGGCCCTCCCTGAAACTGGGATGTATGTGCTTCCATCCTGCCTCATTCTTTTGTCACCATCAAACAAAGACCCACCGCCCCAGCTTCCTTCTCTGGTTCCATGTCACTCTTCTCCGCTTCCATCCTCGGAAGCCGACGTCCCCACCGACTTCCCTGCGGAAACGGGGCCTCTTCAGTTTCTCTCTTTTAACGCCTTCTCCTGACTATTCACAGACCTGATTTCTTCATCCAAAAAACAAAGACTTTGGACCAGACCGTCCTTCCCAACCTGCCTGCTCTGGAATGCTCGCTTTCCTAGCACAGGGCCAGGCACGGATGTGAAGCACATACGTGTCGAATGAATGGAAATACATGGGCTGTGAAAAAATGGATTTTTGTAGGCAGATAAGTTTGGGGAGAGTTGAGATACATGTGTTTCATCTTGAGGACTTTTCAGACCCTGTAATGGCCTAAAAAGCACTGTGACACTCCAGAATCACAGGGTATCCACCAGTAGCGAATGCTGAACTGTGCAGTGTTCTGCAGGCTGCCTCGGAACCCCTGCGGGACACACTAAAGGCTGACCAGACTGTCTCTTCCGCTCCTCTGTGACCTGCCACGTGACATGGCCATGTCTTCTTCCCAGAGACCCGCCCTCCACTCCCATCCATCTCAGGGAAGGAAGGTGCTTTCACCCCAGTCCTTTTCCTCAGCATCTAACACGGCCCCTCACCTCTTAAAGTCCCATCATCTAAGGACACTGAGTCCAAGTCCCACGGTCTTTAGGTCTTCACCGACTCTGTCACGGTACTGCATTTATGTATTGTCTTCTTCCATTCGGCTGCTACAACAAAACCACATAGAGTGTGTGGCTTTAACAACAACTACGTTTTTTCTCACAGTTCTGAAGCTGGGAGGTCTAAAATCCAGCTGCCAGCAGTTGTGGGGTCTGGTGAGGATTTTTCCCTGGCTTGCAGATGTCCTCACCACGTGCGTCCTGCGTCCTTACACGGCAGAAGGAGAGAGGGCTCTGGGCTCCCTCGACTTATTAGGGCACTAATCACATCATCAGGGCTCCACCCTTATGACCTCATCGAAACCTAATCACCTCCCAAAGACCCCTCTTCCAAATGTCAACTCATCACGTATGAATCGAATTTAGAGCTGGGGGGGTGGAGAGTGGGGGGAGCCGGCATTCAACCCCCAGCATAGATTCCCCAGCCTGAATGATGTCAAGTTACTGACTCATCTATTGACCTTGACCTTCAGTCCACCATCTTCAAAGACATCAGCGTTAGCCTCCACCCCACACTGGTCCTCCGCCCTCAAAGACACCAGCTCGGTTTCGGCCCAGCAGCACGCGGCTCTGAGCGCAAACACGCCGCCTTTTCTGGTGACGTGGTCCCCTGCCGCCTCCCTTTGGCTCCCTGCTCTTCAACCATCTTCGGACGTGGGAGCACCCCTGACCCCTGTCCCTCGCAGTGAACACAGCCTTCAGGACTTTTCTGACAGCAGCTGTTCCGCTCTCTCCGGGGCTCCGGAGTTGGTGCCTCGAGACACGACCTTATTACACAAGCCCCCCAACGCCGTCATGCGGAGTTAACAGCGTGCTGCTCACACTTGGAAGGCCTTAGTCACGTGCTTGGTTTCCACTCTAGCCTCTAGGGAAGTTCTAAAGAAAAGTCACAAAACCAGCCTAGCGTCGTTCACCGTAAACTCCCACCCACTAATATAACTCCACTGCCAAGGGTTCATAGTCCTCAGAGGACCTTTTATTCATTTCTTATTGATTGTCTCAAAACCACCTTTTCCTGTTCACAAACCATTTCCCACAATGCCCAGAGGATACTGACAGACACTTTGTGAAAAGAAAGTTCCACGGTCATATATATTCTGGGAATGTGCAGTTAAATTAAAATAAGCTTGTTTCATTTAGCTGCACAGCCTTCAAATGCTAACATGCATCATAAATTTGCTAGAGGGTGCAGTGGCATGAAACATTTACAAATTTATTTGATAACAGAATCTATTTATGATTAGCAGTAGTACTTAAAAAAAAAACATTTAGAGCACTTAGACCAAATTTCAAATAGCATTAGCTAAATTTTCTTTTCTTTTTTTTCTATTGAAATACACTATTTTTTTTCCAGTGAAGGTTTTTGTTTTTTCAGGACTTGTGAAGAGGGGTCTGTTAGCTGTTTTTTTTTTTTTTCTTCCCAAGAACACAGCCTCACGTTGCTTGACAGCCCCCCTTCAGCCTGACTGAGTTCCAGCCAGTGGAGTGAGAGCAGGTGACACGCATGCTCCACATTCCTCCATGCCTGCACCTGTGCCCTTTCCCACTTCTGGCTGCAAGACCAGAGAGGAGCCCCAGGGCGTGAGGCAGGCATTAGAAACCCGGGTCCCTGTATCACTACCTGGAGCAGAGTCTCCAACCAAAAAACCACCCCCGTGGTCAGCTAGCTGAGCGTGAATGTGGCTTTCATTTACACAGAAACTCAAATTTGGGGGTTTGTTCAGAGCCAGGGCGTGGGTGAGATGAGTGAGATGTTTCCTCAGGTGTAAAGTTTAACGAGGCACCAAGACATGGCAGCCACCTAAATGTCCATCAGCGGAGGACTGGCTGAGGAAGATATGGTACATATACACAGAGGAATATTACTCAGCCATCAAAAGAATGAACGAATGCCATTTGCAGCAACATGGACGGACCTGGAGATGATCATACTAAGTGAACAAGTCAGAGGAAGACAAATACTGCAT
Source organism: Sus scrofa (assembly GCF_054392235.1). Classification (NCBI taxonomy): domain Eukaryota; kingdom Metazoa; phylum Chordata; class Mammalia; order Artiodactyla; family Suidae; genus Sus; species Sus scrofa. The sequence goes on from NC_139394.1 coordinate 62,976,518, forward strand.
ATCACATATATGTGGAATCTAAATAAAAATGATACAAAAGAACTTATTTATGAAATAGGAACAAACTCACAGACTGCAAAATCAAACGTAGGGTTACCATAGGGGAAACTGGGGCGGGGTTATGGATAAATTAGGATGATGGGAATGACGTACATACTATTGTATAAAATAGATAATTAACAAGGACCTACTGTACAGCACAGGGAAATCTGCTCAATAGTTTGTCATAACATATATGGGGAAAAAGAACGGCTAGATGTAGATGAAGAACTGATTCTCTTTGCTGTATTCTGTAAATCAACTATACACCAAGAAAAATTCTTTTAAAAAATTTAAGGGGGCACCAAAAAATTCAGTTATCAAGACATTAATGAAATATTTTAAGAAATCAGAATCACTGCAAAAGTTGTCAATCATGAAGCAACGAACAACGTTTTAAATAAAGACAGGCTCGCCATGTCTTTGCTCCAGCAGCACGTTCCCCTAACAGATAGGAGTGAGCAGGGGTGTGGTGGGCTCCCAGGTAGGTGGGGCCAGCGAGGGAGGGGACCACCCAGGAGAGTGACCCCCACCCCCACCCTCATCCCTGCCCCCTGCTGGAGCAGCTGCCGCTCTGCTCTCCACTCTACCCTGCTAGTGCAGGAGCATCAGAAGGCATCACTGCAGGTTCTCAGGGTGTCTAGAAGGCTCTCTGTACTGAGGATACTGTGCTCTCTCGCTTAGTTGAAAAAACATAAAAACAAAAAGATTTTCCGGCCTTCCCAGGTAGCCTAGCAGCTAAGGATTCGGCATTGTCACTGCTGTGGCTCAAGTTCAGTTCCCAGCCTGGGAACTTCATACAGTGACACGGTTGGGGGGGGAGAAGATTTTTTTCATCGGCGGTACCCTGGGCCAGCTGATTAAACTCCTCTCTAGAATGGTCTAGATTTCCTCTAGGCGCAGGAAATAGTGTTGAGTTTTCAAAATGTATTTTTTAACTTCACCACCCTAGCCTCCTTCCCTCACCCTTTCACGTGCTTCCTTTTACAACGGTGACTATCTCAGCCTAACCACCCACCTTTTTATCAAATGTCCCTTAAAAGGATGCCCAGGAGGAATCTTATTCCTTGGGAAACCCTTACAGACTTGAGAGCAACTGATGATCTAATAATTTTCCTACAAGGGAATCTGCAAGGGAAATGAGACACCGAGATAAGAGAAGGGAGCCACTGATACGATCGCCAGCGAGCGTGGAGGCTGGAGACCCCAAGGAAAGTCAGAGAATCAAAAGAAAAAGAACCTTCTTGGTAAATTAACCGGAGTAGGGAACTTCCTGCCTCATAACAAGACATCTTATCCGCTGGACATATGGCAGGTTGAACCTTTTGGGTTCTCTTGTTTGTTTCCTTTGTTTTGCTTTGTTCCCGGGAGCCCTGTGTCCAGGCCGGTTGTGGCTCAGAGCTTCTGAGTCCAGCTGCAAAGCCCAGAGCCCAAGCCCGACGGTCTGAGCAGCCCTGCAGACCAGCAGCAGGGAACCCCACGGCGCTGAGAGGTGACTGCAGTGACTGCTCCGCTGGCTCCAATTTCAGTAGCAAACGAGCAAATGAATCATGTACCCAGTCTATTAAAACCCAAATTGAGAACTAAAGGGCTCCAAGGGCAACGGCAAGTGCAGGAAGGTGTCCCACAGCCACAGCCGTGACCGGAGCGGCCATCTGAGGGCTCAGCCCCCGCGCCCCCCCACCCCCTCCCCCCCGTGGCCCGGGTGTCCCCGGCCCAGCCGACGAACGCCTTCCACGCTGAGGGCCGCTGACGTGGGACCTGCTACGTCCCACACCTTTGAGGGCGTCTAGTCTGGTGCCTGCCTGGCCTGCCTTCCAAAGAGAGAGAAGGCAAAGGTTTTGCGTCCCAAGCGGGAGGAGGAAGAGCTCGTGCCGGGCCCCCGGACGTGCCAGATGCGGGCAGACGCGTCCCTGAGGCTGGAACAGACGCCACCTCCTCCACATGTGCCCACCCTCGGCTCCCTCTGCTTCCCGGAAACCAAACTCATGGTGTCCTCGCAACCTCCGCGCAGGCAGACTGCCCACCAGCCGATCCCTGCCTGCCCCGTCCTGCTGCCAAACCCCTAGTCCCCCGAGGATGCTGTGACTTAAAATCATTCAGTGGCACCTCGCTTATCAGCAAATAAGGAACAAACATCTCAGCCTGGAACTGACAGTTGTCCCCAGGGGAGTCCCAGACTGCCACCTCTCCTTGTCACCCCCTCCTTCCAGGGGCCCACCCGCCTTCCTGCTCATCTGAAACTCTCGGTTCCCGGGCACAGACTGGAGCTCATCCCTGGCCACTCCCGTCCAGGAAGCCTCCCCCCAGCCCCTGCCCTTAGGAACCAGGCACGCGCAGCACGGGAACGAGAACAAGCAGCTGGAAAAGCGAGCCTCACCCTTGTTTAAAGGGCTGTCGCATTAAAAACCCATTTCACACACACACAGTCAGCTCGGCAACAGAGAGAAAGACACCTGGACCAGCGCGGGGGATTCAGCCGGACTTCCTGGGGGGAAAGCCCCACAACGTCAGGAAGGGGGTACCCACCCGACTCTGCAGCCTGGGGGGCCCTTCTCCAGCCCTCGGGGTGGAAGCACATCCCCCACAGGGAACCAGGCCTGATCGAAGGCTTCCTAGGCGAATACTTGACACACGAAGACCTTATCTTACATGTGGAGTTTAAGAACTAAATCCAAACAGGACAGCTTCCTCCTTGAAATAAATGTGGCCCATTTTTATGAAATCATGAAAATTAGAAAGACGCTTATATTCAGCAAAAAAAGGTGCTGAGATAATCATTCAACACTTGAGATAAGAAATAAAAGGAGTTCCCGTTGCGATTCAGCAGGTTAAGAACCCAACTAGTATCCGTGAGGATGTCAGTTCCATCCCTGGCCTCACTCAGTGGGTGAAGGATCTGGCGTTGCCATGAGCTGTGGTGTACGTCACAGACAAGGCTCCGATCGGATCCTGCGCTGCTGTGGCTCTGGTGCAGGCCGGCGTCTACAGTTCAGATTCCACCCCTGGCCTGGGAACCTCCATATGCTGCAGGTGCGGCCCTAAGAGGAAAAAAGGAAAGAACGGAAGTGCCACCTGTACCTCAAGCCACACACCAAAGTGAGTTTCAGGTGCATCAAGAGGTACGTGTGTAAGTGACAAAACTCTATTTTTGGTAAGAACCTGAAAACAGAAAAGCACTCACGGTCATTCCTGGAGACGGGTTTTCTTTTTTTTTTTTTTTTTGTCTTTTTGCTATTTCTTTGGGCCGCTCCTGTGGCCTATGGAGGTTCCCAGGCTAGGGGTCGAATCGGTGCCGCAGCCACTGGCCTACGCCAGAGCCACAGCAACGCAGGATCCGAGCCGCGTCTGCAACCTACACCACAGCTCACAGCAACGCCGGATCGTTAACCCACTGAGCAAGGGCAGGGACCGAACCCGCAACCCCATGATTCCTAGTCGGATTCGTTAACCACTGCGCCACGACGGGAACTCCTGGAGACGGGTTTTCTAAGCGTAGAAGACAGGAAGAAGTCCCGAAGGCAGACGATACCTGCTTGAACCCCTCTCTCCCAGCCTCCACCCAGACCTGGACGAAATGCCCGGAGGACGATACAAATGTGGGCAACTTCCTCCAGCAGGAAAAACAGTGAGGGGTGACCTCCTCCTTTAGCTTCCAGAGGCTTCCGCAGCCAAGACACAGACGGCACCGCGTTGGCACATGCCGGGGGAGGGTGGGGGCGGGGGACACCAGGGGCCATGGTCCTGGGCACCTTTCCTAAAACTAGTATGGGGACAAACAGTGAGTCAGGCCGCCCTGGAGGGAGGGTCAGACAGCAGGGGGAAGTCAGAGACTAGGCAGAGGCCCCTCGGACACCCGGCGGTAACGGTGTTGAACCCGCAGAAAGCCCTCGGCTCGGCGGATGTGTCCCTGAGAAAGCAGGGAACACACACAGCCATGTCACCTACTCAGACAGAGCTCGGCCAAACCAAATTAAACCGACAAACCAACTAACACCCCAGAAGCCAAGGCCCGTGTAGAAAGCGGCCATGTAGCCCAGCAGATTCAGAGACATGAACGGACTTCTGGAAACGCTTCTGGGATGCAACCTCGTCCACCACCGCCCCCTGCCCCCCGCGCCCCATCCTTGGCCCTCCCCCCTCCCCCCTCCCCCCCCTGCAACCCTGCCTCGCAGTTGCTGAATCACTTAATTAGACTGGATTTTTCATTAACTGGGCTTCCTGTTTATCTGAGGTGAATCACTAACCTTATATTTTGAGCAAATTAAAGGCCTGGATAAAACCTTGAGCATTCAAGTATGAGTCAACAGATAACAACTGACATCAGCTACAGAAAGAGTAGCCACAAAATGAAAGGAACAAAGCCCTAAATAGAAAGTGGCAGCAAAGGTACATTTAAGAGAAAAGAAAAAGAGATTTACAACAAATAAAACCCAAAAGTAAGTTTTAAGTGATTTCTGCCCTGTGCTCACAAAACTTAAATACAGACTTTACAGAAACTGAGATAAATTGTGAAATACTAAGATAAAGAAGAAGTTGACAAACAATTGCCATATGAGGCAACAATCCCGTTCGTGGGCACATATCTGGACAAAACCCTTATTCGAAAAGCTACATGCACCCCTGTGTTCACAACAGAACTACTTACAACAGCCAAGACATGGAAGCAACCTAAATGTCCATCAACAGAGGAATGGTAAAGGAGATATGGTATACATGTACAGTGGAATACTACTCAGCCATAAAAAAGAATAAAATAATGCCATTTGTGGAACCATGGATGAACCTAGAAATAATTATACTAAGCAATAAGTCAGAAAGAGAAAGACAAATGTCATATGATATCATTTATAGGTGGAATCTAAAACATGACACAAATAGCCTTCTCCATGAAACAGCCACAGCCTCACAGACATAGACAACAGTCTTGTAGTTATGGGGTGGGGGGGAAATCGGGGGAGGGATGGATCAAGTGTTTGGGATTAGCAGATGCAAACTATTTATATATCAAATGGATAAACAGCCAGATCCTTCTGTACAGCACAGGGAACTATGTTCAATACGTGTGATCCACGGTAATGAGAAAGAATGTACGTATTCTATGTAACAGAATCGCTTTGCTGAACAGCAGAAATTGACACGACACTGTAAATCAACTCTACTTCAACTTAAAAAACCACTGAAAAAAGGAGTGAGTTGAGAGAGAATGGAAAGGGGACAGATGCAATGATTAAAAGACACTAAAAACACAAGCATAGCGAAGTTCATTATTACCGTGGAGGCCAAGCGTGATGCTGTCTCCTCTTAGGCTGCAGGGAAAAGCTGTGGCGAGAAGCGGCCGGGGCGGGAGACGGGAGACAGAGGGCGAACAGGGCTTCCCCATGTGCAGACCGGCCGCTCCAGAAGCGCTCTCCTGAGCTGGAATCTTCAGACGGAAAAGGTTTACCGTGAACGAGGACAGTTACTGACAAGGGACAAACATGTGATGAATCCTGGTGAATAATTTGAATTTTGAGAATAAAGGCAGAATCCCTTAAGGCACCTAAAAGCAAGACAGAGTTGTCTAAGGCATCTCGCTCCCAGCATTAAATCGCACAAGACCAGGAATCAGCTTGTGCAGAATTTGGAGGGAAAAAACTCTGACTCAGGAAAGCTATCATCTACCAATATTTCATTTAAGAGATTCTTTGTAAAAATTGGGACATCCAAAGAATCATAATGAGATGCCGAAAATATTAAAGTACTACAATGAATATATGGATAAATGGAAACATTTCAAAAGCACAAATTTTTACAACAAAAAACAATAGTTACTGATGGTATAGGTAAGTAATAAAAATAAAGACGGGCAAGTGACGGATTAAAAAGAAAACAAATTCAGGATGATGGTTACCTCAAGGGATGGAATCCGACAGGGACTCAGGAGACACACGAACCTACACCAGCCTATGTCTTTGAAAAACATCTCTATCCATGTGTACCTGGGTCTGAGGCAAATGTGGCAAGAAGTCAGGTCTGGTACAGGCAGGTGGTCTGTGTTGTTTGCATGCTTGACATACTGTATATGTTCTTTAAAAATAACGGAATCAGGGACAGATACAAGAATGAAAGGCTTCCCCATCAAACAAGCCAAATGCAGAAGCCTGAACAATTATCATAAAAATGTTTCCAAAATGCTCGTGTCAAAAACAGCTCTTAAAAGTGACAAGGTTATTGAAAAGCAATACTGAAAATGCCAGGGGATATAATGATAGTAGTTTAAGGTCAAAGTTTCAGGATAACACTGATCAGAGCTCGGAGCCTGACTCTTGCTCCTAAAGGCTGTGTGACTTGGGGGAAATGGCAGCACCTCTCTGAGTCACAGCAGTTTTCCCCTTTGTCTTACAAGGTTCATAAGCACACCTGCCTCCTGGGAGAACTGTAACAATTACGTGAAACAACAGCTACAAATCTCTCACCTTGGAGCCTGGAACATATGGATTCTGAAATGATACTAGCTATTACTTTATCATTAAAACAAAAAATGGGGGAGTTCCTTTCGTGGCTCAGTGGTTAACGAACCGGACTAGGATCCATGAGGTTGTGGGCTCGATCCTTGGCCTTGCTCTGTGGGTTAAGGATCCCGCATTTCTGTGGCTGTGGTGTATGCTGGTAGCTATAGCTCCGGTTCAACCCCTAGCCTGGGAACCTCCATATGCCGCAGGTGTGGCCCTAAAAAGCAAAAAAAAAAAAAAAAAAAAAAAAAAAAGGACAGGATGGATAAACCATTGCAGGAAGTAAAAGCAGGAATATGAGTTCATCTTACAGACAGTAAATCATCATGTTTTCTCTTTGCATTCTGATAAGGGAAATATTTTCAATTTTTAAAAAATTACAGATAAAATTAGCAGAATTAAGAATGTGATGAATATGAGCCAAAATATTTTTAAAGAGTTAATTTAACAAATGTAGTCTGTCTGCGTAGAAAAAGAAAAGGAAAAAAGTTTTAAAACAAATAACGAAGACAACAAAAACCCATGAAATGGGCGGACTGTTTTTCCAAACATCCCACTTAGAGTGTCATCAATGAACAAAAGGGGAATGAACCTATCAGACCGGCCTGCATGTGTTCAAAAAGCCCAGCAGCAGACTGTTCTGAAGAGGTGAACCTAAGACAAAGCAGCATCCAATGGGTTTTTAGAAGTAAAGGCAAAGAACTCGAATGAGCAAGAATTAATTCACAGTTAAACTAGGAGAGTAACATCAAAAAAAAAAAAATTGGAGATTAAGGGCAAATGCACAAAATAATGTTAAGAGTCCAAACCTCTTTGTTGCCCCTCTGGGGGCAAACTTAATGCGGGGTTGAAAAGTGCCCTGTCCCTGGGTGCTGTGGCCTGGGGGTGGAGCGTGGCCTGGGGGTGGAGGGTGCCAGGCGTGGAGGGTGCTGAGGGGTAGGAGGCCGGGGGTGGAGGGTGCAGGGAGGGCAGTGAACATCTTTGTTTCAGCCCCTGGGCACTAGCACCGAGGGGAGCTGGGAAGTTCTTTTCACATGAGTGTACGGTTCCTCCCCAAAACTAGGAACCACACTTCTGTGTGTCCAGACTTGAGTGGGCACTCACGACTCAAGTGAAATTAACCTGTATATTACACATACATGCGTATACATCATACAATACAGATATGTGTATATATGGAGTATATACATAAAGGTTTTAAGTATTTTAATGTCTATGGTATCCTCCCCCTTACAAAATTCTAGAAGTGAACACCTTGTTCGCAGACGGCGTCGGGGAGTAAGGGACAGAGATTAGCATCTTCTCGGTCTCCCTGGGCACAGAGTGTTAGCACACACTATCCTTAAAGTAACCAGGGAGACGGATAAACAACACACAAACAGATTTTTTTTGTTGTTGTTGTTTAGGTTGTGCAGTTAGCCAAGTTCGTTTTTCAAAGAGTTAGGTTACAGTAGGGCCGCCGACTTTTTCTTATCAATTCTTTGATTCCATCAAGTTTTATTTTGAAAAATATCAAAGTCCTAGCAGAGTTACAACAGTAAGAGTAAAAAGTCCATTATATTCTTCACCTAAAAACACCAACTGTTTTAGGGTTTTCTGGGCCACATTTGCTTCTGTGTGAGTAAAAGTATATATTCTTTGCTGAAATGTAACACGGTTAAGTTGCATCTCACCTCTAAAGGCTTTTGAATATACCTCCTAAGGGAAAAAAAAAAGCAGTCGCCCAACATAAACCACAACAATATCAGATCCACCACCGAGAGTAATGACAATAAAAATAAAAATATACAAGTGGAACCTATTTAAACTTAGAAGTTTCTGCACAGCAAAGGAAACCCTAAACAAAACAATACCCCACGGAATGGGAGAAAATCTTTGCAAAGGAAATGACTGACAAGGGATTAATCTCCAAAATTTATAAACACCTCCTGAAGCTCAATATCAAAAACACAAACGACCCCATCAAAAAATGGGCAGAAGACCTAAACAGACAATTCAGCAAAGAAGACATACATACAGATGGCCAAAAAACACGTGAAAAGATGTTCAACCTCACTCATTATTAGAGAAAAGCAAATCAAAACCACTATGAGGCACCACCTTACACCAGCCAGAATGGCCATCATCAAAAAGTCCACAAACAATAAGGGCTGGAGAGGGTGTGCAGAAAAGGGAACCCTATTACACTGTTGGTGGGATTGTAAAGTGGTGCAATCATTGTGGGAAACAGTATGGAGATTCCTCAGAAGACAACATAAAAACTACCATTTGATCCAGCAATCCCATGCCTGGGCATCTATCCAGAGAAAACCATGACTCGCAAAGACACATGTACTCCGATGTTCATTGCAGCACTATATACAATAGCCAAGACATGGACACAACCTAAATGCCCATGGACAGAGGAGTGGGTCAAGAAGATGTGGTACATATACACAATGGAATATTACTCCGCCATTAAAAGGAAAGAAATGACAGCATTTGCAGCCACATGGATGGACCTAGAAATTATCATGCTAAGTGAAGTCAGACAGGGAGACACCAACATCATGTGCACTCACTTCCGTGTGGAATCTAAAAAAAGGACACAATGAACTTCTTTGCAGAACAGATACGATTCACAGACATTGAAAAACTTATGGCTTCCAAAAGAATCAGGTTGGCGGTGGGGGGATGGGCTGGGGGTTTGGGATGAAAATGCTCTAAAATTGGGTTGTGATGATCGTTGCACAACTAAAAATGTAATAAAATTCACTGAGTCAAAAAATTTTAAATTATAAAAAAAGCCTAAATAATCATAATATTAATTATCACAGTCAGGATATTTAACACTGAGACTTCCCTTTTTTTTTTTTTTTTTTTTTTTTTGGTCATAACACATGTCTGCATTGAGGGTTTAGAATAGAGGACATCTGGAGTTACCATTGTGGGTCATTGGTTCACGAATCCGACTAGGAACCATGAGGTTGTGGGTTCGATCCCTCCTGGCCTTGCTCAGTGGGTTGAGGATCTGGCATCACCGTGAGCCTTGGTGTGGGTCGTAGACACGGCTCAGATCCCTTGTTGCTGTGGCTGTGGTGTAGGCAGGCAGCTACAGCTCCGGTTAGACCCCTAGCCTGGGAACCTCCATATGCCACCGGTGTGGCCCTAGAAAAGACAAAAAAAAAAAAAAAAGAATATAGGATATCCATTAGTCTGGATACCTTTGTTGATTTTGCTTATGCTAAAGTGATCTGACCTCTTCCTGGGCAAAACCTTACAGCTCCATTACTCACTACCTTGGAAAATCTCTCTAAATAATTCACGATTATAACTCTATTTCACTCAAAGTATAACCGCAGTAGTGGAATCGAAAAGAGAAACCGATTTTGAACCGAAATACCCAGTACTTCAGGAAAACCCTTTCCAGTGTTTTCTTCTTTTCAGTGATAAAGACACCAGAGTTTGGGAAATTCAAGTGGCATTGCTCAAGTTTCTGGGCTGGGAAAGGTTGGCAAAATCAGAATCCATCGGTATCATAAGCACAACGCCTTACCATGCTTAGCCTGGGGGGACGAGGACGTAACCCCCCCACCCCCCCCAAAAAAATTCGGAAACGGATGCTTCCGTCTCCCTCCTTTTTGTCTGCGACACATCGAGGCAGAGCCCCCCTGGCTCCTGCACGCCGGGACCACCTCGGCCATTTACAGGGCCCCCTGGGACCAGCGAGGAGGGAGGCGCAGAGGGAGAAGCGGGACCCGGGTTTGCAGCAGCTCCCAGGCGGCTCGGAGAACGGTCCCGGGAGGCCTGGCAGCCGGGCAGCGGGCGCCTGGCGGCTTTTGCCCGGTCCCCAGTCCCGGGGGCAGGCGGGCGTGCACTCTCCCCGCGCTGCTGACTCTCCCCCTCGTGCTCTCTCCGAGCTGGTGCCAGGCTGGAGGCCCGTCCACCTGCGAGCTGTGTCCCAGCATCTAAAAGCGGGAAGCCGCCCCTTCCCCCTCCAGCCCGGCCTCGCCGCCCGGCGCCCAGGACGCCCGCGGTGACCTCGGCTCCGTCTCCGGGAGCGGGACCCCCGCAGCCCGCAGGCCCACCGCGTGCCGCCTGGAGGAGACTCTGGAGCTCCTTCCGCAGAAGCGGGGCACAGACCCTCTGCCTGCCAAGACGGACGCCCACTCCAGACCCTCCTGCGAGCCCTTCCCATCCCGCCGCCAGCACTCAGGACAGGCAGCGGGCGGGCACAGTGCGCCCACCGGTTCCTGACCAGCAGCCCCGCCCGCCCCCGCCGCTGCCCCTCACATCCGGGGATTGAATGGCCCTATAAACATGCCCAGCGTCAAAGACTCAAAAACTGGAGAAACTTTATCCCGACGGAGGTCCTTTAACACCCGCCCCCGCCCCCGCCGGGCCTACCCCACCCCCACCCCGGCCGGCGGGGCAGAGAATTTATGGGCTGTAAGTCCTGTTTTTCTACACTGATGGAAATCGCTGGCAAACATTTCCACTGGGCTAAACTCCATCCAGAGAGTCAAATATCAAGGCACCCAGCAGAGCTGCCGGGCTCAGGGTTTATGAAGCCAGTCCTCGGTGCCCTGCGACCATAAACCATCTGATATTTACTATACGGGACGGTATTTGAGTTCATAAAAAAGGGTGATTTTTGTCGAACTTGGGTTGCCTGCCCAGGCCTCGCTTCTTTTACAAGGGGATTGTGTGTCAGGAGTGGATACAGAGCCTGAAAAGCTTAGTCGGGCAGCTGTTGCTCGCTCACTTTGCTGGGGTCAAGGAAGAGTCCAAGCAGCCCTGCAGGGGCGCTGGGCAAGGTCCCGGCCATTCTCAGGGCTGCACCCAACGTGGGGAAAAGACGCACCCTGACGAAGGGAGCCTGTTTCCTGCACCTCCCAGGCCCTGCGGGAGGCAGGGATCCCATTTGGCAAGGTGGGGGCGAAGTGAGGAAGCTTTCAGACGGCCGTCAGCACCCTGGGGAGGGTCAGGTCACATGTCATCTGCTCAGGGGGGCAGCCCTACTGAAAGAAACTAGAGTGGGAGCCTCGGGGAGAGGAGGGGCGAGGGGGGCACCCCTTATACTCCAGAAAGAGGATGGCGACTTCGCTGCTCTTGGAGTGTTCTGGTGGGCACCAAGGCTATGCTCCCATCCTGAGGCCTTTCCAGCAGCTGGACCCAGGGTAGCAGGAGGAGGGTCTGTGGAGGTAACAGCGGAGTCAGAATCTAGGCAGACTATGTACGCGTCACAGAGGTCCAGCTCTTCTGCTGATCCCGGGGTGGGGTGGCCTGCGGGGACAGTGCAGGGGGCATTGTTTTCTTGTCTGTGGCAGCTGGATGGGTTGGAAATTCCGAAGCCTCTTTCGAGCTCTGCCGGTAGGAATCACTAACACAGAGCTTGCAGCCCCGCGTCATAGAACATGATTTCCGTAAGACACAGGTGCCCAGCTGGACGGAAGCTCTGTCCTCTCTCTTTCTGACCGTGGAAATGTGTCCCTGCCAAGCAGGGCTGAGCGCCTTCCTTTCCTGAATGTGTGTCTCTGAATTCTGAAGGTGCTTCTCACCACCTGTGAGAGGGCAATGTAAAGCCACCGAATGGCAGCTGTGGCACCAGCGCCAGGCACAGAGCTCGTCGTGATTAGTGATCGTTGAAGGCAGGGCCCCATCTGCTGTGCCACACGGAGTCTGGATGGTGCCTCTGACCAGAAAGCTGCATTCCCCTTGCTCTGCAGGAAACGAAAGAGTCTCGGGTTGGTTTTAGGAAGCTTTTCATGTTAATCCAAGAAAAGCAATTCTTCCATCAGCAGCACCTCAGAACATGTGTTAATGATATTTTTTCTACACACTAATCTTTATCCTATCCTTGCACAAACATATTTTTTTAATGCCCTGGTGTGGAAGACACCACAAGGGCAGTGTATCGAGGGCTGAAAGGAGCAGGAATTTTCTGCAAAGGTCCAGGTTCTTTCTGACGGGAGACCTAAGTGTCTCTGACAAAGCAGCCACTCGGAGGCTCCTTCCGTGTCCGAGTTTGCAGTTGCTGCCGTTTGGTCACTCGCACCCCTGGCCTTGGTTTCCACCATCTCATCTGATGCCTTCGAGAGTCTCCGTCTTTTCCTAGGTTCCTTTCTTCCTATTCCATGCTGGGGTTTCTTGCTCCTTTTTTGACTTCGATTGTGTTGACCGAGTTTATGTATATTTTGTTTTACCATCTCTCTGGGGGAAGGTTTTTTTTGCGGGGGGGGGGGGGTTCCATGTAAATGATTTGCGTGACGATTGACTCAAGAAAATCTCAAGTTAACATCCTTATCCTCACTCCGTCCACACTGCCCCCCACGTCACCTCTTATTCTCATTAATAACCCAACAAATGTGTCCCTTTTATTGATCTTAGGGCCATTGCTGGTTGAGCCGTCACACTGGCACGTTTACCCCACTCTTGGCTCCACACGGCCTCGATGGCCTCGTGCTTTCCCGACAGAGTCGGTCTTTCTTGCTAACGTCTGTCACTTAGGAGTTGTTTCCGTGAGAGTTTGTGTGTGGTGGCCTCTGCTTATCTGAACGTTCTCCGCGTTCTGCCCTCTAGAAGTCCTATTAAATGGACTTTGGACCCAGTTTGTCCACTCGCGGGACCTATAAACCGCCGCTTCTCGTCTCCCATCGCTTCAGCTCCCTGGTGATTTTTCATCCAGTCTTTTAGTGACGCCTCTTTCCCAGCTGGTGGGCTCTGCTGCTGGGCACCCTTGGCAGACCGCTCTCAGCGACGACCAACGTTCTTGCTGCTCTTTTCACCTGCAGCTCAGCCTATTCACAGAGTTTTTCATTTCACCGCCACTGCTCCCTTCAGTCTCTCTAGTGCCTTTTCAAATCTTTTTTTTTTTTTATGCTGTCATACTTTTTATGATTTTTACCTATTTTTAAATTTCTTTAATGATTTCCCGCCAGCGTGTGAGCCTCTCTCAGGGTGTTTTCGCTTTGAGGTCTGGCAGGGCTGCGTGGGCCTCCTGTTCCTCACTGGTGGCTGATTCCTTTTCTCAAGTCATTGAAATCGCTAATGCGGCCCTGGCCCTCAGCGCTGCCTGCTCATTCTGGGGACGTCTGCTGGGAACCAAGTTATACAAAATCATCCAGAGCAGTTTTAGTTTGTTGTTTTTTTCTTCCTGCCATCGATACCAGGGGTTTCAACAGTCCTGAGACAGTTCTTCTGTTGATTTCTCAGCATGTGGCTCTCACACTCCACAGGAAATATAAGCTCAGACCACGTGCAACAGCTCAGAAGAGTCCTCTTGTGGTGCAGTGGGTCAAGGATCCAGCGTTGTCACTGCAGCGGCTCAGGTAGCTGCTGTGGCTCAGGGTCTGTCCCTGGCCTGGGAACTTCCGAATGCCTCAGGAGTGGCCCAAAGCAAAAAACATACAGCTCAGAGCTGCAGTTTTAATTTTTTGCGGGGGGTAGTTTTTTTTCTTTTGTCCAAAATCCTATCTTCCTCACCACCTTTTCCTGAGCCCGGAAGGTGAGCCAGGGGGTCAAAGAGCATGGGTTTGTCAAGGCAGCTGGAAGACGTCAGGGCCGTAGTTCTGCCTCTCCCGGCCAACACCGGCTGCATCCCGGAAGCCCAGCCTTGCGCCTGCAATCCTCCCTCCTGTGGGTACCACTTCCTGCTCCAGCAGACAGAACTCCTTTCTTTGGACTCTGGCTGGGCACACTTGTTTTTGTTGTGGGGCTTGTTATATTTTATGCAACGTTCCTGTGGGTTTGTCGTCAGTGGGTGGACGGAGGTGGGAAGGGAATCACATCTTTCCCCAGCTCAATCCATCTCATTATCTCAGAGACATGAGATAATGAATGGTTTTCATTATGAGGTTATGCTGGTCCCATTTTCTGAGTGGAGAGACCAAGCATCCAGCCTCCCCACGCACAGCTGAGGCTCACAGCCCCAGAGCCCTCCAGAGCAGACAGCCCAGAGATGCCACCAAGGCCCAGAGCCTGATGTCCACAGGTGACACGAGGCTGGATCAGGCGAGTCACTGCCCTCTTCCGGGGCTGTGCCCTGCCAGCTCTTCCTGCGACTCTCTCCCTCTCTCCATCACACCAGCCATGACCTTTAAGAGGCTCATTTTTCACAACTAGCAACTTCTGAAACGTTAATGCAGGAAACTAGACTGGAAGCAAAATTCTGATGTAAATCCAATCCCTTGGGAAAGATACTGGGGGGAGGGAGGCAACACAGAACTTCTGAAGAGCACACTCCAGAATGTCAATGACGCCTGCCCCCCCGGTCTCTGGCTTTCACACTCTCGGCTCTGAACACCTCGGATGGGTCTCTGGCTTTCACACTCCTCCCACCCTCCCACTCACAGGAGCAGGGCCATGGGGATTCCGTTCTGGGAGATGCCAGCAATCCAGCCTGGAAAGTGCGGGCGACAGGAGTCAGCAGGTTAACTAACCCGCAGTGACTCTAACGTCCCAAGTCTTCTAGCAGCTGAACGTGACAAAGCCTCCTAGCCTGAGTGACGGTCCCGGGCCCTCAGCACGGCTGTGGGGCTCGGGCTCTGACCCGGGCACGCACAGTCAACACACGTTCCTAGCTCTGGAAGGCACCATCTGCAGTCCCTGCTACGAGGAGGCAAAGAAGGTTCCTTTCTGTACTTTACTTTCTCCCCCAAATGACTGATGACGTCCCCCTTCAATATCTGTTATAAAAAGTGTTTCTTGCTTTTTTGTCCTGAAATGATGAGAGCAACAGCTGCTTAATGTTCTTTTTCACGATGAAGGCCGTGTCGCCGTGTCAACAGTTTTGGAAACGGAAAGAGGAAGGGATCACTGTCCATAGTTCTAGCATGCTAGCACTTTAACACCTCTCCTTTCAGCCGTTTCTTTTCTTTTCTTTCTTTTTGCCTTACGACTTGACTGTCTGTGTGATAAAATAACATTTCAGATCAGTTTACCCCATGTATTACTCATGCATTTACGAGAGTTTGGGATTCCTAAGTATCTCATTTTGTTTTCCTCCATCACAACAACCTTCTCACTCAAGAAGGGGAGGATTCCTGGCCACGTTCTACAGAGAAGGAAACGTGCCCGCGGCACGTGCGGGTGAGAAGTTGGGGATCACGGCGGGACAAGAGCCACGCACAATCAGCCAGGCTCTCTCCCAAGACACCTGCAAATCCTGGGAAGACAGGGTTCATGACGTCGCACCCGCATGAGCTCGTGGGTCGTGAGAACGGGAGCCGGAGCAGGAATAAAAGGGAGAAAGGGGGAGGGAGGAGGGCTTGGAGGGGCAGGAACAGCACCACTCATCCAGCTGGTACGTGTCTGTGCTGAGCCACGAAGCCCGGGGTCTTGGGCGGAACGGGCCCGAGGGAAGTTCCAACAAGCGCCTACTGTGATGGCAGCACCGAGGCCACCTAGAGCCGCCGCTGCGGGACACGGCTTGGATGGACTCTGCTCATTTGGATCAACAGCGCTGTGTCTTCTAATCCGGTTTCCTTCTTTTTTTATATTTCACACTGTGCAGCGCAGCTGGTGCACGATGTTCGCCAAAGCTTTTCTCTCTGAAGCTGCAGGAAGAGCAGCTCAGCAGGGCAGCCAGGACGGCCTGGTTACCAACTGCCCGGGCCCAACTGTCTCCATGACTCACTCAGCCTGAGCTCCCCAGGGCCCTGGGGTGTCTGAGAGAGTCACCGCACCCTGAGGGGCCATGGAAACGGAAGCAAATCCACTCTGCCTAGAGGAGAAATTGCTGGAAAAATCTATGATAACACAAGCACAGGAAACTGTTAAGAATAAATCCTGGGCAAGGAGGAGCTGGGTGTTTACTGTAAAATTCTCACTTTACTATCTAATGAGACATTTCATAATAAAATACTGCTTTAAAAAATAACGTTCTCCTAAATGGAGCCTCCTATACCGTTGCTGGCAATGTAAGTTGGTGCAGCCGCCGTGTGAAACAGTCCAGAGGAAGCTCAGAAAGCTAAATACCCCGGGGTCCAGCAATACCGCTCCTGGGCATCAATCCAGAGAAAGCCATAATTTGAAAAGATACACTCCTATGTTCATAGCAGCTCACTTTATAACAGCCAAGACACGGATGCAACCTAAGTGTCTGTCGACCGAGGAGCGGATGAAGAAGGTGTGGCACAGACACACAGTGGAAGACGATAAAAAAGAAGGAAATAATGCCGTTTGCAGAAACAGGGGTGGACCCAGAGATGATTATATCAAGTGAAATAAGACAAAGACAAATACCATATGATATCACTTATATGCGGAACCTAAAATATGATACAAACGAACCTATCTACAAAACAGAAACAGACTCACGGACATAGAGAACAGACTTGTGGTTGCCGGGGGGCGGGGAGGGGGGTGGAGCGGGAGGCTGAGATGAGCAGATGTAAACAATTACATATAGAATGGATAAACAACAAGATCCTACTGCAGAGCACAGGGAACTCTTTCCAGTGTCCTGGGATAAACCATAATGGAAAAGAGCATTTTTTAAAAAGAGTGAGTGTGTGTGTGTGTGTGTGACCGTGAATCACTTGGCTGCACAGCAGAAACTAACACGATATTGCAAATCAACAATACTTCAGTTAAAAACCACAAACAAACCAACCCAACAACAACAACAAAACAATGTTCTCTTAAATAACAAAATGCTGCTCCCCGGCGTTTTTTTCACCTGCCTCCACCTCTCTTCCCCTCACCCTCTCACCACGTCTTCTACTCTGGGAGCTCCTTGAGACCGTGTCTTTAGAGATGCTCGAATAGTTTCAGAAAACGCTGAGTCAAGCCCATTTTTGAGAAAATGCAGCTGAGGTCCTAACAGGGGAACGGACTTGCCCCTGTCAAGTCATCCCCTGGCAGGCTCAGGAGCAGAGGGCAGGTCCCCTCTTTCCATCACACAGTGATGCTTTCTTCCCTACGGGACGAGCAGATGGACCTCTGTCTCGTGGACATTACTGGGAAGGACCAGAATACCAATACCTTTGGACATTCCGTTTTATTTTACTTATTATTTTTGGTTGCATGTGCGACATATGGAAGTTCCCCAGCCAGGGATCGAATCCAAGCAGAAGCTGTGACCTATGGCACAGCTGTGGCATTGCTGGATCCTTAACCTACGAGCGGCAGCAGGGAACTCCCATCTGGACATTTTAGAAGGGGGTTTAAATAAAGCCAGGGGGAGGCCAAGGACAATGCACGTCAACAGAAGCACGACAGAACAACAGCAGGAGATCTGCTTCTGCAGATAAAGCAGGACTCACAATTTCCCTGGCGAAGGGAATTTTCTCCGTCGTCTTAGCACCGTGGAAACCCAGAAACGTTATCACACTTCCGCCTGCAAGGTGCTGCGGGGAGGGACATTAACACAGCCATCTCGGAAGTCGGCTCAGCAAGATGGATCAAACGTCACAGCCTCTGGCTTAGGATTCTGTGTCTGAGAGTCCACTGGAAACAACGTGTATTCGAAATCACAAAAAGCATCACACAGAGATCTGTCCAAGGGCTCTGTATACAAGCCGCCAATTTAAAAGTGCCTGAAGGCTAAATGGTAACTTATGAGACATTCTTAAAAGGGGATTTAGAAGTCACAACAATGTTTATAAAAGGTCTAACACTAGAGTCAGAACATGTTTCTGTGACACCCTAAATGGTAAAATTCCTCACAAACTGTCTCTACGCCCTGAGCCTAAGTGGATTAATAGTGTTTAAAAATACATGTGACACTGTCACGCGCCTGAGAGGGAGACCATGACACTGGTTGCAAGGTGCTTAGTCTGTGCTGCATTTGTAGTATTTTCTGTATGGTGAGTATGTAGAGTCAGCTGTGCTGTGATCCCAAATAGGCACTCCTAACGTCTCCCCACTATTTAAAATCCCACAATAAAAGCCACAGGGCTTAGGGACAATGAGGTTAGGGCCTAACACTCTCCAACTTGATCAGTGACACATTTTTTTGAAAGGTAGGAACCAAATACTAATGGTAGCACAGTTTTCACCCATTCAGTGGTTAAGAAATTCATAAATATGACAACAAATAGGACCCCTGACCTTGAAAAAGCCCTTGAGCTCTCTCCCCTGGAAGTGGGCATTGGGAAAGGGGCAGTCTGGGGGTCCCTGGGAATCGGTGGAAGGCCATCAAAAATGAGACGTAAAGGGAGCTCCCGTTGTGGCGCAGTGGTTAACGAATCCGACCAGGAACCATGAGGTTGCAGGTTCGATCCCTGGCCTCAATCACTGGGTTAGGGATCCGGCGTTGCTGTGAGCTATGGTGTAGGTCACAGATACGGCTTGGATCTGGCGTGGCTGTGGCTGTGGCCAGCAGCTGTAGCTCTGATTAGACCCCTAAGCTGGGAACCTCCATATTCTGCGAGTGTGGCCCTAAAAAGACACAAAGACCAAAAAAAAAAAAAAAAAAAAAAAAGAGAGAGAGAGAGAGAGAGACATTGAGCTGTTTGTCAGATGCAGATGAGTGTGCTCAGAACTGGTACCGAGCTGGCTGGCTGGTGGATAAGTGGGTGGGAGTGGGGTTGGGGTGGGGGGTGTCCCGCTTCAGCTGAGCGCAGTTTTCTGCATTCATCTAGTATTTCCTACGGATACAAATGTACATGAGCCAATAAACGTGAAACTGGCATGATACTCAAACGGTTTCCCCATCTATGAATTCCACTGGAACAGACTCACATTTTCAAGACAGGCCTGCCAGCAGGACGGCTATATTATCTTTCTAAGAAATAAACGAACTTGAACATAAGCTACTAAAACCCTGTTTCTAAAGTTGCCTATGTACTCTGCACTGTCTCAAACACCTAGTCACATGGATAAAGAATAAATAGATAAATAAATAAAAGAATCTGCTTGGCAACCACTAGGCAAAAGGAGCCAAGAACAGACTACGTCGTTTCCCCTTCAAATAAGTTAGGTCGTATCCGTGTTTTGAAGACGTATCAGAAGCATTCTTTGTTGATTCGAGTAGCTATGGAACTGTTTTAATGAACTCTGGTCTGTCGGATAAATACTGGGCTAGACGGCCCGGAGGTCATTTCCAACGCCAGTAATGAGATTTTAGAAGCACGCACTTAACTTCTTAATAAGATCACTTATTTTTGGCTAAGAACAAACAAGTTCGGATCCTAGAGAGTTGAGATATAGTACGAAGTCTGAGAAATTCAAACAGGGATTGAATATAATACAAGTAAATTCAGTCATACCATTCTGAGCCTAAATTGTTCACATTTTGCCAAAAAAAAAAAAAAAAAGTTTAAGACACATTTTGTATTTTGTTGTGGTTGTGTCTAAAAACACCATGCAGCTATGTCTCGGTTCTGTCACTTGTATGTGGATACACGCCGTCGAACAGTCCAAGTGGCTTTCCTGTGCCTGTGGGAGGCCCGCCTCAAACCAGCGTCTCAGCATTTCTGTGCAGAGGACACAAGCCCACGGAGCCCAACCTCTGTGTTTCAGACACATCACCTGAGGCCAACGTGAAGCTTTCCTCGGACTGTAAACTTACCTTGACGTAAGCAAACACACAGGAGCCTCTCCTGGGAAAGGGCGTGTCCAGCCGAGCCGTCCTCTTTCTGACGGATGTTATAAAAGGGGGAAACGACTCATTTGGCAAAGCCTCGCATCATTACTCAAATCCGAGTTCAACAGTGCAGTTGTTCAAGGCCTCAGGGAGGAAGCGAGAGAACTTTCTTTACTGAAGGAAAGTGATTTGGCCCCAGCTTTCAGAACGGAGCTGGCATATTCTACCACGTTCTTCCAAGGAGCACTCGTAAGGCACGCGTCCAAATCAGTGTATGGAAACCGCCTGCGTAGCTAAGGATTCCTCCATTTTTAAGAATTCCCTGTTTTAAGGGCACCGATTTCACCCAAACCTGTAAAACTGTGCTAGGGCATATGATAATAGGTATGTCTAAGTCACAGGTTCAAGCCAGTATCTTCGCAGAGCGGTATAAATGAACTAGTCCTTATTTGCTCTTTTCTAAGTGAAGGGGAAATACACTCGCAAGAAGAGTCAAAGTATCATCTACCCATTGACGTGGTCACTAAAGATTCGGGGTTGGGCAGGGAACTGGGCATTTCATGTCCAACGGATTTCAAAGTATTTCAAATTATCACCAGTCATATATGACCTCACTCGACTCATGATTTTCCTGCTTCCTCTCCCTGGGAAATCAGTCATCTATTACAAGAAACCACATCTGAACTACTGTCGCATCTTCCCGAACCCGCTTTGGGACTGCGTTGTCATCGAGAATGGCCCCAGCAGGACTCGGGGGGCCGTGTCGGCTGACCACACAGCTCGTGCAGTTCAGACCTGTCCATTTTGCAGCCGAAGAGGATCTGGGTTCCCGTAAAGACAGGGCAGCCCTTCTGTCTCCACAAAAGTGGGGAAACGGTTCTTTCTGGAAGAGATCCCGTGGGTAGATTCTGAGGACCGTTGGTGGAAACTGTGGCCCCAGCAAGTCGCCTGCCCAGGGAGGCAGAGGCAGAGGGGCAGAGACACAGCAATACCCGGTCGAGCCTCCTGCACACGGGGCAGTTCTACTTACATGGGTAACTCGCCACAATGGCCATAAAACAAGGACGAGGACCCCAGCAAAAACCAGCGCCTCCCCGCTGCTGCCAACCTTCTCTTACGAAAAACGTCAATGCAACAAAAATTGGAAAGAACGGTAACAAAAGCCCAACTACCCGCCACCTAAATTCTCAATATATATTTTGCTGTACTTTGACCATCAAACATCTATCCATCCCTCTCTCCATCAGCTCATCGCATCCTGGTGAACGTGTTTCAAAGGCAGCTCTGGACAGCAGTACGGTCGCCACTAAACACGTCTACACGCAGCATAACCTGCAGAAGCTGCCCTTCTTGGGGCGAGAATACCAACGTGTTTTCCTGTCCCTGCCCTTCTCGGCCCCTGGGGGCCCTGCTCCCCACTGTCCCCCCTCGGCCTGGCGACATCTTACATCCGGCCTTTCTGTGCACACACACGGACCGACTCCGGTGTGCACGGACCCAAACTGAGGGTCTCGAGACAAGAGCTGCCTGGCGGACTGCACGGGATTCTCTCTCCTTTTTAAATCCTGGTACAGCCCCTCCTATTAAAAAAAAATCGGCATTATTACACACTAATGTCTTAGGGGTCACAATCTGAAAAACCCTTCATACACACCAGCTTTTATTGCTAACCCTGGGCTTCGCCATCAGCCAAAGGTTATAAACTAGCAGCCATTCTCATCCAGATGAAATCATCTTAACGCCAGCTTGGCAGAATTTGGGTTTGTTTTAGTTTTTCATATGTTAGTTGTTTCTCCATAGATTTTTGAAAAAATCAGTATCCCAAGATTTAAAAAAAAAAAAAAAAATCCGAGGGCATGGCAAACACGACTCCACGTTCTTTCTTGGGAAACATCAGCAAAAACTGAGAAGTGGGTTGTCCAGTGTTTGCTTCCAACTTGCCACCATCTGCCACAGGGCGAATGCACCTGAAAATCCCAAGAATTTCATCACAAGCATTAGCTCCCATGACCTCCCCCATGTAAATATAAACCAGATCCAATGTGTTTTCTTTGCATCCTTAAACCCTAGCAGGGGCCTCTGGTAGACCCTTTGATTGGGGGGGGAAGCCTTTTGAACAGATACTCTTGCAACCTCAAGTTCTCCGACACCAGGAAGAAACAGAAAGGCCTCATTAGAAAGAAAAACAAACGGCATTTCTTTCTTTAAAAAAAAAAAAGAAGCACAACATGTGATGAAAGAAACTACATGAATAATTAAGGTCCACCAGAAAATTAAAAAAAAAAAAAAAAAAAAACACAACCAGATGCCAGTTTTTGTTTACTCACGAGCTTTGTTTGTAAAATGAAATCGCTTCACCACTGCAGACTTTTCTAATCGCCAGGACTTTTCAGAAAACATTGATTGCGGGTAACCTTGGCTTCAGTGAAGGAAGGTGACGAGGGAAGCGGTTAGCTCTGGAAATGTAACTTTAGTTGCAGCCTAATCTAGTTCCCTTTTTAAATACCTGAGCTTAATGAGATTCTGCAAAGATTTATGACCGTAACAAACACACCGTTTTTGACTCTGTCATTCAAACCAGCCTGGCAGCTTTGATACTTCCTATTGAAAGGACAGCTCTAATCCAAGTAAGAACTCTGCAAAGGGGGACAGGAATTTTATTCCCATAATGTGATTGATTACTTCCTACTCTAAACACTCCGGGGAGAAAAGGGAAACTTTTTTCTATCTGTACTTGGATTTCTCCCACTAATCTGTTACGAGCAGGTCATCAGCACCGAACACAAATGACTTCGGAGGACGCAGAGGCTCATCACGTTCGTGGGGTTCCAAAATCCATAAGCATCAGCGTACTGGGGAAAGAGCTGAGATGAAAACCAGAACTGCAGAGATGAACTGACCACTGACTGCATTCGCTCTAGGGCTTTACGTCACCGGTTCTGGGGAAGGAAGCGTCCTGCTCTCAGTCCTCCCACCCTCTGGACCCGCTCTGCCATCGCTGCCAATCCTCCACAACCAAATTTGTGTGATTCGGACCACACAATGGCTCCCCAGTTCCGGGCTCCAGATCTCTTCCCTGTGTGGCTGAACGCTGGGCAAAGCACCCCCGTTTCTTTGTGGGCAGAAGATCATCTCTAGACACCTTCTAAGGCCAACGACCTTTGCGGTTCAGGATCCTGTCTGGCGAGAGCCGAAGAAACGCACACCAGCAGCCCTGGCTTAGCTGGCAATGACCTGACCACGGCATTAACAATGACTGGGATACTTGGATAAAAATCATGAATAACAACAATCACAGCGATGGAGGGGCACTTGGGGACAAAACCTGGGCCATGGCCTGAGTGGGAGTCTTAACGTTTCTGAAGAGTACAACATAAATGCCAATCAAAAAGCGCAAGCGCAGAGCAGAGGGAGAAAGAGGGAGGCCGGCAGTGACGCCGCAGCAGTGCCGGGCGTGGGGAGCAGGGGGTCGCGACACCAGGGAGTCGGGTCCAACCACCGCTCACCTGCCCTGGGTCCGGGAGCAGCCAGCCTCCTCGGGGTACATTCCTGACAGTATCTCAGCTTCCCCGAGCAGAAGGGGAGACGTGCTCATTGGGACCACTGAACAAAGAGGTGAGGGGGGGTGGTTGGTTGGTTGATTGCTATTTTTTAATGGATGGGTGAAATAATTGACGGCTCAGGATTCCTCATATGCTCGAAAAGATGAGCTTTGTGATCAGATTCTTTCTTTCTTTCTTTTTTTTTTCTTTTGAGGGCTGCACATGAGGCCTATGGAAGTTTCCAGGCCAGGGTCGAATCAGAGCTGTAACTGCCGGTCTCCTCCACAGCTGCAGCAACGAGGGATCTGAGACGAGTCTACAACCCACACCACAGCGCCCGGCAACTTGGGATGCCCGACCCACTAAGTGAGGCCAGGGATGGAACCTGCATCCTCATGGATACTAGTCGGGTTCCTTACTAGGGTAGGAACTCCTAGATTATTTCTTAAAAAAAAAGAATTACACAAAAAGTAGAGGTGACTTTCGTTATTCCACGTAGGCCAACAGACTCACAAAGATATTTAAAGACTTAAAAATTCATTTTGTCAACTATGTGGATCTGCTGCCTCGTTTTTCACGAAAGGTCCAAGACCCAGAGTCAAACACGTCCGAGTCCGAGTCCGCCTACCACTTGGGACAGCCTTTCAATCCTACCGTCGCTGAACTCCCAGCGGCCTGTGGTCCGGGCAGGATGTGCGCACGGGCGGTTCTGTCTGAGGATGTGACAGAATGAGGTGGGCGGACCCTACTGCAGCCCCAGTTCTACTCTTTCCTTGGCTGTGTGACCTTGACCAAGTTACTTCATTTTTTTTGAGCCTTAGGTTTTTTTTTTTTTTAATGGCCCCACCCTCAGCACATGGAAGTTCCCAGGCCAGGGTTTGAATCTGAGCCACAATTATGGCAAAACCAGATCCTGTAACCCACTGTACCAGGTGGGGAATCGAACCCAAGCCTCTGCAGCAACCCCAGCTGCTGACGTTGGATTCTTAACCCACTGTGCCATGGAGAGAATGCCAAGTTTCTCCATCTATAAAAGGTGCTAAGGATAGGACCTACTTAACCATATACTCCTATTAATAAAATATCCAGACTGCATGCAACAGATCATGCAGCAGCATCAAGCATCATCCAGAGAGAGCTCAACAAACGCAGCTGTCACTACCTTACCTCTAAAACGCCAGAGGGTACAGCCACTATGGAGAACAGTTTGGAGATACCTTAGAAATCTATACATAGAACTTCCATATGACTCTGCAATCCCACTCTTGGGCATCTATCCGGACAAAACTCTACTTAAAAGAGACACATGCACCCGCATGTTCATTGCAGCACTATTCACAATAGCCAGGACATGGAAACAACCCAAATGTCCATCGACAGATGATTGGATTCGGAAGATATGGTATATATACACAATGGAATACTACTCAGCCATAAAAAAGAATGACATAATGCCATTTGCAGCAACATGGATGGAACTAGAGAATCTCATCCTGAGTGAAATGAGCCAGAAAGACAAAGACAAATCTCATATGATATCACTTATAACTGGAATCTAATATCCAGCACAAATGAACATCTCCTCAGAAAAGAAAATCATGGACTTGGAGAAAAGACTTGTGGCTGCCTGATGGGAGGGGGAGGGAGTGGGAGGGATCGGGAGCTTGGGCTTATCAGACACAACTTGGAATAGATTTACAAGGAGATCCTGCTGAATAGCATTGAGAACTTAGTCTAGATACTCATGTTGCAACAGAACAAAGGGTGGGGGGAAAATGTAATTGTAATGTATACATGTAAGGATAACTTGATCCCCTTGCTATACAGTGGGAAAATAAAAAATAATAATAAAAAAAATTAAAAAATAAAATAAAATGCCAGAGGGATCCATGAGATAGAAAATCAATAGGAAATAAGGTCTATAGGTTGGACCAGATGGACCTAAAAGACACACACAGAACATTCCATCCAACATCAGTGGGATCCACATGGAACATTCTCCAGGGCCGATCACACGCTGGGCCACAAATCAAGTCTTAACACATGGAAGAAGCTGTATTGAGACTCTTGTCTGACCACATGGTATGAAGCTAGAAAGCAGTAACAAGAGGACCACTGGAAAATTCACGGATATGTGGAGATGGAACAACGTGCTATGAACAAGCAGCGCATCAGAGAAGAAATCAAAAGGGAGATCCAAAAATAGCTTGAGACAAGTGAAAACGGAAACAGAACCCACCCAACGGATGCGATGCAGCCAAAGCAGCTCTGGGAGGCAGGCTCACAGTGACAAATGCCTACGTCACGGAAAAAAGAAAACCGCAAACCAACAAGGTACCCCGACTCCTGATCAGGGGAATCAGAGAAAGAACAGTCGAAGCCCAGAGTTTGTAGAAGGAAGGAAATTAAAAAATTGGGGTGGAAATCAATGAAATAGAGATCAAAAGGGCAGATTTCACCAATGTACACGGCAGGGTTCAGACATCTCGCTATTTTTAAAAAGGTTCAACATGCATGAAGAAAGGAAAGTGTATCCCAACTAAGATAGAAAAATGACACACAAGCCCAGAATGGCATTAAATCACAAAACTTATTTGTATCTACATAAGCATTTAGGAGTCTGTCCTGTGGACCACACAGGTTTATAAAACAGGCCCAATAAAAGTAAGTGAAGCGAAGATTAAGAGGAAATACTGTTAACTTCTTGGGTTTGTTTTGCTCGGGGAAAAATGTAATTTTTATTTTTACAATGGTTCAAAATATCCAAGGAAATGCTTCGAGGCAGATTTTCATTCCTCTATTAAACCAGAGCCGCAGGTGCACAACAGCGTGTGTTTAAAAGCAGAAGCAGAAAATGCCAGCGTGCCGCCCGCTCAGGAACTTGGAGTCTGACAAGGCGGCATCCCGGGCTTATGGTTCCAGCAGAAAGAGGCACGGGGCACCAAGGTCCTGCCCTCCAGGCTCTGGAGGCTGTGCTTCCTCCCCCCCTCCCTCATCCTTCAACCCTGGCATGGCTCCAAGTGTGCCTGGCTCCCAAGGCTGGTCTCAGAAGTCTAAACCAAAGGTGAAGCTCAAGGTCAAGCAAGCAGCTAGAATGTTGGAGCAGAGTGGGAAGTCTGCACTGTGCCGGCATCGTGGCAGCCAGGCGCGTGCGCAGGCACAGCCCCACCTCGGTCCCATCACCCCGACAACTGCTCCTCCTGGGTTTGAGGCAACAAAGCCACACGCCCACAGGGGATCTTCCTCTGACCCCTACTTAAGTTCTCTGGGTTCTCCCAAGCCTGTCCCTGACAGCAGAGTTTCTGCGCTCCGGTTCAAGAAGGCTGGGGTCAGGGCTGGGTGTGTTTTGCTATCTTCTTGACACTTGCCAGCCATAAAGAGCAGAAAGGGAGACAAACCGGTCTCTGTCCGTGCTTCAGGGACAAGAGAGGAGGAGGGAAGCCCTGAGTCAATTTTACTACGACAGAAGCCAAGGGAGAGATGAGCACGTCTGCAGCAGCAGGTGCTGGCGTGGAGGGGAGCTGGCAGGCCGGGGCAGGGCCCTGGGAGGGAAGCGGGGGCAGGGCTGGCCTGGGGGAGTGTTTCAGATTTTCCCTGGAGGCCTCAGCCTTCTTTGTTAATGTTGCTCTTTTCCCCCTGGTTTTGAAGCATTGGCGGAGACAGAACTGTAAGCAAAATAGTGCAAAAAATTCTCAGAGGCTCCTTCACCCGGACAGCTGCCCCCAGGTCTTCATCTTCCATAACCCAGGAGCAGGGATCAAAACCAAGAAATGAAGCCTGGTACGACGCCTCGACTAAGCCACTCACAGTAGGAACATTTCCTCGGTTCTCCACGGACGCCCCTTTTCTACTCCAGGACCCAGCCGAGGGGACCAGGCTGTGTTTACTCATCAGTAATTAGTCGTTTCTGTCGCCTGCCAGCGGTGACAGTTTATCAGCCTTCCTTCGTGATTCATAACCTTGACATTTGTGGAGAAGGCCGGTCAGGTGTTTGGTGGGTGCCCATCCATCTCGCTGGTCTAATGTGATTAGACTGGGGGCAAGGATGTGGGGGGGGGGTCCCCCACCATGAAGCCCGGGCGGGGGTGGGGGGGGACATGATTTCAACACCACAAAGAGGGACCTTCCTTCGGGTGGGGTCTGCCAGCTTCCTCCACTGTAATGTTCCCATTTTCCCCCGACTTCCTTTTTTATTTAAAAAAAAAAAAAACTGGACTTGATTGACAGCGCTGTGTTCGTTTCAGGTGTACAGCAAAGTGATTCAGTTAGACATACATATTTTTTCAGGTCCTTTTCCCTTAGAGGTTACTCCAAGCTCTTGAGATTTGCCGTGCCCGACAGTAGGTCCTTGTTGGTGATGCACTGCCCACACTCGAGTGTGGCAGTAGTCACAGAAGGCCGTCGCCCCCTGAAATCTGAAAGCGGCTTCCTGTGAACCTGTAAGACATGGACGGGTCTTCCAAAGTGCATCGCAGGGCGCTGAGGGTGAAACAGGCTTCTGCGTGTGCTGCCTGTGAAGACCCTGGGCCTCCTCCAGACGGTCTGTAACACGGGCAAGAAACAGGGCTGCGTGAACCGGCGCTGCAACGGAATCATCTGGAAGTATTTTCATGTGAAGCTGGCTTTCAGAAACAGAGGCAAGACACACTAACAAAACTCATCTGGGGCATGTGGCATTCCTTCCAGCCATGCACATCTC
Organism: Sus scrofa; assembly: GCF_054392235.1. NCBI lineage: Eukaryota > Metazoa > Chordata > Mammalia > Artiodactyla > Suidae > Sus > Sus scrofa. The sequence goes on from NC_139394.1 coordinate 63,004,802, forward strand.
TAACATAAATCCCCTAATCGCTTCTATCTTGTTTTTCAGGTTTATTGTCAAGGCAAGTCTTTTTTATTTCTCTCCAAAGGACAGCCTTCCTGCCTGAAAGAGTGGGCTCAGCCACGCGAAGCAGATCACACTCGCTGTAAGTGCTACTCAACACGATTTTCCCTCCCTTTTTTAAAAAAGTGACACCAAACACGCTCCGATCTCGAGGAGGTTTTCCAGGTTCAGCCCTCGGGGTTTCTGGCCGACGCTCCCTCCCACTAGGTGGCGCCACACGTCCCAGTCAGAGCGGCTGCCATCAAGAGCGGGGAAGACGATTTTTTTAACCTCTGCAAGAATATCTCAAGCCTAAGGGCAAGTACCAGACTTCCTTCTTCACACACATTTCCCCTCTTCTTGCTTATGTTTACAGATATCTGACAGCTTCTGAAACAGGGCAACTGAGCTTCTGGAATACAGCTTTCAAGGGATCATAGATTCAAGGTCAGTGCTAGAGGCATAACGGTCATGACCACATAAACACGATATAAAAAATTGAGTCGCATCCTTGGAGGCAAGTAGCTCGGAAGATGCTTCGATTCTCTGAATTCCTGTTTCCTCAGTTCCTACGCTCTGGTTTCACATAAGTGTATTTCACAGAAGTTATTTTATTAACTCCATCAATATCCCCCCCCCCCCACCTCTCTCCACGGAGGATTTTTTTTAACTGTTTCAAATTAACAAAGATCTTAAAGTGCTGGCAGACATATTAAAGATATTCTTAAAAAAGCAAGGACCAGGGAGCTAAAATAGTACTTAGGTGCAGCTTCTGATTACATATGAAAGGCATATGTTAAATATGAAACCTCATTTCCAAAAGTATAACTCATCACTTAAGTAGAAATGAACTTTAGTCGGTCTGTCTTTCTCCCTTCCTTCCTTCCGTCTTTTTTAGGGCCGCACCCACAGCACATGGAGGTTCCCAGGCTAGGGGTCGAATCAGAGCTACAGCTGCCGGCTTACACCACAGCCACGGCAACACCAGATCAGAGCTGCATCTGCGACCTACATCATAGCTCACGGCAACGTCGGATCCTTAACCCACTGAGCGAGGCCAGGGATCGAACCTGCATCCTCGTGGATGCTGGTCAGACTCACTTCTGCTGTGCCACGACGGGACTCCGAAGCAAACTTTCTGAGAGGGTTGAGTCTGACGTCACGGGGCAGGAGACAAAGAAACGATGCTTCTCCCAGCCCAGCTCCCGTGATCTGGTGCAGGGGGATGTGCCTCTGCGGAAAAGCACTGTGTCTACAAAGCTCCAGACCCAGGCAAGCATTCTGGCCAATGGGAACCGAGACGTGAGATGGTTCGTACGCAGCCTTGTAGAGATCGGGCCTCGGCTGTTTACATCAAGCTGGTCTGCTTGCTCCGCGACCCTCGTCTCCTGTGACGGGAGCCTCTGGAATCTGTAAGGTCAACCCTGTTGTAATAACTGCGCGGGCTTCTCTTGTTCCCGGGACCCTCCAGAATACAGATTTGGCACCAACTCTCTCCTGGCCCATCGACAGACTTCTTTCTATGAGACAAAATATTTTGGCCAGAGAGGTTTTTTTTTTTTTTTTTTTAAAGGGGAGGCCCGGCGATTACAATATCACGGAGGACTTTCGCTCTTAGATGGCTGTGCATGTCGCATACAATCCATCAGCCCGTGAGAAGGCTCCTCACGGTAAGGGAATAATCAGTCACACGAGGTGTTCCAATTCCAGGCCATACCAAGGGTAGCTGTGTTATTTTTAATGCCTGGACTCAGCAGTCCCAATGCTTCTTCCAGCTGGGTGTCTGATACTGCTCAGAAGTCCCCCAACCCCTAAATAACTGTACTGTGGTCAGTTCTATCATTTTCACCGCCTGCTCTTGAGGGTGGGTTCATGCATGAACCTCGTGCGCACACGCACGTGCACACGCAGGAAAGAGACTGTTCGACCTGCCCGTGGGGGCGGGGTCTACTGGGCAGATGAACTCCGGCAAACGGAATGGCAGCAGGTGGCTTCTCCAAGGGGGTCTCTGCACCTCTTGCTAGATGGGGTGTCCGGTCACAGAGCGCTTCTGGGAGCACATGCATGAAAGCAGTTTCGCCCTCTTTCCCACAGAGACACAGCTCTGAGACCCCAGCTCAAAGCGGTCTCTCTCTGCTCTCCCCCGACCTTGCAGCCCTGCCAAGGTCTTCGCTCCCCTCGGAGGACACAGCACCTCCTGGGACGTCCATCCATAGGAGCTTGCACGGGTGGTCAGACTAGCTCGGCTCACGTTTCATTTCCAGCCCTTCAGGCAGAAGAGCTGGTGGCTCAGGAGGGTGGGAAAGCGGGCCCGGAGGTGCCGTGCAGCTGCGCCCAGCTGCTGGGGATGCCGGCCTCCCCCACAGGAACCGGGCGCGCCTCTGCCCAGCCTGCCCCTCCCTGGACGCGGTGGAGAAGGCGGTGGTCAGCAAAGGCCAGGGGACGTGCTGTTTGGACGAAGCCACGGACAGAACCAGCTCCTAGAATCCACCTTTGTTTGATCTACGTGAGTGCTACGGCGCGAGATAAGGTTGGCGATAGGCCTTTCTGCGGAAATTGCCCAGTCTCACTAAAGAAAAGGAGGTCAAACAGGAAAGAGCCCTGCTGGCACAGATTAGACACGGAACGCTTATCCTCTCGCCCCTGAACTGCAACTGGTGTCACAGGCTCCAAGCATGTATGAACGTACACATGTGTACACACACGTACGCGAATACACAGTGTATACGAGCGCACGGCGTATCTTTAGATACTTTATCAGTGGGCATCTTTTGTCTTAGGAGGAAAGGAACCACACCTTCCAGCGGTGCAGACACAGCAGCGGCGGCGAGGGGCCCGAGCGAATCCCAAGCTCACCTGCTCTGGGGCCACGGCAGAGGCCTGTGGTCTTGACGTCCAGAAATGACCTCAAACGTCAGAGGCGAATGGAACCGCTCCCCACGTTTCGGGAGGGACCCCCATGAGACCGTTCCTGCTGAAGGACTGCTGTCCCCTGACACCAATGACACTCAAGCTGCAGACAGGTGTCGTCCTGCTAGCGCGGCGGCTGCAGTAAGGAGTGTGGAAGGTTTCGTTGTAAACCCCTCGGGGCAGTTTCGCAGCCAGACCCCCCCCCCGAGGCGTCCCACATCTTCATCGATACATTTCCTGAAAATTAAAATTTTCCTTTGTTTCACGTACTTCAAAGAAACGGTAGGACATTTTAAATCAAGAAGAATAATTTCCGTTTTAGAGATTTTGAATACATTTGTCTTCTTGGCCTTTACGGCACATGTGTTCAAACGGAGAAAGAGCTGAGTACCCCCTTCCTGAGATGTGGTGTATAAAGTGTTTTTATTGCCATTTTTCCCCCAGAGAAATTTATGGAAACAACCCAGCGACGGGTGCTTCTAACTCTCAATGTCCAAGGAATTTTCTTCCAACTTCCTAACAGCGACAGATCTGTCCTGCTGTCAGGACGGTAGGGGGCACTGCCACAACAAACTATCACGGCAAAGCGAGAGGCTGACACTGGGCAGAAAAACAAGGCTAGACATTAAGGATTCTCCCAAGTCAAGAAGAATCTGATAAATACTGCACAGATTTTTTTTTTTTCCTCCTCCATAATTCACTTCAGGTTCAAATGAGAGGATTTCCTTTCTGTTCGTGTGTGTGTGTGTGTGTGTGTGTGTGTGTGTGTGGCGTGGTCATAAGTGTGTGTGTGAGAAATTCTGTTACAATTTTGGGCTGACTCAAGAAGGTCTAACCGAATCTCTTTATCTAAAATGCTAACTAAACACAAGCAGCTGAAATGCCTTTAATAGTGATGTTTTTCCGTAGTTAGGTCCTCGGTCTTTTTCCCAAACATCAAGCTCTAAGTTCAGAGCCAAGATGAAAGAGAACTGTGGCAAAATTTCATTAAAGGATCACATAATCTGGGCCCATAGGTTGGACTCTGCTTAATAAGAGTTTCCTATGTAATTGAGTTAAATTTATGCATCCAATAAAAGACCATTGCAAATGGTAAAACAAAGACGTTGCTCCAACACTTAGAAAATTAAATTCACCAAACCGTGAAGTCTACTGTGTAGTTATTTTAGTAACCGCCATAAATTGCTTTACAAAACCCTCCAGTGAAGTAAACAAGCCAAGGAGATATTTACTTTACAGCATGCATCCCGTTTCCAACCCAGAGAGTAGCCTAAAAGTTTACGACTTATTCTTCTGTTTTTCAATACTTGTGTTTCTCGTTACCTTGAAACTGTCCCTCTCTTACACAAGCTCCGAGAGGGCCACGGAAAATAAGACCCAGCCTTGCAGATAAACGGCGCCCTCAAATACTCAGCTCTGGAACGGGAAGAAACCCCCCCTACCCCGTGGAAATAAAGTCTCGAGGGCAAAAAGAAAATAAAGGGTTTTCGTACCAAATATTTCACCAGATTTAACAGCACCTCAGAGTCCCACATTGTCTTAGATCTTTCTGGCAGCTGATTTGAAATGTGTTCATGTAGAGCACTGCACCAGGCCGAATTCACTGCAAACTGCTATAGATAAGAGTTTTAGGGGTCTTTAATCACTTCTTTCTTGTGTCCTTGATGGAAAAAACAGAGCTCCTTTGTGCTAAGAAGAAGGACCTGTTGTTTCCAGATTCAACAGGTCATTTTTATAAGAACTTCCCAGAGGATACAACATAAATGACAGAAACACAAGGGGATTTTTTTAAGTGGCTGATGATTTTAAATGATATATATTCTATAGTAAGGGGAGGCTGTTTGTTTTTCTTTCCAACAAATGGAAAGTTACTGTTTGAAACATGGCTCATGTTTGAGTTGGTCGCTTAGGACCCAATGTTTTCTCATGCGTTGGGTTACTGCAAAGCTGGCTCCTGACATCCATCTCGGTGCTTGATCCTCATGTAAATAAACTTGTCAAATCGTGTCCATTTCTGTTTGGGGGATGAATGGTTAATTGAGTGGGGCTTTTGAAATATATTTAAGTGGTGTTGTAACTTTTGTAATATGGTTTCAGCTAAAGGAACAAGGGGAACACATATTTAATGAACAAGATAAAACTTTACAAAATAGAAAATTCTGGCCAGGCAACTTTTCCTTGGACTCGGAGGGAAGAAAAAAGGCCAATGTTTTATGGCAAACAAAATCCAGGTGACACTAAGATTTATTAGAGTCTGGCTTATTCTATTATTAAAAGTGGCCTGAATTTGAGAAGACTGGCAAGTTTAAGATGAAGGTCGGAATCAGCCTTGTTTCCTACACTGCATTAGGAGGGTTTGTCACAAGGTAACCAGGGCCCCTAGTTTTTCACTTTTCTTTTTAAAAAAATTTGGCTACCTCATTGGTAAAAGAGAATTTGTGTGAAGATCTTTAGAAAAGTTTCTACCAGGCCAGAGACAAAGTACTCTTCCCTATAAACAGGGAAAGCATTTTACACAAGTCATTCCTTGCCTGCCCCCCCCCCCAAGTTAATACCAACACAGCCTTCTTTAAACCGTGCTCTGGCAACGACCCCCCCAAAGCCTGGAGTCTAGCTCCTGACAGTTCAAGGACCTACACTACTTACCCCCTCGGACAATTATATGGCAAAGAGTTAAGGAAAATAATAAGAAAATGTGCGGTGGCAAAGCCCGCGTTAACCACAGGAACTGCCCGCCCGATGAAGAAACTAAAACAGGCTCCCCCGGCAAAGGAATCACTAGGTTACATGTCTAAGTAACTGGTGAACAGGGTTCTATCTTGAGAGGGACCTCCTTCCCGCCCCCCCAAGCTAACCGGCGCTGATAACTTTCCCAGAGCGGAGAAAACGACGAGATTGGCTCTTTGGGGAGAAGGGAATCCCAAGGACTAAAGAAAAAAATCTCGAAGGCCAGCCTTTCCCTCCCTCCGCCAACACCCACTTGCCGGGAAGGAGGAGACCCCTCATTCTAAGGCCGATGACGGACGACCCTTTGACCTCCGCACGAAACAGGGAGGGAGGTGGGCTGGGGGTCCCCACGCGCTCCTCCGACCCGCACCCCGCGCCCTGGCTGTCCCCGCCGGGTCCTACGCAGCTCACCGGTACCAGGCGAGGCCCTTGTCGTAGCTGCGGTCGAAGAAGTGGGGCTCGGCGCCCACGGCGCGCACGTCGGGGTGCACGCGCAGGAACTCGAGCAGCGCCCGCGTGCCGCCCTTCTTCACGCCGATGATGATGGCCTGCGGCAGCTGCTTACTGCCTTCGTCCAGGAGCAGGGCTAGGGTCCCCGGCGGGGGCTCGGCCACGCTGCTCCCGGCCCCGGAGCCGCCGGGACTCCCCGCCAGGCCCGGGGGCTCCTCTTCCCAGGCCGCCTCCTCGCCGTCGCCGTGCGGTGCGGGCGGCCGGTGCTTCCGCCACGGCTGCACTTGCAGGAGGCGTTTTTTCCGCGCGGCCGCAGGCCACGCCGCCAGCTCTCCCAGGCCTCCAGCCGGGACGCTGCGACCCGGAGCCCCAGCCTCCTCGCCGCCTCCCGACAGCCCCACGACGGGCCGAGAAAGGGTCTGGCAGCGCTCGGCCAGGCAGTAGAAGACGTACAGGGACGTGAGCAGGGAGCAGAGCATCAGCAAGAACTTCCGGAAGATGCGGCGGGACAGCGGCTCGGGCAAGGTGGGGTGGGCGCCGGCCGGGTCCGGAGGGGCCATCCTAGCCGGAGGCGACGTCGGGCAGCGAGCGGGCCATCCTAGGCTGGGGCTCCGCCAGGTGCCATGACATCCTCCGAGAGGGCCTGCGCGCTGCACGGAGGCCACATCGCCCTGCGCCCCTGCGGCCGTGCGCGCTGCCCAGGCGGCGGCGGCGGCCGGGGCTCCCCGAGCCCCTCGCGGGATCCCAGCCACCGGTCGAGGGGGCGGGAAGGGGGACGCGGTGCTGTGCTTAAGAAACCATCGTCTTAGACTCGCCCAAGTCCTGAGGCTGGGGCCGCGCTCGGCGCCCCAGTTCCCCGAGAGTCGACGGAATAAGGGTCTTGGTGGTGGGGGCCAAGGCGTGCGTCTCAGCCCCGGGCCAGAGCAGCCTCTCGGCAGGGGTCCCGGCTCAGCGACCGTGCATCCCTCGCTCGGTCCGGTTGAGAGGATGCTCGGCTCCCGGGCCGATGAGCTCCGTGCGCTCCAGACCGCGGCGGGCACAGTGCCTCCCAGTCGCGGCTTCCTCGGTCTCCGGCCCGCCTCGGTCCCTCTCGGTTCTGGGGCTTGGTCCTCCGAGTTCCTCTGCCCGGGCGGGAGCCAGCGCCCTCTCCGTGCGCGCCTGGCCGCTCGGGCGGCTCTCGGGCCCCACCTGGGAGCGACGAGCCGGAGCCGGGCTGCGCGGGACCTGTCAGCGGCCGCGGCCACTGCGCTCGCTGCTGCCCCGCTGCCTCCCAGGCCGTCGTCGCCGCCACACGTGGGGTTCCGAGGGCAGCAAACTTGGCGGTGACGTCAACGGCCTGGGCCGGACCAGCCCCCGGAGGAGCGCGTTGGGGAGGGCGGGGTGCAACGGAGAAAAGGTGGCGCGGACCCCGCGGCGGCCGCCCAATGACATCGGAGAGGGCGGGGGCGACCGCGGCGACGCCCCTTCCACACCCCGCCCACCGCCTCCCTCCCCAGCCCGCAGCCTGGCCCCCTTGGAGCCGAGCAGGGCTGCAGCGCTCCCGGGACCTCTGACTGACAGCCTGGGCGGCCGGATCCCGGGGGCCTGACTTCCACCCAGCCAGCCGCGCTCCATCAGGGGCTCCCATCCTCTCCGCCTCTGCTCTTCGCAGCCCTGACCCCTCCGGGTCCCCTGCGCTCTGCTTCCCTGTGGCCTGGGCCACTACAGCCTTCGCCCGCCCCGCCCCCCCCCCCCCCCCCCGCCACCTCCCCAAACCTTCGGAAGTTTGGTTGGCGGCTGTTCCCGCGACCGCGCCGCGCGCCACGCCCCCATTTGTCTGGGGCGGACGGAATTCCTCTGCAGCCGCTCTGCCTCCCACCTACTCTGCTGTCCACTGCGGGCTCCGGAGCAAAGCCTCTCTGCCCTCAGCAGTGTTTGGTGTTTTTGCTCTTAATTGTTCCCCCCTTGTATTATTAGTTTAGGGTGATCAGAGTTCCCCAAGACCTGGAAAGCTAGCAGCCTCTTAGGAAAGGAGCCAATCAATGAAAAAAGGGGAGAAATTAAGATTAAAAAAAAAAAAAAAAAAACCCAGTTCCGAATCCAAATCCATATGCCCAGTTTTTGATGAAGATTTTTGAATGCCTCTACGTGTACACGTGTGTGTATGTGTGTGTGTGTGTGTGTGTGTGTGCGCGCGTGTGCGCGCGCGCGCCTCGGCGATGGAGTTAAATGTCCTTTCCTAAGCAGCGGTTTCCTCTTTCTCCGGCCTTCTCTGACCCAACATCCTCTTCTTGCGCTCTGGGGAGAGCAGGGCAGGAAGGGATACAAATCGCCTTGCTGTTTAATGGAGGGAGGTGGCGCGTGGAACCTGCATGAGGCGGTTTCTAATTCCAATCCGATTTGTTGCTGATTTCTTGGCTTCCTAGTCTCAGCAGGGCGCCCCGCAATGTGGGTGGCAGCCTGACTTCTTCACCCCCACCCTTGCGAGCTGAGCAGGCGGCTTTCTGGGCGCACTGTGGGTGCTGACCAGGGCCGGCAGCAGCGGCCGCAGTGTCAGGGCTGCAGGAAACACAAGGAATTCCTGCTGTCCAGTGTCCAGACCTCGCCGCCTGCCTTCCTCGCCCCATTTGACACGGGATGGGTCAGGGACGTCCTTCTGAACCTGCCAAGGGGGACCTGTTGGTTCTGACCCTGTGCCTAGGTGGAACTGGCCTATGTGTGAGGCTGGATGAATACTCTTCTGGCCGTGGTTTTTTGCTTATGAAGAACCCACCCCAACGTACCCTGCACACTGGGGAAGACCTCGTTAGGATGGGATGCGGCGCCATAAAGCAATGCATGGGCTTCTGCAAGGATGAACAGCAAGTCCTGCCAAAGCTCTCATGCCTCCTTGTGTCCTAGGATTGGATATGGTTGATCCAGTTGAGGTTTAATACGAACTTGAATATACTTTAAAGTTTGTCTCTAGGTATTTCACTCTGATTTGTAGAAGTAAAACAAGCAAACAAAAAAAGACCGTCTTAAAGTTATCCTGAAAGCACATGCGATCCCATTAACGTTCGCAAACATACTTGCGTTTTCTCATCTGGACAAGGTGCTCCCCCGAGCTCCCTCCGGGCTCCAGCGTGGCAGGATACTGAGCTTTCTGACTTTCACAGCCCCGGCGCAGGCATTTCCTCTCTGTGGGCATTAAACACCCACCACCTGTGAGAGACAAGGGTTCTTGGATCATTCAGGCCGTATCTGGCTCTAGGGCAGCTCTGCACGTTAGAAATGAAATACAAGCCCTGAATACAAGCCTCATAGGTGACTTAAAATGTCTAGTAGCCACCTTAAAAATCGGTAGAAAGAAACAGGTGAAATTAATTTTAGTAATATATCCAATATACCTAAAAATGTGATTTTTAACATGTAGTCAGTATAAAAATTACTGAGGTCATTTATGTTCTTCCTTTTTATGCTGAGTCTTCAAACCCCAGGGTGTGCTTTACACGTTCAGCTCTGCTTTACAGGGACGAGCCGCATTTCAAATGCTCCACACCCACGCGAGCTAATGGTTCCCATACCGGACGGCAGGGAAGGGGCTGCCGTTTCTTGGTGAGACAGGTGAATCTGTCAGAATCTCCACAGGGAACAGCACCTTCAAATGAGGACGGTTCTTGGAGGGTTTATTTACAGAACGTTTATTTACGCAGGGATGGGAGCCCCGAGGCCAAAGTCAGGCAATGACCCTGGGCTGAGGGCACGGCCGCCGTGACCACCCCTACGTCTAAAGGAAGGACCAAAGAACAGCTTGTCAGGACCTAGAAGTTAAAGTCACCCAGAGGAGGCCCGGAGAGCAGCAGCCAGCCCGCCGTTCTGGTGGGATGAAGCCCACCCAAGGCCCCCTCTCGAGGAGACGGTCGGGAGAGAGCCCCGACAAAGAGCAGGGTTAGAGAGAAGGCGTTATGTCTGGAAAGAGTCAAGAGGACTTAGGACTGTCTCATGACAGCATCTGCTACGGCCATGGTCCACAGCCCTTTAAAAACTGCTTCCTTCCAGCAATTCGGAAACCAGTGGTTGCTAATCATGATCATGGCCCTTCGAAGGGGGAAAATGGCCCCCAAGTGCCAACAAGCACAATGGACCACCAACTCAAGTTTCCTCTGGTCTCCCCCCGCTTTGTCCTTCCAGGCGAAGGCACGCGGCCGCCCTTAAAAGTGAGCTGGTTCTTCCAGGAGAGCTCTTTGCTGCCATAGCAGCTGGTCTCATTCTTGTGTGAAACAGGCCAGGTTGGTGTTCAGTGACTTCCAGCTTCTGGGCCCTTCTCTCTCCTCGGTGGGTACCCGCTGCCCATCCTCCACCAGCATCCTCCAGGGAGCCCTGCCTCCCGCCCTCCTGCCCCATTGGTTCTGCTGCACAAGACACTGCTTCTCGTCCCTCCTACCCACCGGCGGAGGGCTGCACTGTCCAGAAAGGACTGGTTTACAAAGTGACTTCCTCCTACCTGCCACAGAATCGGTAACTCAGGCTTACTTCAAACAGCTGGCATACAGTGAAGTATAAAGAAGAAAATAAAACAAATTTGCACTCCCAACTTTCAAATCCCATTGCCCGGAGGTGACCAGAAAGGAATTTTTCTCTTCATTGACTGTTCACTGAAGGCCGGGCCTTGTGCTGGGTGCTGCGGTTGCTCCTAGTAGGTCTTAGCCCGAGTGAAGGCTCGAATCTTTTCTTGCCATTTCTGCTGCCGGAAGAGGCCAGAGTTCCCCTCGCAATAGCCCGAGTCCTGGGAAGTGTCCCATAGCAACGTATTCCAGGGGAGAAGAAATCTGAAAGATGGTACCTCTCCTGAGCATTCCTGAGAAACATGAGCATGGTATAGTCTCTGAAATGACTTTTCAGCGAAGAAACCAGTTAAATTTTGCTTCATCCAATGCTTTCCAAGCTTTTTGGACCACGGACTCCCGCGGCCCTGGCGCGATCCGCTAACATTCATTGTTCTCAGGAACATGCCTCAAGAAATGCAATCCCATGCTTTATAAAGGCTTTGCTGTTGTCCGGAACCTCGGGGGACGAATGTTTTCTGAACATAGAGGGCCTCAGCTGCACATGGTGAGGGCTTGGTTTACTTTGAGACCAGGTGGGGTCATTTCACCAAAGCGTGTGGGCTTTTCTGTGTCCTATTATTTCTCCAGGGACCCACCTCCCCCAAGGGATAGGGTTTTGACTACGGCCTTGACCAATGGTAATTTTCACAAATTATTGATTTGGTCAAAAACAATTGGAAAGGTTGATAATTACTCAGAGATTTTCTCATGCTCCTTGCTTCTGTCCTGAGTCAGTTCTTTCGGATTCAGTGACACATGAAAGAAAGCGGTAGGTTTTGAAATATTCCTGATGAAGAAGTGAACCAGCACACAAAAGGCTCAAGGGGCATTTTCAGGAGACTGACCATTCAGGCTCTCAGAAGAAATAAGAGATCTGAGGTGAAAAACAGGGCATATTGAAAGAAGTAACATGGAGCTAAAAGTTGGTTCAGGGAGGGTTAAGCGGTTCTTTTGTATTTGTGCTCGTCTCAGTTTCTTTCTTTCTTTCTTTTTTTTTTTATCTTGTCTTTTTAGGGCCACACCCACGCATATGGAGGTTCCCAGGCCAGGGGTCTAACTGGAGTGACAGCTGGTCCAGCCATACCACTGTGGTCCAGCCACACCACAGCCACAGCAACACCAGATCTGAGCTGCATCTGCAACCCACACCACAGCTCACGGCAATGCCGGATCCTTAACCGATTGAGTGAGGCCAGGGATCGAACCCGCAACCTCGTGGTTCCTAGTCGGATTCGTTAACCACTGAGCCACGCCGGGAACTCCCTCTTCTCAGTTTCTTTTCTGAGAGTAGGACACTGAGTCCACCGCTTTTTCTTTGTTTATAGTATTGGTAGTCCTTTTATGTAGAAGATGTTTACTTCTTACAGTCGGAAATAAAAAGGAAGATAAGCTTTCGGGTGAACTTTAGAAGGCTGTGGGCCTAAATCATAGAGCTGAATAATAAGGGTGAGTATGGGGTGAGTTTCCCTGGTGCCCCACCTCTGGAGGAGGAGGTATGAGAACACGCCTTGTGCTCGAGGAGAAGGAGTGAGTCAGAGGGGGAGGAGGAGATTGACTGCTGGTGCTTCCTGAGCAGGAGCCAGTGTCCCATCAGCCCCGCTCCCAAGGCGACCTGGAGGAAGAACATAGACCCCCCCCCCCCAAGCACACCAGAGCAAAGGAGACTTGTGTCTCGGTCCCTAGAACGGGGCAAGCCCACAGCTCCCCCATCTCGGAGAAGGGCTGGGGATTCCTCAGCAGGAAGCACCAGCAACCACTCCCTAGCGTGGGAACTCCAGAGTCCTGCAAGAAGAAACGACTGAGAGGGAGCGGGGTCTGGAGAGGGATGGAGAATCTGGAGGAGCCGGGGGTCGGGATCGAGGCATGACACAGCCGTGCAAGGCATGGGCTGGCGACCAAGGTGGGACCAAGGGCAGCTCAGCAGATGCCCAGTGGATGAGTAACAGTGGCCGAAGCCCAGACTCCCTGTGATATTTTGGCATCTCTGAGATGCTGAGTGGCAGCAGAGGGAGCAAGGAGGGTGTGGGGGGCAGGGGGAGGCCAGGGGAGACCCTGAGGGTACTCAGAGTGCTGTGACATGACCTTCCTGCCACTTAGAAAAAACAGGTGCTCACAATGGAAATCCCGTCCAGGTTTCAAAAGCATGAGAAAGCTGTGTGGTGCACACCTGACTTCCAGCTTGAGATTTTCGTGCCCATTATTATTTTGTGCCTGAGGCTCAGTTCCTCGTCAGAACGGTAAGACATGCCTTGACACACCTATGGAAGCTACTTCTTTCAGCAAAACAGCTTTCGTTTTTCTTTATAATTCTGATTGTTGTTTCCACACGATCACACAGAGTTTTCAGACAGTATTGAGCGGCTGAGTGCAAGATGAAGGACTGCTGATGTTTCTTATGCACGTCGACTTGGTCAGAGTTACATACCTGCACTTCTACAGCAGGGATGGTCTGATTCCTTTTGGTCTAAAGAGCTCCTATTTGATCAAGTTGTTAAATATTCGCAAGGCTTTTAAGATTTTGTACTTTGAATTCCAGACAGGAGATCTCTTCCACTCTCTTTGTTCAAAGAGTCTCCTTTTTGTGGTTCTCTGGAACACCTAGATGAGGCATGTGCCATTGTATGTAAACATACAGACACTTAAACACAAATAACTTCATATTTATAGCAAGAGATTTGAGTTGATGGTCTTCCTGGGACTTGTCTTGTTGGCCCTGTGAGTGATTGATTTAAAAAACTAGGGGAAAAAAAAACTATGACTACTCCATCTGAGCAGGAATACTAACTAGAATTAGGATACTCGTTGGAGATGCTTCTCAGATCACGCAACATTCCTCTTAAGCAAACTTTGCTTCAGCAAAGCTGGTTCATAAAGCACATAAAACACATGGAGATGGTGGAAAAATCAATAAAATTGTTATAGACTATGGAAAATATTGTGTTAACTGCAAAATCACACCCCAAAACATGGTACACATGCTGAAAAGGAAGTAGCAGGCTGTGGCTACCAAGAGGAAATGTTTTATTCTCTGTCCCTCATGGGTTGTCAGCTCCAGCTCAGGTTCTAACAGGGTTCTTTGCAAACATACCTTCTGCTTTGGCCTTTGTTCTCCCACATGAGGATCCAAAAGATGCCAACCCAAGGAATTCATGTCCACCTTCCCTCTCTCCTCATCAACTAGCTCTTTTCAAGCAGTACCGGGACTTCTGGAACAGAGAGATCTCATCAGTTTGATTTCTTAATGAAAACACATGTAGTAGCACAACAGTAAAATAAATGCACATTTTTAGTTCTCATTATTATTTTCTACACAGAATATGGATTTTCCAGTCATATTATTAAGTAACTAATGATGCAGGATTAATGACCATGCATTGTATTGTTTGTCTTGGGCTGCCATACAAATTACCACAAACTGGGTGGCTTTAAACAACAGAAAGTCATTTTCTAATAGTTCTGGAGGCTGAAAGTCTGAGATCAAGGGCTCAGCCAAGCCATACTCCCTCCGAAGGCTCTGGGGAAGGATTCTTCGCCTCTTTCTAGCTTCTGGTGGCTGCTGGCAACCTTGATGTTTTTGTTTTCTTCAGATACATACCCAGGAGTGGAAATGCTGGATCAAACGGTGGTTCTATTTTTAGTTTTTCGAGGAACCTCCGTACTGTTCTCCATGGTGGCTGCACCAATTTACATTCCCACTGACAGTGTAGGAAGGTTCCTTTTTCTCCACATCTTTGCCAACAGTTTTTATTTGTGGTCTCCATGATGGTAATGATTTTGACAGGTGTGAGGTGATATCTCACTGTAGTTTTGATTGCATGTCTCTACTCCTTAGTGATGGTGAGCATCTTTTTATGTATGTCTTGGGAAAAATATCAGTATGACTTCATTTTAACTTAAATATTGATTATATCTGCAAATATCCTATTTCCCAATAAGGTCACGTTCGCAGGTGCTAAGAAAGGACTTGAACATACTCTGGGGGAGGGTGCGATTCCAATCACAACAAATACGTGTCAATACAATGAATAATAATGGCTAACAAGTATGAGCTCTTACTGTTTAAATGCCTTGTTAATGTAATTTCACTTAGTTCTCATATGGTTCCCTGAGAATGGGTTTTCTGACCCCCATTTGACAGATGGGGAAACTGAGGCTCAAAGAAGACAAGGAAACATGCCCTAAGTTTCACAGCTCCTAAGCTGCAAGACCACCTCTAAGGTACCTCTGTCTGCCTCCAAAGCCAATTTTCTTCACCATGAAGGCTGGGCATCTCCCTAATGATACAACATAACTCAAAGGTTTTCCACCATAGTTCAGTGGAACTCAATCTCAGACTATGGTAAAAAGACTTGTTTCCAATTCAATCTGCAGTTCCTTGTTGCATCTTGTTCACATCTATAGGACCAATAAAAATAGCCTCACATGTTAGAACTCCTGTAAATGTCTTTCTCTTGGACCTTAGGGTCATTCTTATCTTTGCTATTTCCTAGGAAGGACCTGAGGCTGATTTTCCTGAAACCTAGATCACCTCCAAAATTCTTGCAGTCTTTCAAGAAACAAGGATGAGGGAGAGAGAGAGAGGGAGGGAGAGACTGGTTCTGCTAATGTTACTTTTCTGGAGTCAATGCACTTTATCCATCTGATCACCCCTTCTCTTCAGCATTTTGCCCTTTACCTGCTGGCATAGTAGTAGCTGGGGCTGCAAAGACAATGCTTATCCTTATTAATTAAACACTGAAAGCCAAAGCTCACCTCTGAGACTTTTACAGCCTAGCCTCTGACAGAAGTCTCACCCTTTACAAGGACTTGGAATAATTCAAATCCTAGACTTTGTAGGTGTCATTTTTATAGACCTGTTGACTAGGAAAAAAATTAACATTTTTAGACACGGCTAGACAGTGACTTAAAAAATAGTTCCTTCTTCGTATATGATTAGCTCTCTTTTTTTCCTCTATAAACAGGGAAATTCAATCTAGTGTACTCAGTTTCCTAGGAGACCATGAGCAAGACCAGGGAAAGTTATCAAGAAAGCCTAGTCTAAGTTTCCCACCTAATCAGTACCTCTATTTATCGTAAGGTAGCCACCCAACATCACAGCCCCCGCCACGCCCGCAAGCGAATGAATGAATCTCCTAATAACTCTCCTTTCCTTGCTGATCGGAATGACGCTGTTCTCTCATATTTAGTTTGAGAGATACTTGAATCTGTTCCGAGACATTTTATTTTGCTCTACTGAGCTGTCACTTTCGTCAGAACCACACAGTATCCACATATATTTATTATGTACTATCATTTCAAGACTCCAAACCCTAAACTACCATTTCAAAATGTCTTGACTAGTCACACATCTTTATTTTCTTAGAAAATTTAAGTTTATTAGGGCAATCTCCTCACCCCATTCGCTGTTTATGTTTTTACTGGATTTTACTTCCATTTACCAATTGCTTCAGAGGAAATTCACATATGTCTTCTCCTCCATATGTAATATAACTCCCTTTCATGAACATGGTATGTCTTATTCTACAGCATCACAATTATTCTGTTTGAGTTATACTGTATGACACAGGAAAAAAACTTTTGTCTTCATAAAATTATCATTTCTATTCCTTAGTGAGTTAGATGATTATTTCATAAATGGATTGTTCTCGATGACTTTGCTCTGATCGAAAAGCAAGTGATTATCTTTTCCAGATATATTCAATAATGGGCACCCTTAACGGACCCTCCTACTGGTTGCAGTATTTTTCAGTAGACAATCATTTAATTTCTAGTTGACAAAAATTTTAAATGCTCTTTCCAAAAAGTCTAACGCATTCATCTTTCTTGCCACATTGGCTAGAACTATAAAAATAAATGCAAAATCATAATAAAATATCAGATGTTCTTTTTCTGTTTATGTTATTTACAGAATAGTTCTGTATTTTGAACTTTAAGTATGACATTTGTTGTTCCTTTTTCCACTATGGATCCTTATTATTATTAAAGAATTAGCTTCATTCATATATAATATAAAAATGCACTTTAAGGGAGTTCCCTTGTGGCAGAGCAGGTTAAGGATCACTGTTATGGTCACTGCTGGGGTGCAGGTTTGATCCCTGGCCTGGGAATGTCTACATACTGTGGGTGAGGCAAAAAAAAAAAAAGTATACTTTAATTATATATGAGAGTTTTGTTTAATGCCTTTTGCAGACCCCGAGGTACCTGTTCTTTTTGGTTTGTTTTCTGTGACCTAATATTATGCTACATCAATTTGTGTTAATGTTAAAGTGTACTCACCTCCTTGGTAATGTGGTACTGTTATTATTGTTTTATTTTGCTCTTGTACGTGTTTTGCTAAGATTTTATTTGGGATGCTTGTATCTATGTTTATTCAAAAGGCCAACTTTTGTTGTGTTCAATTTTTGTCAAATTTGTATTATGATTAAGCTGGCTTTCTAAGATGATGACAAATTCTCTATCTTCTCCACGTTCTGCAAGACTATAAATAACTTATGGGTTACGCATTATGAGAACGTAACATAGAAATGATCTATAAAGTTATTCAGATCTGGAGCCCTAATGGGGAAGGGTAGTCACTGACAGCTTTCAAAAATCATGGTTGCTATATTCAGATTTTTCTACCATTTTCATGAATCAGTCATTATTCCTTAAAATCATTCACAAGAATTCAGATCAATATGGTAAAGGGAACACGGTCATACCTTTATGGGGGAAAAAAGGAAGAAGTGTCATACATGTATCAAGGAGACTGGAAATGCTGCAGAATGCACGAATGCAAGACAGAAGAAGAGAGTACATGTAAGGAGCCAAGCGCTACTCAAAATGCTGAAGGAGACACCCTTGCAGAGAGAAGCAGGGCCTCATGTCATCCCAATGCCATAGTCAACAGGTGGGTGCAAATCAGACGGCTAATTCTTCAGGGTGATGAAATGGGAAGCAACGCTCAACCAGCCTCCTTCTGCCTCTCCCACCCACACTGCTTGCTGTGTGGCCCAGCAGTGGGAAACCCTCAGAGGCTCTGGCTCACACGGGGCCAGCCCACCCCGCCTGGTAACCCCTATCAGTGAGCAAACTACCTAGAAAAGCATAAGCAGAAAAACAGAGATTCTTATAAGACCTGCCAAATGCGAAACTGCTGTTTCTGCAGGTTGCACAAGAGTCAAACATCAGTCATGACACTTAACCTGATGTGAACCACCAGGAAAGATCAATACTTAACTGCATTAAAAGAAGAAACAGTATCCATAGGTCAAATAGCAACAGAGCACTAACAGCAAAAACACCTCCCAACAAGTAAGACGAACATCATTGGTGAGGACCAAGCGAGCACTGCATTTGTGGAAAAGGGTCAGCTCGACTTCTGCCTTACAACTGAAATTTCCTCACAGGAAATCTCTTTCCCAATTCCTTGACAAATGGGTGAAAATGAAGAAACAAGTAACCTTTCTCCCATTCCAAAAGTCATCAGACGGAAAAAGAGGAAAGAAAGAGAGATGAGGGCGGGGGGGCGAAAGAGAGACAGAGGGAGGGAGGAGGGGAGAGGGAGAAAGACAGACAGACAGACAGAGAGAAAGGAGTTCCTGTCATGGCACAGCAGAAACAAATCTGACCAGGAACCATGAGGTTGGGGGTTTGATCCCTGGCCTCGCTCAGTGGGTTAAGGATCTGGCCTTGCTGTGGCGAAAGAAAGAAAGAGACAGACAGACAGACAGACAGACAAAGGAAGAGGGAAAGAAAAGGGAAACAAATTCAATTTGAGCAGAGCTGGGGGATAAGCCTTGATTCTGCTCCTGTGCCTGTTTCAATCCCTGGAAACCATTCTTGTGAAGGGATATAGGCCTGAGAAATTTTACCAGTATTCCCAAGTATGGGGAGATGAAAATTGAGGCGGCAGCTTTATCTGTGGACTCTTCTGATCAATAAGTGATAGAATTACCACTGGAGAGCAGTGAAAGCTTAAGATGAATTAGCAGGTGGCCCCACTCAATTGTCAGAGTAAAACCACTCATGGTAGGGAGCATTGTCAAGAATGAGCAAAACATTAAAAAAAAAAATCTAAAAGGGTTATGTGAAAAGTATATTGGTGTTGACTTTTAGGAAGACAAGTTGCCACCATGTATCGAAATAGAAATGACAGATCCTTCCAGGAATTTATGTCAAAAAATACTTGCGCTTGTGGCCAAAGAGGCAGAGATGTTGAATTTCCATACTGTTTATAATGGCAAAGTTGCTAATATCCTAAACGTCCATCAAGAGAGCAGTGGTTAAGTCATTTAAAAGGCTACCTTACCCTGAAGCTGTAAAACTGGATGACAGAGACGGACATGTCAACACCAGATTTATCACCAACTCATCTGCTTAAGTGGTAAGTTCCAGAGCGGTGTGGACAGTATTATGTCCCATGTAGATTTTCCCATAAAACACCAAAGACGTAAATACAGACGTCTGGAAACGCACCAGTGGGGGAAAGGAAAGAACACGCAACGCCTGACGGTGCTCATTTTGAGGAAGAGTCCAAAAGATACGGGAAAGGGGAACTTCTCGGCTTTGCTACCCGTAACTGTTGCAATTCTTTCTGTGACAATGCACCCCGTTTCATTTGTGTCCTGTCTGCCTAACAAACACTAAAACGGGCTAAAATCATTCTATTCATAAAAGCATTCAAATTGTGTGTAGTATTCCATGCTATTTTTAAAATTATTGTATCTGTTTCTGTCATAATGCTCCTTCCTATTTAGTACACTGCGTTTTGTCCTCCCCCTCCCCCCTTTTCTATTAAACTTGCCAGAGTTATATGCATTTATTTATTTTGTTCAAAAAAAAAAAAAAAACCACCTGAAAGAGATAACACTACCACTTTCTATTTTCCAATTCGTTGGTTTTTACTTGTAACTTCTTTCCTTTTTTCTTCTTTCCTTAGATGCATTTCGTTGTTCTAAATCCTGGAGCAAGAACAGAGATTGTGTTTTATCTATGCATTTTTCTGTTGTTCAGTGAGGGACCTTTTCAAGGCTATAGCTTTTTTAATGAATTGTGTTGGCATGTAGATGAGTCACAGTGTCATGTTAGTTTCAGGTATACAGCAATGGGAATCAGCCATCCACGTACATAACGTGTAGCTTTGCATCTAAGGAGAACTTGTCTGCATCCCAAAGCTTTCCTGCCTGCAGTTTATGTCAAGCTGACACCTATTTGCTGTTGGGGGGAGGGCACTGGGTTATGAACCGTACCTCCGAGGCTGGAGCTCCCTGTCTCATTTTACACAGGAGGAAGGGACCCGACATCTCCTTGGGGAGTGAGGACTCCCTCATTCTTAGTTCACATGACGTGGGACGCATGGATCCAGCCTGATTTAGGGGAGGGGGCATAAGAGCCAGAGTTTGGCCATGGCGATTGGTTCACAACCAAATGCCCCAAACCCAGTTAATTAGTGTCTTTTGTGAGAGTTTTCCTAAAAGTCCCAGAAAAATACAACATACACTTTATCATGGAATCTTTAGCTACATAACAAAATGAAATCAGGTAACTTTGCCTCATTGTGAGGCAATGTGAGTTTGCCTGAGATTGAAAACAAACATAGGAGTTCCTGTTGTGGTGCAGCGACAAAAAAATCTAACTAGAACTGTGAGGTTGCAGGTTCGATTCCTGGCCTCGCTCAATGAGCTGCGGTGTAGGCCGGCAGCTGTAGCTCCGATTGGACCCCTAGCCTGGGAACCCCCAAGTGTTGCAGGTGCGGCCCTAAAAAGCAAAAAGAAAGAAAGAGGAGACAGAGAGAGAGAGAGAGAGAGAGAGAGAGACAGAAAGAAAGAAAGAAAGAAAGAAAGAAAGAAAGAAAGAAAGAGAGAGAGAGAAAAAAGCAAGAAAAGAAAAGGACACAAACACACAGGAGTGACGGTGTGCCCTCCAAGAGCAGGAGGGCGCATTTATGGGGAGACACAGCACAGCAGCCCAGGCAGCACTCGTGGTCATCAACTTAAAAGGGCAACACACCAGCGCAGCTGTATTTTCTGCAGCCACATTCAGCAGAGTTTTCTGGGTGCGGGATGAAATGCATCAAGATTAGGGACCCACCAAGGGGGGATGTGCCAAATACTATGAAGTCCAAGAAGAAATGGGCGTGCAGGGAAGGGCGGTAGGAAAACCACAGAATAAGCTGAATGGGAGGAGAGGGTAGGAGTGAGTGGGCGTCAGACAGTGAGAAAGAGTAAAACCAATGCCTTGAAGATGAGTGACTAGAAAAATGAGATAGGTGATGGGGGCTTGGGGAGATGGCACAATTACTGGTCATGAGAAGACCTAAGGCAATGCTTTTAAAACTATTTTTGACCTTGACCTAGGGTAAAAAGTGCATCTTCTACCCCCACCCAATACACAGACACATACATGTATCTCTACCTCTCTCTCTCTGCATAGATATGTTTATGTATGTGTATACACACACACACACACACACACATACACATATATAGGATATGGATTTATTTATTTAATTAAACTAATTGGCTCATATAATTACAGAGGATGGCAAGTCCAAAATATCAGCTACATGCTAGATGCTTTATCTGCATTAATGCCAAACATTACAGCTCTCCTACAGGATCTTAGACGCTGGGCTGGGCGCAGAAAGCTTAGCAGGCATCAGTAGGATGATCTGTCTGGCTGTGGCTTTTCTATACCCGGCACTTGCAGTGGTCTGGGGATCCAGCTGCATGCCCCAAAACCCTTGTTACAAATACGCCTTATCAATTTGATCAACACACACATGACTTCCTAGGGCCGCAAGCATCTGCCCCCAGCCAGCCTGTCCTTCTGCAGAACTAAGCCTGCCAGGTGTGTCTCCAGCACACCTGGACCAAGTGGCAATGATAACAGAAGTGCAAGGTCATTAGTCATACAGTTTTGAGCTGCTGGGGTTGAACTTCATTCAATTTACATCACCCCACCGACATAATGAGGGGTTGCCGACAGAAGGAAAATGGGTATACATTATACCTTCACACTCTTCAATCATGGCAAAGTCATATCTAAAACTCAATCACTAAGTGCAGACACTCCTAATTCGGTAAAAGTTATTATTTAAAAAATCCCTAGATGGATTTCTGACCATACGTCCATTATAGAAATGAACTTGGATAAACCACATCAAATGTAATACCCCACGTTACAGACGAGGAACTGAGCGAGTCTATAAAAGAGTAACTAACATCTACATAGCGCTGAGTTCTGGCACTGAACTACCTGGGCTTAACCCTGACTCCATCACTTAGGGCCAGGGTTGGAGGAGGGAAAGGAGAGACCATCCCCGTAAAGGAATGAACAGCACGGGCAAGAGCTTCGAGGTGGGAATAAACACGGGCAGAGGTGATAAAATGAGACCAGCAGGAAGTGACAACGCTTCTTAAATCTTGGCTGAGTCACCTACACCAGCCGGTAAAGGTGGTGACCCCACTTTCTGAGATCATCCTTGAGGTCAGGAAGGAGGGGGCCTCCTTTTCTATGTATGGCTGCTTGGGGTCACCTGAACAGGTGAGTCATGACAGCCTCTGAATCGGATGCGTCTGATTGCCCTACGAGAAATAGCTGGACCTCACCCAGGGGCAGGGCTAGAGATTTGCGTATACGTTTAAGAAGTTTGGAAGGGGGGTGTGTGTGTATCTGTGTGTGTGCGTCTAGTTCACAGCTCTGGAAAAGAGGAGGTTAGGGAGAAAAGAAGGGAGAACCCAGGGACAAGACTGTCACAAAGTGGTGGCTCCAACAGTAGTGTCAACGTATCTCCTTCTGGGGGTTTCTCTGGTGGGGAAACTAAAAGCAGCTGTGTTACCAGAATCCCAACTTGCTCTCCTGGAGATGTGTCCTCCCAGAAGGCTGGGAGGCAAAATCCGAAGGCACTTCATGACCAAGTGTCCCTGAGCCTGTTCTGCACATGGAGCCACCTACAGGAAAGAGAACTGAGGACCAGGCACCAGGAGACAGGCTGCCAAGAACTCCGGGTAACGGTGGTAACGTGAAAGCAGGCATGCCTCGGTGTCAGCAGTCAAAGGTGGTCCCCAGAACACCTGAGCCGCAAAGGCAGACAGCATCGCCAGAGGAGGGCAGAGGGCCTGCAGCTTGAGTTATACGGGAGACCCCTGCACCCCAAGACTGGCACAGACACACTTGTTTGGGCCACATGCCCCAGAGTTTTCTGCTGGTCACTGACCTGAGATTCTTTTTTTCTTTTTTCTTTTTTTTCTTTTTGGCTTTTTAGGGCCACACCCGTGGCACATGGAGGTTCCCAGGCTAGGGGTCCAATTGGAGCTATAACCACCGGCCTACACTGCAGCCACAGCAACACAGGATCCGGTCTGTGTCCTCGACCTACATCACAGCTGACAGCAACGCTGGATCCTTAACTCACTGAGCGAGGCCAGGGATCGAACCTGAGTCCTCATGGATGCGAGTCATTAACTGCAGAGCCACGACGGGACCTCCTTACCTGACACTCTTGCTCCCATGTGCTAGGGCCCCTGCCCGCCTGCACCTACAGATGGACGATGCCTAGTGGAGGGCCCAGCACATCCTGCGCACCCGGCATTCCAGGCTTTCGTCACCCTTAGGGACATCTGAAGGACTCTGAGTTCAGAGACCGCTCGGGAGGTGCAGGAGTGCGTGGTGGCACTCCGGCCACTTAGCATGCAGAGGCTCTTGTGGGCGCGAGTGATGCTAGCTGGTGGCACAGAGAGGAGATGCGGGTGGGAGCTGTAAACAATTCCGAGGTGGCACACGGTGCGGGTGTCAGCCCGTGCTGGTGGCGTGCATTAAACAGGCCACAAATCCTGGGCGAGAGGGACAGTCCGCCACCAGCAAATGTGTCATAAGTCTTTCTCCTCAAGAGTTTTCCTGATGACAGTGTAAGAAACAAATCTAGATACTCCACTGGATCAATGCTGTCATTAACGGATTTACAATGTAATCAATAATACGGGCACTTTAGTCAAATGAACCGCCTAGGAATAACAGTACCAAAGGCCTGACAGCTCTGGAAGTTATTTCTCTGTTCCTCTCTCTGTAAATCTGTATGTATTTTTCTAGCAATAGGGGAAAGAGGAAATACATACAGTACGATAGATGGATCTCTTTCAGCAACCACCAGTTCCACTTGAACTTATCTCAAGTTTCAAACAGCATTCCAACTACGAAGGGCGCCCTCGGTTCGTCAGGCAAAGTTTTAGGGGCTGGGATAAAGTCTCCACGCCCCAGAAAACTTTCACACAAGACAGAGAGAGACAGACCCTCGGGCGCTCACTGGAGAGCAGCTTCTTCGCCTTTCTGTCGCTGCTCCCTGTGAACCCTGTCCCCTGTGCAAGATGACCCGGTCGCTCTCTTTCCTGTGAGTTCACGTTTCCCGTCCCACCTCGATTTGGCCGGAGTTCACCTACACGGCGGTGCTCTGCCCACCAAGAGAGGAGCGGCGTTCGAAGAAGCTTTTCTTTCTGGAATTCACCCCGTCCACTCCTCTTCTCTCCCCCCCTTCACCTTCACCCTCTCGCAGCCCAACTCTGCCCTTCCCTTGAAAACAAGTTGCATTAGTTCTTTACAACTGAGCAAGAACAGAACCAAATGTTTCACATCTGCTCTCCGGGTTCACGGATTAGCATGAGAATGAGGAGCCAGTGTTTCAATGATGCACAGTCCAGTGGAGGAGAATGGGGCTCAGGCCCGGCTATCAGAGGGCGCTCTGGCTCCTGCCAGATGTCCTAGGCCCGGGACACAAAAGCGGCGAACCCGGGGCTTTAACAAATCACCTTTCTCCGGGGCTAATCACTCAAGAAAAGGTTTTGTTGTGGGTTTGGAGAGGGTCAGGTTGGTCTTTCTCCAGTGATCTGTAGCCTCGCCCGGCCCCTCCGGCCTTCACCCTCGGGCTTTCTAAAGAGACCCCTTATTTCCTTCTCCCATGCGGGGCTCTGAGGGCCAGAGCTGCAGGCCAGGGTCTCCCGAAGGTGCAAAGGCTGCAGGGGGCTCGTTAATCAACGCGGCCACGCTGCTGGGCTAGCGCTCACTCCCTCTCTCCCAACAATGAGGACTTTGGCAAGAATCAAATGCTTCAGTGGGCATTCAGCAGGCATGGACAAGGTCAGGCTTAGTGCCAAGATGGTTCCGGTGGCATCACAGTGGCAGGAATCCTGCGCTTTCTGGAGGGAAGGTCCACACCCTGGAGGTTCTCAAGGGCTGGTCCCTGGCCAGCAGCGCCAGCATCACCTGGGGACCTGCCAGGAACCCAGACTCTGCTCCACCCGACATTCTGAGCCAGAAGGTTGGGGGTGGGGGTGGGGTGGAGGCAGGGATCTGTGTCTTTAACCCACCTGCCAGGGGATTCAGACCTCTAGAAAGTCTCCCTAGTTCCAAAGAAAGAAACTCGAGGCAATCTTAGTTTTTCACATTCATTTTATATCCGCACCCTTTTTTATTCTCATCCCAGTAAGATAGGGTGACCAACCGTCCTGATTTGGCTGACACTGGGGGGTGTCCCAGGATGTAGGACCTTTGGTTCTAAAACTGAGAAAGTCCCTGGGACAAGCCGCTCACCCTGGCTGAGGAGCAGGGCCAGTCTGACTATTCCTAAACTGACTCACATCCCCTGACCTGGCTGTTGCCGCCCCGGCCACTCCACCACATACTAGGTCAGGCAAGACAAAGAAAAAGAGATTAGAAAGAAGAGAGTTTTGATAATGCAGATTCTCAAAACATAATAATAAAAGGAAAATGACCACTGTGCAGAGGCTGTGGATTGTGTATGAAAAAAGCCTCCTTCAACAAATGTCTTTTCTGGCTTTAGAGAAAAGGCTCAGAAGCTTCCTCCTGGACTCAGGATGAGTGCGTGTATCCTTGTCACCTTTCCGTAATCTCGGCAGAGGATCATTAGACCAGCTAATTCTTTATACTCTCACCATACAGTCCTCCTGTTTCAATGAGGAGGCTACTCCGTAGGAAGTTCTGTATCTGGGCGCCAAGGTCAGAAAGAGGCTGGAACCAGAGGTGTAGTTTGAAGGAGTTTTTTGAACTTGAGAGAGGATATGGAGCGGGAAGAGCTGCCTTTGAAAGTCAGGGATCTGTCCCTGGGGGGATGTGGGACACAGGAGGCAGGGTGCTCGCGGGGCTGATGTGCAGAGGTCACAGCATCCCTGCTCCCTGACCCAGAATGCTTACGTCACAGGAGGCGAGGGACCGAGGGGCTGGGCAGGGCCAGAGAGGAGCTGTTTGAAGGAAAAGTCTGAGTGCATCAGGGAGAAAAACACTAAGTGCAGAGGTGGCAACGCATCATCAGACCAATCAAGCTTGAGAACGTTCTGTTTGAAAATTAAAGGAAAAAAAAAAAAAAAAGAGAGAGAGATGGAAGAATTAGCAATAGAGGGCAAAGGTTTTGGAGCACCACAAAGTCAGGTTCAAGTCTTGCCCTCTGACCTCCTTACGAGGTGACTTCAGGCGAGTTTAAGTAATGTGAGTAGCCTCCTCTTACTAGAAATCTGGACTAATAGCATCTGTCTCCAAAGGGTGCTTTGAGGCTCAAGTAAGGTGACAGGTGCACTATCCTCTGAGGAGCACCCAGTATGCAGCAGGTGCTCCATAAATGCTGAGAAGAAATGTGATATAGCAGCAAGAGTTTGGGTTATGGCTTCAATAGAACCTCGGATTCCCACTTTTTTTTTTTTGTCTTTTTTTTTTTTAGTCCTTTTGTTTTTAGGCCCGAACCGAAGCATATGGAGATTCCCAGGCTAGAGGTCCAATCAGAGCTACAGCCGCTGGCCTACGCCACAGCCACAGCAAGATGGGATCCAAGCCACGTCTCCGACCTACACCACAGCTCACGGCAACACCGGATCCTTCACCCACTGAGGGGGCCAGGGATCAAACCCGCAACCTCCTGGTTCCTAGTTGGATTCGTTTCCGCTTCGCCATGACAGGAACTCCCAGGACTCCCACTTCTCTTTCCCTTTTGAGTATGTGACTCCAGCCATTCAGGCTTCATCTGTGACAGTAACTGGGTTTATCTCTGACAGTGCTTCAATGGTTCAAGACGCTCGCCTACCCAGAGTGCTAACACTTCACAGACGTGACCCCTCTTCCCCGAACCGCTTAACCACACCCTTCTCTGGATTCCCACCTTGCTGCACTTGACCTCCGCCCACCCCAACCCGCCACGCGTGGTCACTGTCACTGGGTACGTTTCAGGCTTCCCATCTCTAAGGGGCCCGTGTGTGTCCCTGATGCCTCCAGCACAGCATCTGGCAATGAACTCAGAGAGGAGCTGAGCCTTAGAGAACAGACATCCGGTAACAGGACCGATTTAACCAGAGCCCTGGATCTGGGGCTGGCAGGTGGGTTCGGTTTCTCTGGTGCAGAGCCTTGGCGACACCAACAGTGATGTCTGCGCGATGCCTCCGGCTCTGCCTCCGGGTTGGGATGATTCTGGAGAGCTCGTGTGAAGCCTCTTTAGCTCGCAGGGTCCACGTCCAGTGCAGAGGGGACCAGGCAGCATCTCTGAGGGGACAAAACCAGGCTTCTTGTTGTGTTTTTGTTGCAGCCTCGCAAGCAGATGGCAGCATGAGTCCTGCTGTGGCCGAAACGAGAGGAGCAAGGACCAGCCCCAGGGGGGCCCCATCACCCACGTAACTGCCGCCAAGCACGGGACCAAGAGGAGGAGGAACGGAAGGCAGGATCCTTGCAGAAAGAGCCCCAAAGAGGAGTGGCCCAAGCTGACGCCCACAGGCCACTGGACTCTCAGACTTGAGCGGGATTCAAGGGCTCTTCAGCCTCGGTGAATTGGGACTCGAAGCAGAATTAATTGCCTCCAAATTGTATCTCTGCTCCCAGCCATCCATTAGCTGCCCTGGCAGAAGGATAATGACACTTCATGAAATACAGCTGCAGAATCGAGTCTGGTTCTTCCCAACCCTGGAATGAGCTCAAAAAGTAAAAACGTTCAAATAATGCAATTCCCTCCAGGGTGAGAACGAAGATAAAACTCTAGGTCACTGTGGCTTTCCCTTAAAAGAAAAACGCATTTGGTTGTTTTCAAATAGTGAAATTTCGGAACCTCTCAGATCTTATGGTAAAGGAATGTTTTTGTTTTAGAGGTTACGGTAAAGGAATGTTTTTGTTTTAAATTGTAGTAGAAGATTCTGATCTTGATTTCAGTGGCAGCTGTTTGACCCAAGGTGTACCTCCTTCGTGGTGGAGCTCGCTGCCCAGAGAGGGGCCTGGAGGCCACCGAGGTCCCTCTGGAGTCCCTCGGGAAACGGGTGGTGACGTCAGAGCCAAAACCCAGATTCAGCGAGAAGTGGTGGAGAGCTGCCCTCATGAAGCCACCAGCGCCAGCCGAGACATGGTGATGCCCACATGGTTTAAGACCCCTTGGGAGGCATCCACTGATCAGAAGGAGTAGCAAGAAGATGTCAGCGAGGCACGTGGCGCCTAGCTTGCCAATGGCAATGGACTGGAAGCTGAACCGCTCCCGGATCAGGGTTGCCGGTCGGCAGATCAAGAGGGGCCGAAAGGATCGAAGCAGTAGGGGGGGGGGGTGTGTGTCTTATAAATATATTTCTGCATACGGATGTGCAGAAAGATAATTTTAAAGCTTTTTAAATTTCAGGGCATGTTCTATTCGTAAGCAGAAAATAGCATCACCCCATTAGTGTCGCCGTTTAAGCAAAGGATCCCCACGTCCACCGCCCACCGAGGAGACGGGAGTGAAGTGAGTGCATGAAGGAGAGGAGGCGGCTGGCCCCGCTCACGCCTGTCGCTGCCAAGTCATAAAGCAAACCAGCACCCACCACTGCCGTCTGTGTTCAGTTTTCAAGAGAACCTGGGAGTGCTGGTGTCTTTCTTCCTGTTTTGTTCAGTATAAACCTTTTCTTTTTAATGGGCATAACTGTTAAACCCACATACCATCCACGGGCACCCTACGCTCCTCCCATCTGTGGCTTCATCCTGCCCACAGGCTTCCCACTTGGAACCTCTGGTCTGAATCAAGCCTCTGCCTGAAGAAAAGATAGCGCAGGTGCTTCACTGATACGCATGGTGTGAGCCTGGAGGAAGTGGCAGCAGGCGGAGCAAGCGTGACCTAACGTGGGCTGCCTGGGAGGAATCAAAGGCCCTTTTCCAAGCCGGCCCTCGACCCGCAAGCCCCGAGGTGAAGGTAGTGTCGCTTCTCGTCAGTTTTCCTCGTCCTCTCAGCCCCATCCCTCCTGCTGCCAGGTTCTTTTAATTTCGAGCTGCTGGGTTCTTGGGAATTCAACAGAGGAAACGAGTAAGAACCACGTGACTCTTGTGCTTACGCATCCACTCAAGAGTAAAGCAGTGTCACCGGGGCGGAAACTTGGGGGTTCTCTAAAAGTAGCCTTTAGGTTTTCCCAGAGGCTGTGAGTCGTGGGCAGGGTCTGTGAACTATGCAGGAGGGCTGGGATCAGGTCCTGGCCCTGCCGCTGACAGGGGTAAGACCCAGGTGAGTCTGGTCTGCTCCCCCTGGGGTGCTGGGAAGACCGCAGGCACAGGCCGTGAGGTCCAAGTCTTCTCCCATTTCCCACGCATCTTCGGTGAGACTCGCTCTGTCTTTTATTTCTCTGCATGGAGGGCAGAGGCTGAACTTGAGTAGAAATTGACCTCAATGGAGTTCTCAACGTGGCTCAGTGGTTAACAAATCCGACTAGGAACCAGGAGGTTGCAGGTTCAATCCCTGGCCTTGCTCAGTGGGTTAAGGATCCAGCGTTGCCACGAGCTGTGATGTATTTTGCAGACGTGGCTCGGATCCTGCGTTGCTGTGGCTGTGATGTAGGCCAGCAGCTGTAGCTCTGATTAGACCCCTATCCTGGGAACCTCCATATGCTGCGGGAGCGGCCCTAGAAATGGCAAAAAAAGACCAAAAAAAAAAAATACGAAATTGAACTCAACTTTTTTTCTTTCTGTGTCTGGTATGCAGGAGGTATGCAGCTTGGCGTTGGACGGGGTGCAGCGATGAGTAAGACGCAGACAGTAAGAGTCTCAACTCTGATCCATAAGATCAGAGTAAGCTGCTCTTTGGGAGTGTTAGTCCTTATTCTTACACTTTCTTCTTTATTTTTATTTTCCCCCTTCCTCCAAGTTAAGGGAGTAGCTGGTTCTGCCTTCACTGCTACTAGCAAAGGATGCAATAGAACATTCTAGAAAAAAATATGGAACTACTTTCATGTTCTTGGAGAAGGCAGAGATGTCTTAAACAGGATATTTTTTTAAACCATAAAAATGTTCTAAAAGCAAATGAAAATTATTTACGAATTGATAAATCGGACTTGATTAAATTTAAGTACTTTCATTCATTAAAATACACTATTAAGAGAGTAAAAGGCAAGCCACAGACTGGGAGAAAATATTTGCAATGCACCTAACCCCCTAAGGACCTGTATCCAAAATAAATGAGAAACTCTTACAACTAGTTTAAAAAGAAAATCCAGTTAGTTAAACGTGAGCAGGATTTAACTGTGCACTTCACAGAAAAGAGTACCCAGGTAACAATCAATATACGAAAATGTGCTCTTCACCCCATTCCTCAGGGAAGCACACACAGGTACCACGTTGGGATCTTGCCACACGCTCACCTGAATGGATAAACCTGAGAGGACTGAGCGCCTCAAGCACCGATGAGGACTCGCAGAAGGAGGACTCTCACGCACAGTGGGCGAGGTGCGAATGGGGGTGGCCACCGTGGAAAGAGGCTCAGCAAGACCTAACTCATGTTCGAGAACTTCCATGCCTGCACTTCCATCCAGGAACCGTTCTACTCCGTGACAAATGAGTGCCTCTGTCCCCAAAGACGTGACAAAACCGCACATACTAACCTTGTTAGCTCCCAACTGGAAAGAGCCTGATGGGTAAAGTATAGGCTGATGCAAACAGCGGGCTCGCACACAGCACTAAGAAGAACCACTGACACGAGGCACAAGCCGCAGCGTGGAGTCTCTCACAGCCCTCGGAGTATAAAAAAAGGAAAAGAAAGGAGCACAAAAGAGGCAACACTCCATCGTTACATTTAAGTGATGTTCCAGAACAAGCAGAGGAAACCACCGACAGATCCAGAAGACAACCTGCAGAATGTGGGAGAAGACACTGGCAAATGGTATGACTGATAAGGGGTGGATATCCACACACATAAACAGCTCGCATAACTGAACATTAAAAAAAAAAAAAAAAAACCCAAACAACCCAGCTCAAAAATGGGCAGGAGACCTGAGCAGACATTCTTCCAAAGAGGAAATGCAGATGGCCAACAGGCCGGCGGAAGGATGCTCGGCACGGCAAATCCCAACCACAAGGCGAGATCGCCTCCCACCTCCGGGCTGTCATCAAAAGGACCACAAATAACAAGTATTGGTGGGGCTGCAGAGAAAAGGGAACCCTCCGCGCTGTGGCTGGGATGTAAACTGGTGCAGCCACTGTGGAAAACAGTATGGAGCGTCCTCAAGAAACTCAAAACCAAACAACCATAGGATCCTGCACTTCTACTCCTGGGTACATATCTGGAAAAAAAAAAATGAAAACATGAATTCGAAAAGACATGCACCCCACTGTTCGTAACAGTATTATTTACAATAGCGAAGATACAGAAGCAACCTGAGTGTCCCTTGTCAGAAGAATGGATAAAAAAAGATATGGTATATACACACAACAGAATACTACTCAGCTGAAAAAAGAAGGAAACTTTGCCATTTGCAGCAACAAGGATGGATTTGGAGGGCCTGATGCTAAGTGCAATAAGTCAAACCGAGGAAGACAAATATTGTATGACATCCCTGATATGTGGAATCTAAAGAGTCCAACGAAGAAGTGAAGACAGAGAAAAAGCAGCAGACCAACTGACATAGAGAACAAATGAATGGTTACCAGGGAGAGGGAAGGGGAGAGGGAAACTCAGGGGAAGGGGGAAAAACATTAGCAGCTACTAAAACTGGGGGAGCTGCTGCAGATCTAGTGGATAGGATTTGGCGCTTTCACTGCTGCCGTCTAGGTTCAATCCCTGGTCTGGGAACCGAGCTCCCACATCAAGCCACTGCATGCCACAGCCAAAACAAAACACGATGAAACTGGAAAAAAAGTTTTTAAAAGAACAAGCAGAACTATCCTTTGGTCAGAAGAGGCGTGACTTTGAGAGGGGTTACTGACGCACGGGGCACACGGGAGCCTTCTGTGCTGTAAATGCATTGTATTGTGATCTGGATGGTGAATACACAGGTGTAGACATAGGTCTAAAGTGACTGAGTTAAGATGTGTGGGCTTTACCTGGCCAGTCTCTCTGACTTTTGTGTTTGCATAACATAAGAAGTGGCTTTTTAGGCCACACATTAGAATCATTCAAGGACCTTTTTTTTTTTTTTTTTTTTTTTTTACTGATGGCTGGATCTTCTCCAGATCACATCAGAATCTGTGGGAAGGGGATGCAGGTGGAGCATGAATTTCAGGTGGAGCCAAATTGGCTGCTGGAATAATACACACACACACAGGCACTCGCTCCTCGGGTAATTATGCCTAACAGCCAGCACTGCAAACTTACACCTTGGGGAATTCAGAGCTACTGTGAGGAAGCAAGAGAAAAAATTCAGGCACAAGAGACAACTGTGTTGGTGAGAAGCCTCAGGAAACCGAGCCTTCCCTCCACCTGCTGTAGCCTGAAAAGAGACCCTCCTCCAGGGCAGCAGCGAGGCCGAGTAGGAAAGCTCCTGCAGGGGGGCCCCAGACAGGACGTGGCTCCACGGCCCCCCTAATGACACTTGCTTCCTGACTCTCCTGTGATTCAGACACACCCCATGTGACCCGCAGCACAGGTGACCGTGGCAGGGTGTGATTTCCAAGACGGGTCACAACAGACACCACAACTCAGCCTTCCTGAAACGCCCTCCCTGTGGAAAACTATTGCCACGCCTTGAAGATGCTCCCGCCACCCTGTGGGGGGGCCCTGGGGATAGAAGCTGAGGCTCCTTTATCCACGGCACCCCAGCCATGCTCCCCTCTCTTAGGTTCTCTGCTCTGTGCGAGTCCTGATGTGCCCTCTAGCGCATCACAAGGTCCACGCAGACCAGGGCTCTGTGAGTTACAACCGTCACCAGGCAGGTATCAGCTCTGAACTGTCGGAAAGAAGAATGGTTCAAATCAGCCTATTACCTTCCGCCATGTCTCACCACCCATCTGGTGTGATTTATGTCACGAGGAGCTCTTAAGATGACGCTCAAGAGATGTGGTCCAGATAAGTGATGCGGAAACCACAAAATGAAAGCATTCCCCCCAGAAGAACCCTGACTCCAAAATCAACCGATGGAAGCTGATCATTTAGTTACACAAATGAGTCCTTTTTAAAAAAGGTTCTGTATTTGCTGCATGTGAAAAGGCAGTTTTCTTATGCTCTGTTCATAACAAGAAAGTAAATAGAAATACACATTAATATTATTATATGTTAGAAATAAGTGTGTTAGCAACACTACATGGCGTATTTGGACTTAAAGCCCTTATGAAGCAGGCATAGGTTTTTGAATCACCATGATCAGCTACTGACTATCCTTAAACTGGAAACTCTTGGGGTTTTTTCCTTTTTACAGCCATACCTGCGGCATATGGAAGTTCCCAGGCAAACGGTCGAATCGGAGCTGCAGCTGCCGGCCTACACCTCAGCCACAGCAACACCAGATCCGAGCGAGGCCAGGGATCGAACCTACATCCTCATGGATACTAGTAGGGTTCTTAACCCGCGGAAGCACAATGGGAACTCCTGGACGTTCCTATTTATTTAAGCGCCTTCTGTCTTAGCGCGGGCTGCCATAACAAAGTCCCTTAGGCCGGGGGGCCTAGGTATCTGAGGTGCATCTCCTCATAGTTCTAGAGGCTGGAAGTCGGGGATCGAGGGGCCACGCAGAGTCAGTTTCAAATGAACATTCTCTCCTCGGCTTGGCGCCGGCCACCTTGGTGCTATGTCCTCAAATGGCCTTCCCTTCGTGTGTGTGTGTGTGTGTGTGTGTGTGTGTGTGTGTGTGTGTGTGTGTGAAGTCAGGCTGGGCTTCCTCTTCTAATAAAGACACTGACCCTGTCAGATCAGGGCCCTACACTTCTGACCTTATTTAACCTTAATTACTTTGGAAAAGGCCCTCTCTCCAAACCCCGGCACTTTAGGGGTTAAGACTGTAACGTATGCACTTGGGTGGCATGACCAAGGTCAGTCCCGAGCACCTTCTGGTGACAAATGATCTGAGTGGGAGAAGCTTTTAAAGTACCAGCGTGCAGCCACGGTGCTGTTGTCCAAAGTATGAACAGTGAGATTTTTTCCCTTAAACCTCTGCTGCATGAATGAATTCCCACACCACTTCCATCAAATTCATAATGTCCTTTTAAAGCCAAATTGAACAGGCTCAAAAAAAAATACACTGAGATATATGGAAAGGCATGCATTTAGGGTTATTGAAAATGTGTTTTCACGTGAAACGGCTCACCCACTAAGGAACTGGCTCTTCAGGGGATCGCTCCAACCCGATGGTGAATAAACACTGCAGAGCGTGCAGGTGTATACTTAGTTCAGAACACAGCACGAGGCACAAGTCGCCAATTATGCGGCCCTTTGCAAGGGACTTACATCTCCTGAACCTCTGGTCTCTCACACCCAACACAGGGTCCCTATCTTGTGGCCCCAAATGAGATCCTTTCAGAAAAGACCAGAACAGCCTTTGGGGCCTAGTTAGGCGGCCGTCAACGTCTGTCCAAGGCCAGTGGACTCAGGGTTTCTTCAGCCTGCGACCAAAATTGCTCTGCCCTGCTTCTCACTGATCTTTCTGCTCAGAAGGTTCTCATCAGCAGCTCCTTCTCATCCCGAATTTCCCCTGATGTCCAGCCAGCGCGAGCCACTCACTCGGGACGACGGCTTCTCGACCCCCGCGGCTCCCAGGAGCCCCTCTCTCAGCCCCGGCCCGGCCTCCTTCCCTGCGCCCTGTCCTCTCATCTCATAGGTCACCGTCCCTTGACCCGGGACCTCGGGAAACCTTCGAGTGACAGGTTTCAGAAGACTCCAAGGTCACGGAAGCCCTTCTCTGGACACCTGCAAGTTTCGACTCCTCGGCCGACACTCGAGTGTGCGTCTTGGGTGAAGGAGCTGCAGCTGGAATTCCACAGGGGTTTCGATGAGGAATCACTTCACTTTTTCGAAGGCGCTGTGGCCTACCTCAAACCCTCTCGCAGACTCTCATGAGTGTGCTGGGGGCGGGGATTCCAGACTCTCTGACCGCGTGTTTCATTTTCAAGGCCTGGCACCCGGGATACAGCCTCGACGTGTATTTGCTGAATGAAACAAATGAGACAGGGAGGGAAGAAGGGTATCGCCCAGACCCCCCTCCACACACCAGACCCTCAAAATCCTGGCAACCTGGCGCCACAGTAAAATCTGCCAGGTCGGGAATTTCTTGGTAGCACCAGATCTCAATCCAAACTTAAGACGTCTGTCACGGGATGGCTCTCACAGCCGTAAAAATGCCTGAGAGTGGCTCACGGCTCTCTCCCCAGCTCACATAACTCCCTCAGTGCCGGGACTCTTCTACAAGTGACATCCCTGAAGTTCCTGGTGTGGCTCGGGGGTTAAGAACCAGCCATAGGGCCCGTGAGGATGCGGGTTCAATCCCCAGCCTCGCTCAGTGGGTTAAGGATTCAGCGTTGCTGCACACTGCAGCGTAGGTCGCAGGTGCGGCTCAAATTTGCGGCTCAGATTTTGTGTGGCCGTATCTGTGGTGTAGGCCGGCAGCTGCGGCTCCGATTCCACCCCTCGCCTCGGAACTTCCAGATGCTGGGGGTGTGGGCTTAAAAAGAAAAAAAAAGAAACAAACAAATAAACCAAAGATTACAATAAACAGTGACATCCCTCCATGTGTACATGCGGTTAGAGCCGTTCTGGCCCCTTCTTGTTTATTCGTTTGTAGCCTCACGTCCTTTTTACACTGATTTCACATTTGCTTACAGTAGAAGATACACTAGATTCACGCCAAAGGATGACACATTATATTCTGATTTTTTGTTTGGCCACATCCGTGGCATGCAGGAGTTCTGGGGCCAGGGATTGAACCTACGCCACAGTAGTGACAGAGCCAGATCCTTAACCCCTTGAGCCACCAGGGAACTCCTCTATTTTGATTACTGAGAGCGGGGATGTGGGTGAAGCATTGCTATGCCAGTAACTGGGTAATGTGCCCTCTAGTTCCGTGTCTGCTGGTAACTCACTCTATGTCCTTGGGGAGGGGCTCTCCTCTGGGCCTCGGCTCCCCCTCTGCCCACGGAAGGTGTGTGAGCGAGAACCAGAAGCCCCACTGCAGCTCCAGGACTCTGTCCACAGCTCTGCTGGCCGGCTCACCGATATCCACAGGCTTTGGGGTGGGACTGGGTTCTGTTACATGTCACTTTGCTTTGCACTGAGCATTGTCAATGCTGCTGGCGCTGGTGGCATCTCAGGCACCATGAGAACAGCAGTCACTTCCTTCGGAAGGACAGAGACCTGTGTGTCACCACCTGGCCGCTGCTAACACAATGCGAATCGCCACACGCAATTTCCACCTTGGGGAAACAAGGATCCAAAAGAGACCTCGTCAACAGAACGGATACCATCCCAACTCTGACCCTACGGAGAGCAGCTGGCTGGCGGGAGTCGCGGGAGGAGAAGGTGGGACTGGCCCTTGGGCAGTGGAGGGAGACACTCCTGGACTGTGACTTAAGAAGGCAAAGGGACACAGAAAGTCTGAGGGGATTTCTCTGGATTCTGGAAAATCTTGGGTGTGAAGGAGTCAGGGACCATCTAAGAGGGGAGCCAGCGAGCCTGTCCGTGCTTCCGCAGCCACGACAACACGCGAGCAGACGCCCGTGGACATGCCTCTGTCTGGCTAACACAGAAGAAGAGAGGCGCAGGCACGATGCTGTCACGGATGTGGGGACCGTGGCACCTTCTCACAGGGCCTTCGGGCTTCTGCCTCCGTCAGAACAAGTCGTGATGGGCCCTCCTCCAGGAGCTGTGGGACCTGTGAACTTCTGAATGAGGGCTTTGCCGTTGAAAGCCATGCGAGTGGCATTTTGACATTGCTACGTGTCTCAAGTTTTTAGCGTTACAGTCTTCTCTAGTCCATCCAGTTGTTTCTCTAGTCTTCCTTTGCTCCCTCAGCTGCACACCCGAGCCGCTTCAGACCCAGTCACTGCTGGGATTCGGGCCCTTCATACAGGGAGGAGAAAACCCTTGGCACCAGTTGGTAGTTTCTGGGCAGCACCCAAAACAGGGATCCCTGTTAAAGGGCCTGACGCGGCAAGACGGTTGACAGAAAGCGAGGACATGGGGGAGGCAGGCCTTGCGTCTGGCGGCTCTCGGGGAGGCTCAGGGGAGAAAGGGCTGCGTGAGCTCAGGCCTGCATGACCTCTAAGGGAACCACGGAGGGCAGGGTAAGCGGCTCGAGGAGACAGGCTGGTCTGGTCGCGCCTTCAGGAAGAGGCTCACCAGCACTCGCATCAACGAGAGAGCCTGTTCAACCAGCTGTGCCGCTTATACGGAGAGCTGACTCAATGAACCAGACCCAGAGGGCCAAGCCAGTGAGCCACCGGACCACAGACGTAACGGCGACCTTGGGCGACCTTCAAACGCGGACATGACAATCACGGCATAACATCTGGATCTTCCGCGGAAGGTCTAGGAACACGGTCTAGTTTTGTTTCGGAAACGTGAGGTCAATCGCTTCCCCAGAGTGACAGCATTGCTCTCATCGACAGCTGTTTCCCAGGACGACAAAAAGTCCTCGTTGAAAGCATCCAGGCGGAGGATGGAGGGTCCTGGTGAAGCTGCAGGCCCAGCTGCTCTGCGTGGAGGTGAGCTCCCTCCCCACCCCGCCGCCACCCGCCCGAGGCACACGGCGCCGGTCGCTCCTCTTTCCCAGCCCTGTTCCCGGAGGCCCCACCTGTGTTCAGGGGGGGGACGGGTTAGGGAGCTTCGGTACCATCTCAGTAAGATCTCCGGCGTGTACAAGCCTGGAAAACAGCAAACTGGATTTCCAGGACACCCACAAAGTTGGACTTTCTTTTATGACAGTATTTCCTGGGGAAGAATGTTCATTCCCTCAAGACAGGATGTCTGTCTATCACAGACA
This sequence comes from Sus scrofa, assembly GCF_054392235.1. Classification (NCBI taxonomy): domain Eukaryota; kingdom Metazoa; phylum Chordata; class Mammalia; order Artiodactyla; family Suidae; genus Sus; species Sus scrofa. The sequence goes on from NC_139394.1 coordinate 63,042,639, forward strand.
CCCTAACACCCTTTCTTTCCCACCGAGGGGTTCCACTTTTTCTGGGACGATGTCTGCCAGTAACTGCCCCACTAAAATAAATCTAGGATAGCCATTATTTGGAATTTTCTTGAATTTATGTACGGACATTAGACAAGGAAGATTTCTTGGAATGCGTTTTTTTTTGTTTGTTTTGCTTTGTTTTGGTTTGGTTTGGTTTGGTTTTGAGCCCAGTCAGTTGGAAGCCAGTGTCCAGCTCTGTTGCCACAATTGTTGAGTGATTCTGAGTAGTCACTTGACTTCTTAGGGACTCAGTTTATACATTTGTAAGATGAGAGTTCTGACCTAAAATAACTCCTGCGACTTCCCAGCTCTCGCATTCAATGCTTCTATGTTTTCAGTATTTGTTGATGTTTTAAATAATATTACTTCATTCCCAGAGGCCTCCTGATCTGCCATACCTCTCTCCAGATTCCTCCACAGATAAATAGTTCCAGGTGGACTTCGTTTAGATTTATTATTATTATTTTAATAGCTACCATGTATCCAGCGCTTACTATGTGCAGCGTATATATTATCTGACATAATCCATGTGTAACCCAAGTACGAGGCTTACCTTCCTCCATGTGGGGGGAAGGGGAATTTGTCTTCAGACGGTCTCTCGCTCCTTCCTCCCGGCAGCTGCTTCTCTAGGTTCTGGCTCTTTCTGCCTCTTGGACCACACTCCCCGGGCTGCCAGCTGTCACCTGAAACGCCGAGCGGGTGCTCCTCCTTCAGGCGACCTGCGCTGCTGCCGCCGCCGCCGTGCCGGCTGCAGGGCCCTGGGGAACGTGGAGTGACACCGCCCCTTCCTCCTGTGTCTCTCAGTTCCTCCAGCCCAGCCCTACATGTCTTTGTGTTTACAACAGATGTTATTCTCCACTGGGGGATGACCATTCCTAGCCCACAGAGGAAAAATAACTCAAAGTGGGCCGTGAAATATGGTTGTGCCCAGAGCCCCAAATAAGACGACGTACGAGGAGAGGACAGATGGATGGATGCGTGGTGAAGGGAAAGTCTCTGCCGGGCCTTTGGGAAGGGGCTCTGCTCCTGCTCTTGCTCTTGTCCCCGCAGCCTCCCTCCCTTCGATAAAGGCGCCTTCTTTTCGTCTCACTTCAAATCTCTGCTCCTCTCCCAGAAAGCTGCACCTGCCGTCCCTGGGGGCTGACCTGCGCTTCGATCACCTCGGCTTCCGCCTCCAGGGCAAAGCATTGGTCCCGCTCACCCTCAGTGGTGGGCTCCCCTACAGGCTGGGGTGCTCGGCAGGGCCTCCCATCACAGGTTGCTTCCTCCAGCCGCTCAGTTAGGAGTCCCCAAAACATACAAACGTGAACCCTCCAAGTCCCATCCTATTCAAAGCCTCTCCTCTCCCGTGAGGTCCAGGTAAGCCTTCCCCTTTCTTCCCACGGTTTTCCTAACGATGAGACCAAAGCTCTACACACACCTTCCAACACAAACTATGTTTTTATAGAACATACGGCCTACAGAAAATAGGAAACACTTTTTCTCCCTAAATGCAGCGTCATCTACACAGATTCCTGGGCCACCGTCAAAGTGGGCATTATCCTGAGAGCAGTTTTCCACCGTCTGTCTTGTCATCATGCCCAGAAGAGACGGATGGGAACAAACAGTGCTTATTTGCTGCCTCTTCGAACCAGAAAACCATCTCCAGCAAGTAGTTGCTTGCGAGTAAACAGACACTCTATTTAGGGGAAATGTGGGGGAGTCGGCCTGCAAATCTCACTAAGGTCCAACCCTTCTGCCCCCCAACTGCCACACGTCTGTCTGGCACAGAGAGAAGCATGTTGCAACCCCCATGATGACTAGAAACCTGTCTTTCCTACTGCATCGTTTTCTGGACCCACGCATTTTGTAAGTATGTCAGAGCATAGTAACTTCATGTGTCTTAGGTCCTGCCGATGAGATGCCCCCCTTTTCATTATGAACCAGTCCCTGCTATTTCTGGCCTTGCCTCTGCTATTCGATATTAGTGCAGCAGCTGCAATAGCGTTCTTTCGATGAATGTGCTCAGGGTATACATTTGTCCATCCTTTCATTTTCACTGTGTCTGTGTCTTTACATATAAATGACGTCCTGCGGAAAGACCATATAGTTTCTTCTTTTTTTAAAAAAAAAATAGTCTGACAACTCATGGCTTTTAGTTAGCGTATTCGGTTCATTTATATTTAATGTATTTGCAGATTTATAGTTGGGTTTAGTCTCATCATCTTGTGCTATGTTTTCTCTTTGTCCCAGTCAGTCTTTGTTCTGCTTTTCTTTCTTTCGGGCCTCTTGTGGCTACTTCTTTATTTTGATTTCTCTCATTATTTTAGAGACTATAGCATCCATCTTCAGCTTAATCTAGTCTGTCTTTTTTGTTTCTTGTTTCTTTTTATGGCCTCACCTGCAGCATATGGAAGTTCCCAGACTAGGGGTCAAATCACAGCGGTAGCTGCAGGTCTACACCACAGCCGTGACAACACCAGATCTGAGACGGATCTGTGACCTACGCCACAGCTTGCGGCAATGCCAGATCCTTAACCCACTGAGCGAGGGCAGGGATCGAACCCCCGTCCTCAGAGAGGGTTCTTAACCTGTTGAACCACAGCAGGAACTCCAATCCAGTCTGTCTTAAGTTGGTATTATATCACTTCACAAACATAATAACTTCTAACAGTACTATAATACTTTAAATTTCCTTTTCTCTTTCACTTCGAATACTTTCTTTTGACATGTCCTTGATTAATTCATTAGTTTTTTTGCTACGTCTAATCTGTTGATAAGTCGATTCTATAAATGTTTTATTTAATATATTATAATTTTGTTGTTGTTGCTATTTTAGGGCCATACCTGCAGCATATGGAGGTTCCCAGGCTAGGGGTTGAATCAGAGCTATAGCGGCTGGCCACAGCCATAGCCACAGCCACGCTGGATCCGAGCTGCGTCTGCGACCTGCACCACAGCTCACGGCAATGCCGGATCCTTCACCCACTGAGTGAGGCCAGGGATCAAACCCGCATCCTCTTGGATCCTAGTCGGGCTTGTTAACCACTGAGCCACGAAGGGACCTCCAACATTTTTACTTTAGAAGACAGAAAAACTGTGACGATAGTACGGTAGATTCGGAAACCACATTATGTGAAGGGATCTCTTTCTACTACTTCGTCACGAGACTAATACAGAAACTCAGAAAGCTGCATTATTATGTCACCGAGATAAATAAGATTTGGACCCGAGTCCTCACAGTTGCATGATCAGCACCTTTCTTTTCCTGTAGGCAAGCCTACTCAGAAGTCAAATTACAACCAGGGGTTTGTGTGTTGAGCATGAAATCGGAAAGGTTGGATGTCTGACAGAATCCGGCTAACGGGGCCGCGGGTACATCCCCACAGAGCGGGAAGCCCGGCAGAGGGTCAAGTCACCTCCGACTTGTTGGCCAAGCTCCCTCTTCTCCTCTGACGGCTCTAGTTTATCTCCGAATCCCTCTTTTCTCTGCTCGGCCCTGGCCGCTCTGCCCCTTCATCCGAGGTCACTGTTCTTTCGGAAGAAGGTCAGTACCATTAATATGAGTGCCTGCTGTCCCGGCTCACACCCCATTCTCTTTGTCTGGTGACTTTTCACATGCCTACCTGAGTCCTGCATTTAGTCCTTCAAAGTTTAATTCTAAGAGAAAGCTCTTATTTTGTTCAAGGTAAAATCTGGGAGCAGACATCCCCAGCAGGGACGAGCGTATCTGCTTCTTTGAGAACAAAGATAAAATGGGACAGCATATGCAATGCTTCTGGCACTTACTGGATAAGCATTAAAAACTCTTTCATTTCCTTCCCCTTACTTAATGAAAACAGGTGTGGAAGAAAACACAGCTTTTTTTTTTTTTTTTCTCGTATGTTCCCCCACATGATAATCATTTTCTTAGGTTTTTGCTGGCCAGAAAAACAAGGGTCCTGCAAGCATTTTTCAATCACGAGGCTGGATGAAGATTAAAAGACGCAGCAAAACAAAAGCATCAAGGCTTTCAATAACCAAGTCTCATTCATGAGATGCTGGTAAATCAGAACCTGATTCCTTCAAATAAAGAGCAGCATCAGGCCTTCATACGTTCTGACGTACAGCAGCCATGAGGAGACGCGAGCCAAGGGTCCCAGGGCTTATCTTGGTGGTGAATTCAGAAACGGAGCTGTCATCGCCATCGGCGGCAGATTTAAATTCTATGTGTGGTAATTACAGACTCGATAACACTTCTCTTTCTACATCCCTTGATATTTACCTAAGAGTTAAATGTCTGCCGTGTGGAGACGCCTACGTGGATATCTCTAAATATTAGTTCATGGAACCCTGGCAAGTTCCAAGATCGAGGGTTCCGTCTCACTTACAGGTAAGGAAATGGGTGCACAGTGGACCCTGCACGAACCTTTGGGTGAATGTGGACGGTGGGTGGGGTTAGCGACGTGCTCAAAATCCTATGTCCAGCAAGCATCCAGGTAAACCTCTCATGTCTAGTTCGAAGAGCTGAGTTCTTTCTACCCCTCGCCCTCGCCCTTGATAGCCTATTCGTCTTTGTCAAGGCTTGTAGAGATCACAACTAAAGAAACAACTCTGTTGGTGAGGATTTGGGGCCCCGCAACAGATTCAGAAAGACTTATTTGGAAAGACCAAAGTTGGGCGGGCGCGGGGGGGAGGCTGCCCATCAAAAACCAAAGCCAAGCCTCCTCGGTCCTATTCCTGTGCAAGCAGAGATATGCTTCCAACCGAACTGGTGGCATGTCCACGCGAAGGCCACGCTGACCCATACCGAGAAGAGACGGCTGTTTTTGGAAATGTGGTTTTTTTTAAAGGAAAGAGCATGGACAGGGAGTCAGGAATCCCTGCGTGAGTCCCAGTGCCCAGGGGGCCTCAGTCTCCTCGCCAAGCAAAGAGAGGCATCTGCCAGAAGGCCTTTAGAGCCCAGGAGTTCAAGGTGCCTCAGCCGCACCCACTCCCTTCTCGTGACCCACTCTCCCAGCTGCGTGCTAGGTCACAGATTGACAACAGCCATCACAGAGTCAAATTCCCATTTAAAACACAAGTCTTGTTATTTTGGTACCAATTACAAGGTTATGGATCATGCTTAAAGGTGTTTAATATGTTGTAATGTTTAGACACACTTGGCTCCAACATTTATGGGAGCTGTTTGTAGCAACAAGCAGCATGCTCTCACTCTGTAAGTATGCAAGACTGCTGTAAAAACAGTACAGACGGGCCCCAAAGAAAGAGCCTCAAACTAGTGCAGGTTTTGGCTGCACCGTGGTTTTACCTACTGACTAATCGCTCATCACCCCGAGGCTGCTTTTATAGGTGCCTATTTTTTTGTTGTTGCTTCTTGCTTCCAACCCCTGAGGTAGAGGATTTGTTAAAAAAAAAAAAAAAAAAAAAACATGATACGAGAGATGTTTATGTTCTTCGAGGGCCTTACTGTGTTCGGGAGTCATGTATGTACATATTTTTAATGAGACCACAGTTCCATGACTGTTCCTGCTTATCTCGTCTTACTACACCGAGGTGGCAGGTGGCTACATCTCAGGTGATGAGAAAGTGTCCAAAGACCGTGGGTGATGCCATGATGGTAGGGTTGCCTTTAAGCCCCCAAATCGTGGTTGTGTTTGAGTCCTGGAGGGACTATATTTCTGAGGCAAAGCCAGTATATCACCATTTTAAAAACTCTATGCAAACATGCCTTTAAAACTGAGAAGGGGGAGTTCCCGTCGTGGCGCAGTGGTTAACGAATCCGACTAGGAACCATGAGGTTGCGGGTTCGGTCCCTGCCCTTGCTCAGTGGGTTGATGATCCGGCGTTGCCGTGAGCTGTGGTGTAGGTTGCAGACACGGCTCGGATCCCACGTTGCTGTGGCTCTGGCGTAGGCCAGTAGCTATAGCTCCGATTAGACCCCTAGCCTGGGAACCTCCATATGCCGCGGGAGCGGCCCAAGAAATAGCAAAAAGACAAAAAAAAAAAAAAAAAAAAAAAAAAAAAAAAAATAAAACTGAGAAGGAAGGGAAAGGTATAACCCATTTAAGAACCAGATTCTTGGCTGAAACCAGGTTTTATAACTTAGGGTTGGGAGAGCTCTCACAAAGAAATCCCTCTCAACTCTCATTAGTTCACAAGCACTGGCCAAGCCAAAATAACCTTTTCCATGCTGAAAACAGGCAGCCATGTGCATGCTTCTAGAACAGCTCTTAAAAAAAAAAAAAAAAAAAAAAAGAAAAAGAAAGAAAGAAAGAAAGAAAATAAAAAACCTCACTCCCTTGGTTGCAGATTCTTGCACTGAATCATCGTGTTGGTGGAGGAGCAGCTGGACGCGAAGGAATTCGTTTCTCAAACTGAAACGGAGAAAGTGGCAGAAAGTTATCGGGTTGTTGGAGCTGAGAAGGTTCAAGGAAGCAGAATGACTTAGGAGAACTCAGCCTGCACAGACTGCATTCGGTGGAACCCAGTTCACACCCTGAGCATCCTTGCAGGGGTGGGGCCTGCGTGCGGGGAGGGGGAGGCCAAGCCAAACCAGATAAGACCCCTGCCCTTCGGAAGTTTACCTCTAGAGCAAGCATCAGCCAGCTGCAGCCAGCGGGGCCAAATGGCCCGTTTTTGTCCTGCCAGTAAACTAAAAATGGGTCTTACTTTTGTAAAAGTTTGAAAACGTAAACTAAGAAACATAAAACCCCGGAGTTAGAATGAAACAGAGCAGGCCAAACCATCTGCGGCCCACAAACTCTAAACTATTGACTATCTGGCTTTCAACAGAGAAAGGTTCTACCGGAAATGTCGCATCATTGAATGACCATGGAAATGACAAGGGCTGGGCGTGGTTTCCCAGGTCCAACAGAGAGCTCTCTAACCCAGACCGAGAAACCAGTGGCGACTTCTGGGAGGAAGGGTCCCTCACGGGATCGGCAGAATGGGATCAGATAAAGAAAATGACGACCGAACTCAAAGCCTTAGGACCCGCTCGGCGTAGGAACAGAGCAGAAGTTGTGTTGCGGCAACAGAGGCGGGGAGAGGAGGCTGGTCAGCCAGGTGTGAAGGGGCCGAGCTCCTCCAGGTCCAGGCTGCACCCAGTCTAGGTCCAGACCGTTCTTTGAGGGCTGAACTCCTGTCTCGGAGACTAGAGGGCACTGGGGGAGAGCAGGGGAGGCAGCGTCACAGCTGACCCCGAGGAGGGGCTGTGGGTTTGGGCCAAGCGGCCCGGCGGCATCTGGGGCAGGCACCGCCCTGCCCACCTGCAGCAGGTGTGCGCACTGCACTTGTTCTAACCCACCACCCGGCTGCCAAAGCCCTGAGTCATCACAAGCTTGCTTCCTACCACCTCCCAAACTCAAAACCTCAGCTCTCCTCCTGGAACTTCTCCCTTTTAACCGCACCCACACCCTCCCCGCTGTCCCACAGGGGTCTGATAAAACCCTCTTTTGTGAACAAAGGAGCTCCCACTGCATTGTCTGAGGTCAGCCAGGTGAGGCTTGAAACACCTAATAGGGGAACACATTTGGAAGATTTAGAGGACATTCATGGCCCACTGCAGCTGACGGGGTGTTGAAGAAAATGCACCTTTTTTTCTGTAATTCAGGTGGACATGTGACTCCCGGCCCAGTCCGTCAGTTTAGGGGGGCCATTTCCAAGGCAACTGAGTCACTGAGCGTCTATGAATGAACCGTGGCCCATTCGGTATTTGACAAGCTCGACTGAGATCCCTCTGCCTCTCTTCTCCCTTGGAGGGGGGATCTAAGCGCTGAGGGCTTCCCCGCGTGAGGACGGAGAGACGTGGGTGGGCAGCAGCCTCCATCCCTGGCACAGGCCGAGAAGCGCAAACCCCGATGCTCCTTGCCTATCGCTCCCGACTCCTGCCCAACCCTGGGGGCAACCACGCGCCCCCACGTGTCTCTGAAATCCAGCCTGTGAAGGTCTCTCCTTGCGACCCAACTGGGGAAGCCTGCTCTCAGCCAGTTCTGAGCCGCGGTTGGGACCCGACAGCGACTCACGTCTCCTGGGCGTCAGGGGCATGTCCCCGGCCCGCTCTGCCTGCACACCTGTCACCCTTGTGTTCTTCGTTCTAGCTGAGGGACCGTGTACCTGACACCCATTTAACCAGCCCCCATCTTCAAGGGCACGCGTCGCTGCCACCGAACACGTGTACGAGGCCGGGCAACCCGACCCGTCTGTCCAGGTCCAAGACATTGTGCGCCCCCAAAGGACACCCTGCGCCTCGGCGGCGGTCCCTCCCCGCGCCCCCGTCCCCGGCCCCTGGCGACTCCCAACCTTCCTCCTTCTCCGGGACTTCACCTTCTGCGGGAGTTTCCTAGAAATGAATCACACACGTGGAGCTTTATGTCTGACCTTGTTCCCTCAACAGAAGATTTGAGAGGGTCACCCCCTCGTCGCGGGCGTCAGCACTTTCTCCCTTCTTACGGGTCAATGCCATGAAACTGAGTGGCTGTCACGTGACTGACATTGGGCCTGGTTCTGCCTTTTGGCTGTTGTGAATGGTGCTGCCATGAACACGCGTGTACATGTGTGTGCTTGAACGTCGGTTTTCAGTTCTTTGGGGTGTAGACCACGGAGGGAATTGCGGGTCCCGTGGAACTCTGCTTAACTTGATGAACTGCCACACTGCTTTCCACAACAGTCGCACCATTTCTCACTTCCCTGTCGCTTTTTCAGCCCCAAAGATACCCTGATGTCAAAGATTTCTCTTCGAACTTGCTGCCTTCATGAGCTGCACCAGAGGGTGAGACCCAAGAGCCCTGTGCTCTGCGGTCCCGCAGATGCCCTGCCCACTGCCCTCAGCACCCAGAAGCTCCAAGCGGACAAGGAGCAGACAGCACCTCCCAAGAACCCGCCAGGATGTGAACCCTAGTTCTGCTCTCTGCACTTCTGCTCACATCAGCTGATTAAACGTGGTCTCCCTGGGGTGGAAACACGAGGCTTAGATCTTCAAGTCTGCTCTCCTACTCTGCTCTCTCTGGCGAGGTCCCTGGTCAGGGTCGTATTCTTACGGCACTCAAAGCTTCTCCGCGCAAGAGCCCAACTCACAAAGTCCACAAATAGCCAACGCTGGAGAGAGAGAGTGGCGAAAAGAGACCCCTCCTGCAGTGCTGGCGGGAATGTAAAGTGGTGCAGCCACTGTGGAGAACAGGATGGAGGTTCCCTAAAAACCACAAACACAGCTATCGTAGGATTCCTCTATCCCACTCCTGGCCTTTTGTCCAGAAACGATAGAACTCCAATTCAAAAAGACACACGTGCAGTTCCTGTAGTGGCTCAGCGGTCACGAACCTGACAAGGAACCATGAGGATGCAGGTTGGATCCCTGGCCCCCTCAGTGGGTGAAGGATCCGGTGTTGCCATGAGCTGTGGGGTAGGTCGCAGACGCGGCTCGGATGCCATGTCGCCGTGGCGGTGGTGGAGACCCACAGCTGCAGCTCCGATTGGACCCCGAGCCTGGCACCCTCCATACGCTGCAGGTGCGGCCATTAAATAAACAATGTGGTGCACGTTAACTCCGTATTTCCCATCGGACGACCGTGGATTTTGTTTTCTCCATATGAAGTTTTTTTTTTTCCCTATAACTGTGCCTTCATTTTATAATTTAAAAAGTTTTCAATGAACATTTTGGGGGAAGCCATGGGAAGTGCGACGGCACTGACCATTAGCAATGAAGGCCATGAGCTCGCAGGCACTCCTCCAGGCACGTGCTTTTGAACAGCTTCTTCAGGCGTAAAGGGAGACAAGCAAGCGCAAGTCTTGTCTTCATAAGTCATATCTCTCTAGCTCACAATAAAAATTATGTGATACTTTTGGGCAGACGAGTCTGTGATATCAGTCATTTCTGGGATATCACTGGGCACTGTGCCTGACTCTGCTCTCCAGACAATTAGGGCATGTGGCTTTGTACCCGAGTTCTTTTCTCAAAATTACAATTTTATAAAATACTTTAAATGCATTCCATAATTTTAGAACGCCCTTGACAGACCATATTAAACTTTATTTGACCTATTACTGATGATTCATGACACTCTTAGGAATTACAATAATTGTGCTGTGCTATAAATCAGATTTGGTCTCAGGGGAAATCGGAATATATAAACCTGTTTATTCTTTGGTTAAAGTAATGCAGACGGCTGTTATTTTGTTTTTCATTCTAGTTTCCAGATTGTTTTTTGAAATCATAATTGCTTCCTTGTTTTAAACTGTTCGAACCACATCTTCTTACGTCCATGCCATGCCCACCCCGGGACTTTCAACAACATTCGATGGATGGGAAACCACAAAGGTGGAACGTCAGCGGTGGGGTAATGTGGAGGTCTGGGAACAGTGCTTTTCGAATTTCTAGTTTCCATTTCAGGCCTGGAAAATGAGGTGGCTAAAGTCAAGAGGGGACTCAGTGATATGCAAATGAGCCGAAGAGGGGTCTCAGGTCAGGCTCAGGAGTGCTGTTGAGACCAGGAGCTCTCCCTCCAGAGGGCTGTCACCGCTATTTTGGACCTGCCAAAGCTGTGCTAACCCATCGAACGCCAGTCAGTTCAGGCTGCTGGACATTTGTCAACCAAATCGTGAGTTGTCACTCTGCTTCCAAGATGAATAGACACATTACGGGGGGGGGGGAGACTATAGCTAAAATACCACGTATTAATTAGCCCCCGTGGGATTAAACTAGCTGAACTGAATCTCCTTGGCACATGACCTGCAAGCAGAATCTGCACCTGCAATTCCAGTTCCACAACGACTTTGGACATGTCCTTTACTTCTGCCACACAGACTGTACGGGCTTTGGCAGGGTGACACTGAAAGGTTTGCAGATACCTGCCCCGGCATTTCCAGTCTTTCCCCTCTCCCCTCTCAAGGACACCTGCCATCAGGTGCTTATTCCCAGAGAAGGAACCGAAGAGAAGCAAGCAAGCAGATGGGCATTTCCTACAGGCACAGAGATCCACAGCCTGCACGTTCCTAAAGGAACGGAAAAGATACGTGCTAAAGGCAACAGGTTCAGGAGAAAACCTCAGTCTTTCCTGTCTGTTTGTTTCCTTTCAAGTTAGAACATGACGCCCGGGATTGTCAGGTAGGCATGAGGGACAGCCATTGGGAGCTTCTAAGCGCAGGGACAAGGGAAACCCCTGTTAAAAGTGGAGAAAACCATGACTTGAAAAGATACATGCGCCCCAGTGTTCACTGCAGCCCTCTAAACAGTGGCCCAGCCATGGAAGCCACCTACCTGTCCAACGACAGAGGGGTGGATCAAGAAGAGGTGGCACATATATGCAACGGAATATTACTCAGCCATAAAAAAGAATGAAATAATGGCATTTGCAGCAACACGGATGGACCCAGAATTTATCACTCAGTGAAGTTAGTCAGACAGTGAGAGATAAACACCACAGACTATCACTTACATGTAGAATCTCAAAAAAGGATACAAAGAACTTATTTGTGGAACAGAAACAGACCCACAGACTCTGAAAAACTTATGGTTACGAAAGGGGATGGGGGCATGTGGGAGGGGTGGGGCTTGGGGTTTGGGATGGAAATGTTCTAAAATTAGGTTGCACTGATGTTTGTACAACTATAAATATAATAAAATCCATAGAATTAAAAGAATTGGCCAAACCCAAGGGAGGAAACACGGTATCAAGTAGGTGTGTGGGGTACAGGAGAGCAGGGGGGCTGCAGGGAGGCCTCGGGGTCTCAGGGGGAGCTCAGAGGCAGGCTGTGCTTAGACACACAGGCTACGGCCCCCCCAACCCCCGCTGTGATCTCCCACAGCAGGGGGGCTGGTATCAGAGTGAATCCTGCTCACCCACAATGCGCACGGCGATGCCAGAGAGGCCCACTGGAGAAGAAGGACCAGGCACAAGTGAGTCCTGGGCATCTGGTGACAGAGACCAGTCAGCGAGCTGCCCTTCTGAGAGGATGCCGTGGTGCCCAGACTGCAAGGCTTAACTCACAGGACCCTCATACAGCCCCAGAAAACAGATGCTGTTATTATTCTATTTTATGGAGAAGGAAACTGCAGCTTAGAGAAATAAAATACTTCATCAAACGCCATGCAGTGATGGAGACAGGATTTGAGTCCAGATCTGCCTGCATTCAGAGGCATTCTGAATATACTTGGAGCAACTGGCAACACCTTAGACATTTGACTTTTGATGCTAAACTCCCTGTGTAAGGTTATTGCCCGTTTTAGCCTCTTCATACTGAATACTCATCATCTGCAAAATCTGAGAAAGCTGTATGAAGCATCTTCCTTGAAAGAGAATAAAATTCTTACAATGCCTTTAGAGTACTATTACATAAAACTATTACACAAAACGAATGCCTTGGTTTTTATACTTTCCTACTTATTGCTGTCTCTACTAATAAATGCCTACGTTATAAAATCATCAGTGGAATCTTCCAGCCCATACAGGTGTAAACATTCACTAAAGCCTTGTTTTCAACACCCTCAACCACTCCCCCCAGCAGCAGAACCGCACATGAGTGAATTAGAACTAGAGACGACGACAGCATATAAACCCAACGCAACAGTGGCTTAAACAACTGAAGTGGTGTTCTTTCAAACCCCAGAGATACGCAATCCCGAGACGGGAGGGCAGCTCTGGTTCCCAAGGTCCTCGGGGACCCAGGCTGCTTTCCGTCCACTATTCAGCCGTTCCTGGAGCACAGCGTCCTCTTCACGGCCCAAAACAGCATCTGTTTCCAGGCAACACACAGATGGAGAGAAAAGGACAAAGGTACCAACTGACTGTTTCCTAGAGAGGCTCTCGGAAGCTGCCGCCCGACACTGCAAGTTTCATCTCATTGGCCAAGTTTGGTCACCTGAGCACACCTAGCTGCAAGCTAAGCTGGGAAACAGCCTCTATTCTGGGTGGTCATTGGCTTAGTTAGCAATTCCACTGTTATGGAGAAAGAGAGGGAGACAAATGTTGGAGGAGAGCTAACAACACTGCCGGTGCCCCCAACCCACCTCCAAACCTGGCGCCCCCCCTCCACCAGTCTGCTTCCCGAAGGAATTAGGGATCTGAACCTTCAAAACTGCTTCCATAAGGGCTGCTCAGTCCACAGGGTCTGTCTTAGATGTCACTTAACTAATCATATATTTGGAAATGAGGAATAAGGACTAGACAGGGCAGCTAAAAATGACCGTTACATGTGTGCATATATATGCATATGTGTGTTTCTAGCAGATGTGTCTATATCATATGTTCATTTGGTATCTATTATATAGACATGTCTGTATCTGTATAGATATCTATATATTTAAATTTTTGAGTGTTAAAATTTGTAACGTAATACAAAAGTACATGAAACTTAAACATGAAGCTTAATGAATTATCCTAAAGTGAACAAACACCCGTGCACCCATCACCCGGATCAAGAAATAGAATAGACCAGCCCCTGGTCCAGCTCCCACATGCCCCCTTCCCCGTAAGTCCCCGTCCCCCTCAAAGGCAACAGTAAAGGGAACTGCTGATCAGACTCACAGTAACTGTTACAATGTTATATTTCGCAATCGAAGACTTGGATTTTAATCCCATTTGACCTCTAACTTGTGACGTGATCTTGAGCAAACTGTGTCCGTGGAATCGTCCAGATGTGTATGCATGCAGTGGGAAATTTTCATTTTACGTAACACATATTGAGTATGTTGCTGTGTGCGATGCGAATCTCCAGCGTGACGGCATTTGGGGTCATTTCTAGCTTTTAAAATCTGCCTTCTGTACACGAATAACTAATTGCATGGTTTTTATTTCTTTGTTGTTTAATCCTTAAGTGCTCTTTCTGGTAATGTCTTTAAAAAACCCCTCTAAATAGTTAAAACGATAACTAAAATGGCTGCACTTTCATCAGAAATAAGGTTTAGTCCATTTATAAATAAAGGAATAAGCCTCACTTAATAATGTTACTCTTAAGTGATGATTTTTTTTTTTCATGTTCAATGCTCCAGAAAGAGATTGTCTGACTTCCAAGGGCTTTTTTCTGCATCTGCTAACTTAATTAAATTCCTGGTGTCAAAGCCCCATTAAAGTGGCCAGGCAGAAAAGGTGCCTGGTTTGTTGCACCAGATAATTAAATTGTGTCAAGAGAATAATTGGCTCAATGAAGTAGTGTCAATGCTTTTTATCTCTTACCCTGAAGAAACTAACTTTAATTGCTGCCTTTTCAGAATAACTTGGATTTTTCAACAACTTTCTTCAAAGAAGGCTTTAGGATTTGACCAACCAGAGTCAGAATGCTACAGATAATAACGAAAAAGGGCTGGCAGTTCACGGAAGAGCAATAAAGGGAGAGACGGGGAGAACGAAGTTTCAGGAAGAGCGGAGCAGGGGCCTCAGCAGAAGAGGAGACAGAGGACAGGAGATGGAGGCTTAGAGAAGCAACTCGAGGGGAGAGAAGGGAGAGCTGGAAGGAGCACCCCAAACACGCGGCCGGGCGTTCATCCACGCTGGCCCTTCCAACACGCCCCAGGGCTCACCTCTGGACAATGGCTAGCTGAGCAAATGACCCTTTCGCGACTGTCCCCTGAATGGCGGGTGGGTAGGTCTTCCCTGAGAAGTCCTTTGAAGCCTCCTCAGGGACGGCGGAATCATCACACGGGTGACTTTACCTGGTGCACATCCCGTGCCCGTAAGAGAGAGGAGGAGAAACTACGGTTTAGAAAGGGGTGGTGGTGGGGGGGGAATGGCACCCACATTCCATCCAGAAAGCAATGCCTGTCTGGAGGTGAGCTGGCGGCGGACGCTGTGTCTCCGCCTCTTTCTCCGGGTGGGTGAGCATCTTCACCGCCGGGGGTGCGAACCCAGTGCTCAAAGGGGAGCGCTTCCACGCACCCCAAGCATCCTCCGCAAATGGCGCTCTGCTGAACAAAGAGCAGGTCCGCCCCGGCTCTGCGGGAGGAAGGCGGCTGTGCTGGGCTTGCCCTGTGCCCGTGCTGCCCTCCACCAGCTACCTTCCTGTGGACGTGCCAAGGATAATTTGTTCCCACTTGAGATGGAAACTCTTGTTCAGGGGGCGGCACCACCGTTTTGCTGAAGTGAGCCCCTACCATCTGTGGAATTCTGAGACTCTGAAAAATGAAACAGTCTCCAATTACGGGACTTAACCTTTGGAATGGAGGCTCGGCGTCAGGTGACCTCTTGGCAGGCCCGACGTAACCAGCTCCCGAGCTACGCAGCCCGCGAGCCGGGTGCCTCTGGGCCCTCGGCGGGGTGCTGCGCCCTCTTCTTCACGGCAAGCCCTTCTGTTCCTGCCTTAATTTTCTCCTCTCTGATTTAAACAAAATTCCTTCCTTTCACCGCCACCAGGAAGGCATGGTTTTCAGAGGGCTGTTCCGCCTTTTCAGACGCCTTGAATTGACCGGAGACCTTACACTGCAGTCGCTTCGAGGGAAAGAACCGTGCTCAGGCGATGTGAGCCAGGAGAAGGAAGGACAAGGTGCGGCCATTCGCCGTCGGGCACGTCTCCTCCCGCCTGCAGCGGCAAACGACATTCGTTTCTCCCTCGTTCTCAGCCCCTGGCAACTATTGGTCTGATTAACGGTTCATATAGGTTCGCTTTTTCGGAAACATTTGAATGGAATCATATAGTATGTAGTGCGTTGGGTCTGGATTCTTCCACTGAACAAATCTGAGATTTTTCTAGTCTGTCCATGTCTTGGTAAAAAATCACGGCGTGGATGGACCACAGTGCATGTACTTGTCCATCAGCTGATGGAATTTGTTTTTTTCCTGTTTGGGGCCTGAATCAAGCCACTGTAGACTTTTGTACACAGAATTTTGAGCGAACAAAAGTTTTTAAATGTTTAAAATAAATACCCAGAAGTGAAATGATAACAGCGGGTGCGTGTTGAAAGGGCTAAGAAACAGCCAAACTGTTTGCCAGAGTTTTCCAAAGTGGTTTCACCATGTGGCATCCTTACCAGTCCAAGGTCTGAATCCTCCTTCCTTTAACCTGGACAGAAATTTAACTTAATAACCATTTACTGAAAGCCTTTCTGGGGTCAGCCATTACCCAAGGGTAGCCAAAACTTGGCTCTAAGCTCAAATGTGAAAAACATGAGGAATTGTTAACATTTTTTTGTCTCTGAGCCTTTGGTTTTTAAAACAAAAATTTCAGTGAAGATTCGTGTGTTACATTACAGTCTGAGGCACATGTCACCTTTTCACTTCATTGCACCCTTGAGTAGAAGCGGAACTGAGAGTGGTCAAGGTTAAGGGTCCCACGGGAGCTCGGTGCTGGAGGACGCGGCTTTTCATTTGATGAACGGAATTCCTCACGGAACTGCCATCCTACTGGGGGGATCTTTTTTACTTGTTTCTGAAGTTTTCTCTTTGTTATTCTTTCCCCGTGCTCTCGGTCACTGCTGGCTGCTTGTCTGCAATGCTTCTACACTGGGATCCTGCTCTTTGGAAACTCTGTGACATCACTGTTATAAGGCAGACCTGGAGCATCGCCCCTTCGGTAGGGGTTCTCTCCCGTAGAATAATAAAAAGAGCAATATACAACAAGCCATCAATGAATACACTTTTTAAAGTGCTTGTCGTGCGAAAGGCCTCCTGCTAAATGCCTTAATACATTTATTTAATGCTCACAATAACGGCTGAGAGCAAGCCTCGTCTCCGCATTTCATAGAAAGAGGAACTGACAATCAGAGAAAGGAAGTCACTCATGTTCCAAAGCCAGGGACCCCCAGAGTGGCAGATTTAGAGTCTGTGCCTCCCTCTTCCCATCGGTCAGAAGCACAGGGGAGAAACTGGGCTGGAGAGACTGGCAGCTGAACGGAGGCAGCGGTGGGAGGGGTTGTCTTGTAGGACAGCCTTGACCCATGGGACACGGCGTTATCTCCAGTTAGATAGTGTCAGAATTGAATTGCGCAGCACCCAGCTGGGGTCCAGGGAATTGCTTTTTTGTGTGGGAGACCCACCACCCACAGACACACACATACACTGGAAGTGGGTCCAAGATCCTCAAACAGAAGCCTTCCCTGACTCAGAGGAAGAGGGAGTCGCTGCCTCCCGAGAGCTCTCGTGGCTCTGTCATGCCCTGGCAGGTCGCTGGAATTATAGATGATGCGCTCCACAGTGCAGAGGCCACGGGTTTTCATCATGGTGACCTTGGGACTCGTTTCTGTCCCTGGCATGCAGAAGGTACTCGGTACACACATGTTCAGTGCTGGCAGGAGTGATTCAAGGAACACTTGTGTGCGCACTGACCACAGAGGAAAGGGGCTTTCTGGCCTCCGTCCTTTTTCCTCCCACTTGCACACCTCTGCAAGGACAGCTGATCCCAGCCCAGGCCCCTCCTTTCTAGATGCAACTACTTGGCATCATCACGGATACTCTGCGGGTATTTTGCAGGGGCAGATACGGAGCTGAAGGTGTTCTAGGTAAGGACCTCACGAGGGCGAGAGAATCCCACCTGATTCCCCCCCCCCTCTCTCTGCACCCTGCGTCAGGGACAGGAGCCACCCTGCCTCCACCCCGGGGTCTTCGAGACCAGACGCTGTAAGACAGCTGGAATCCGTAGCTTCTTCACAGAAACCCTGGACCGGTGATGACCCAAAACAACCCAAATCCCAGGGGCTTAGGCTGAAACGATCTGCCACAGGAATGTAATACTCCAAATAGTTTTCCGTTAGTTCTGGTTTCCATTTATCTTTCTTTCTTGGCAGGTAGGGCAAGGGTGAGAGGAAAATGGGGCAGGTGGAGAGTGGGATTTGATTGAATTACCTGCCAGGACTTCAGAGCCCCACACAAAGGAAAGTCACACCTCACCTTGGCATCTCTTTAGGAGCCATGGCTGGAAGGCTGCTGATGGAGCGGCTAGTTCTCCAGAAAGCACGAGGCTGTTCTCAGATCATTCGTGGAGCAGCATCAGGGGAAGAAGGGCTTCTTTTCTTGGCATGAAGGTGAAGAGCCCGCTGAGATCACGAGGCAGACAGGAGATGTCCACCAGCCTCCCCTCTACCTGCTGGCATCATTTACAGCCCCGCTTCCCGTGTCACTGAACAACTGTGCCACGGTTTTCTGTCCTCGGCAAGCCTGGATTCACACTTCCCATGCAGGGTTTATTCCCCTTCTTGCCTTAACATTGACCTTCTTATCTGGGCCCCCGAGGAGTTGTTACCACTCCTCTTACCCCATTTGCTGTTCGTCAGCACGCTTTCTACATCATTCAGTGGCCACGCCATTCTTGACGGCGTGAACTCTGCAGATGTCACTTATGAAACACTGTTTCACAGTTATTTCAGTAAGGTTAGAGCTTCGAAATAGGTCTGTCTCTTTCCTCCACCTTCTGGAATCTTGGAGCATTTACTATTTCTAACACTCAGCTGACATTTATTCATTCAATACTTCACCCCTTAATCTGCAGACTTTGTTGAGCAGCTGCACCAGGCTTGGCACAGAAAGCACAGGACTGGCCTCCATCCTAATATCGTCCTTTGAGGGATGAGGCAGCACCTACGCATCTCAGACACGCTGCTGGCATCGAGTGCCTGGAGCCAAGGGCTGGGCATCTTTGCATCACTATGTTATCTCAGTACTGGGAATATTACAGACACGCAAAAAAAATTTTTTTTCTAAAAAAAAAAATCAATCCTGATGTCCTCCCAGTCTTTTCACATCCTGGATAGAGATGGGATCACAGTGCCAAGGAGGAATCCATTCAACGGCATGGTTTCCCGGGCCAGCCTTCAGCAGCAAGACCTCCAGCCTTCTTCAAGCGGTGTTGCCACGGTTTTCTGAGGGTCTCCGGGAGATGGTTCCCAGGACCAACAAGAGAGGTTGTGGCCCCCACTCTGAGGGGCCTGTAGTTCCCACCAGAATACTCCTGCTGTCCTACCACCTGCCACCTTAGATCTCCTTGCCCTCTTCCGATGTCCTATCAGGTCCAGAGACCCCCCCTTGCTCCCCCGTGCCCACTAAGTGGCAAGGCCATCCCACAGCCCTCAAGAGGCCAGTGCCAGCTGTGGACTCTGTGGGCTGTTTGAGAGACCACACAGCCCTGCACCTGCTGCGTCTAGGAAAGCAGCTCTTTTCCAGTAAAGCACAGACTACGGGACTCGAGTCCAGACCAAGTTCAAGATGACACCCACCACGTGATTCTCATAAATATCACTTTCCTCTGATGATCACAGTCTGTTGTTTCTTTCCATCGGTGTTCTTACACATGTCTGAAACCCTGGCTGAGGACAAGTTGTGGCTCAAACTTTAATCCACGTTATATTTTAAAATCCCTTAATATAAAAGTAATAGATTTTCACTGTCAAAGAAAATAAAAGAACATAAAAATCACTTGTGATCCCACCATCCAGACCGAACATTTTGGCACACTCTCTTTTAGTCTTTCTTGCTGTTCATCTCACACAGAGTAGAGGAAAATGATGTTGATCAAAATTCCTCTTGTGTTTGTTCAGAGACACACTTGGAAATCCCATCAGGATGCTTAGGAGCAAAAGGTCTCCTTTATGGCTCAGAAAAGATAACAGGGTATCGCGCTGGTGCCTCCCTGGGGGAAAAAACCTGGGAAGGAGAGTGAAAGCGGGAGTGGCTGGGAACCATTCCGGTCCAGCGGAGAAGACACAGGGGCAAACTGGAAGTCTGGATGGAGGCTGCTGACCCGCGAGCTGTGCACGAGAGATGGGGGCCCCTTAGCACGAGAGAAACACAGAGTCCAATCGCACGTCCCTGAAACACAGAGAAGAATCTGACCCAAGCCAGACAGAAAGATGATGGAACAGAACTCAAAGTAAAAAGCAAACCAGGGATAAGCTGCATCATGCTGTGAAGCCATCAAGCAACCGAGATTTGAGAGGGGCGGGGTTGGGAAACAGGAGGCGCACTCGGAAGTTAACGGAAGAGTCAGAATAACAGGACATCTTGAGCCCAAGGACCTGCACGGGCTGTAAGAGCCCCCGATACTTGGAGGGAATGACCTTTCAAAAAAGGCTACACAGTGATGAGATTTCACCCTCTGACCTGTTGGCAGTCTCAGCCCATTGACAGGGCAGTCCCGACTACTGTCATATTGTTTCCTTTGGGGGTACGTCTCTTTTTTTCCCCCAGATTCTTTTTTATTAAAGTATAATTGGTTTACAATGTTGTGCCAAGTTCTGCTGTCCAGCAAAGCAACCCAGTCATCCATATATGTACACATTCCCTTTCTTGGATTCTCTTCCATCAGGGTCTATCCCAGGAGACTGGATCTGGTTCCCTGGGCTGTGCAGTAGGACCTCACTGCTTACCCACTCTAAATGGAATAGTCTGCATTTACTAACCCCACACTCAGTATGTCTTAATAGCCTGAGAAGTTGGGGGGGGGATAAATCAGTTCCATGACATGCTTTTGATTAATTTAGAACTAAACTATACATGTGTGATATTTAAAGTACTTGTCAGTGAGATTGGCATATGTATTAATCCGACAAGTAGTTCTGTGATCCCGATTTAAATCACACAACTGAGTTATTTTAGACATGTAATACCTGGTTGAAAGATATAAAAGTATTTTACTACATTCTTGTACAATATTGGAAGATTTAAGAAAAGATTTTCTGTAGTTATGTTTAATGTATTGGATTTACTGCATTGGGGAAGTTTTGCTTGTTAGAGGCATCTATTAAATTAGAAAGTTGAGTATATTTAATTTATAAGTGCAGTTTAAAAATACTTAATGGAATTTAACAAATACATTCATTGCATGTTAATCAAAGGAATATTTCAAGATGCTCGTTAAACTTTACTAGATTTTATGAAAGGGATTATAAGATTTGTAAGTTGCATTTAAATGCTTGAGGAAAAATGATGTTTAGTGTCATTATAACTTATTTGCTTATTGAAAAATCCTATTGGGAGAATTCCCATCATGCATAGCGGAAACGAATCCAACTAGGAACCATGAGGTTGCGGGTTAGATCCCTGGCCTTGCTCAGTAGGTTAAGGATCCGGTGTTGCCGTGAGCTGTGGTATAGGTTGCAGACGTGGCTCGGATCCCACGTTGCTGTGGCTCTAGTGTAGGCCGGCGGCAATAGCTCCTATTCAACTTCTAGCCTGGGAACCACCATATGCCATGGGTATGGCCCTAAAAAGACAAAAGACAAAAAAAAGAAAAAGAAAAAGAAAAATCCTATTGGGTGTCCTCAATAAACATTCTAACTGCTGGGGACAGAGCAGTGACTCGAACTCAAGGAATTTACATTGTGGTAGAATGACAAGTACAAAACAAATCCATGATGAAATGCACAGTGTGGCCAAAGATGAAAAGTTCAATGGAGAAAAATAAACCAGGGCAGGGGAACAGGACTTGCTGGGTGGCTGTTTTTCTATAAAGGGGTCTGAGATGACCTCATCGATTGGGTGACATTTGAGACGCTAGAAAGTGAGTAAAGGAATCAAGCCTATATCCCAGAGAACGTTTCCAGGCAAAACACGCCGCAGGACAGCAGGTGCTCCAGGATCTAAGTCCTCAGAGGGCCCTGTGGTAGAGATAGCCACACGAATTACAGCTGGTCCATGTCCATGGATTCCACATCTGTGGATTCACAACCCACGGATACGGCTAGGGGACCTGAGCATCATGAACGCTGGTATCTGTAGGAGTCCTGCAACCAACACCCAACAGTCACTAAAGGGTGACTATACATCCTTCAGGCATGGGCTCACTCAGCACCAGCAGAAGGGGACAGAACCAGACTAGGACCCCCATCTACGACCTGCCAGGTACCGGTCTTGTTCTGGCTCCTTGCACACACAGTTCACTGGACACCTAAGACCACGGCTCCTGCCAGTCTCTTCCAGTAGCTTTTCCCAGAAACCTGCCTCCTGTTTGTACCTCTGCTCTTCTGAAACAGGGGCTGTATTATAGTTACCTTGTTATTGTTCCACGTGTGACCTCATCCTCCCAAATGACTCGTAACGACTTGCAAAAGGTTTAGATCCTGAGCCACAAAGTCGAAGTTTCATGTTTTGGAATAAATAGATACAGACGAGATGGAGGAAGTGAGAACCCAGAGGTATAAACAGTTGGTAGCTTGTGTTCATAGCAGTAAGAGCGTTAGACACGGGAGGGAAATCACCTACAGTGAACAACTTGCCCAGGTTGCCTGGGACCTTCTTGGTTTTCACACTGAAAGTCCCGTGTCTGAGGAACTCCCTCGATTCTGGGAAAACTGGGACAACTGGTTGCCTTACCATATCCAACCCCTGCCACTGCTTCGAGGTCCACAAGGTGAGTTAGGGCTCAACGCAGCCCAAGTGCAGAAGCACAAGGCTTCCTCCAGAAGACAGTCACATTCGAAGTCAGTCTCGAAACCCTGCGCAGGTCTGTCGGGTGAAGGCTGGGGAAGCACTGCGAGTGGATTCCAAGGATAATAGGACGATGAAGATGGAATCTGGAAGGGGATCGGATGCAATTCCCCAACACAGGTTTTTTCAGATTTGGGGACTTAGAATGCTAGCCAAGCACCTGTAAATGCATTAAGAGCCTGCTGGATTGCCTAATCCATCCTTCAACTTAATGCAGATTTTAAAACATCACTGTACTCCTGGCATACAGTAGGAAGGCGTCTGGAGGCTTAGCAAAATGTGTTTGTTAACTAGAAGACTCTATTACATATAATTTGCTCAGCCATCTACCCATAACCATACCCCAGGGGCTGGGGGGAGTGGCTACAGAAATGTTAGTGATTTCAAGTTGTTTTGAAACCTAACTTGTACCATTAGACCATTTATAGAAAGCATGCATTTTATAATCAGAAAAAAAGTGCCACTAACTTAATCTTTTAAACAGAATAGATATGTGAATGCAGCAGATCAGAAGAGCCAGGTAAACTATCCCCCACACTGCTGGGTGATTTTAAGATGACATGGTGTTTGTAGGTGGGGATTCAAGGCGTCCCTGAGAAGAGATGTGGGAGGCATTTGGTGGGCAAGTCTCTAAGGAAAGGCCGAGGGAGGATGAGAAGGTAATGGACGGGGTCCAGGTCTGGGAAGATGTTGGGCTGATAGAGGATATCGCCATGGGAACTACCCGGTTCTAGAAGCAGGGTTGTTGGTACAGTGGATGCTTTTGGCAGCCCAAGAACCCACTGACACTATCCCTTTCAACATTCAGTGGAAAGGTGGGAAGAAAAACATGTGAAAGAAGAATCCAGAGTCCTATGTTAGAAACATAAGTATCTGGACCAAAGAGAAAAGAGAACACAAGAAAAGAAGCCCTCAGAGTCTGTCAGCCATTTAGCCTTGTGCACAGTCGAGAAGCACAAGGACAAACTTTAGAAGCCAGTAAAACTGTTAAAACGTGGTGGAAGCACTGCAAAGGAAACACCAGTCATATTTCTTGGTTGCAGAATTTTCCTGAGATTTCTGAGCCCGGAGGATTTAAAGGCTGAAGGAGCTCAGGTTTGGTGGAACGTGTAGCAGAAGCCATGCAAGTCCTTCCGGGGCACCCCCAACACAGATGTTTAAAACATCAACTGTGGAGACGGGATTAAGATGGCGGAATAGAAGGACTGGAGCTCAACTTCTCTCCTAAAAACAACGAAATTCACAACTAAAGACTGAGCACACTTCACCAAAATGGACCAGAAACCTTAAAAAAGATCCCCTACTCCAGAAGAAAAAGAAGAGGACACATCAAGAGGTAGGAGGGGCGATTTCACGGTATAAACAACCCCATACCTCCTGGGTGGGAAGCTCCACAGACTGGAATCTAACTGGTTCACAGAGACTCACCTACAGGAGTGAGAGTTCTGAGCCCCACATCAAACTCTCACGTGTGGGGATCCGGCACTGGGAGAAAGAGCCCCTGGGGCATCTGGCATTGAAGGCCAGTGGGGCTCGTGTGCAGGAGCTCCATGGGACTGGGGGAAACAGAGACCCCATTCTTAAAAGGCGCACACGGAATTTCACATGCACTGAGTCCCAGGGCAAAGCAAAGTCTCCAAGGGAATCTGGGTCAAACCTGACTGCAGTTCTTGGAGGACATCCTGGGAAAACAGGGGTGAGTGTGGCTTGTTGTGAGGGCAGGACATTGAAAGCAAAGCTCTCAGGAATATTCAGCAGCAGTGCCTTTCTCTGGAGGGGGCCATTTTGGGAAAATCTGGCCCCACCCGTCAGCCAGGGCTGAGAAGCCCCAGGGCAAACAACAACCCAGGTGGGATCACAGCCCCACCCCTCAGTAAACAGGCTGCCTAAAGACCCCTCAGGCACACAGCTGCCTCTAATCCCATCCAGAGACTAAGCCCCACCCACCAGAGGGATTAGAATCTGGCTCCTCCTACCAGGGGGCAGGCATCAGCCCCTCCCATCAGGAAGCCTACACCAAGCCCCCATACTGACTTTAGCCACAGGGGGGCAGACATCAGAAGTAAGAGAGGCTACAACTCTATTATCTGTAAGAAGGTCACCACACCAAAAACCTTTAAAAATGAAAAGACAGAGAACTATAACTCAGATGAGGGAGAAAGAAAAAACCCCAGAAAAACAGCTAAGCCATGAGGAAATTCTCAGCATCCAGGAAAAAGACTTTAGACTGTTGATGCTGAAGAAGATACAAGACATTGGAAATAAACTGGAGGCAAAGATGGATAACTTACAGGAAACACTGACCAAAGAGATACAAGATATAAAACTTAAACAAGAAGAGATGCAAAATACAATAACTGAAATAAAAAATTCACTAGAAGCAGCTAACAGCAGAATACAGGAGGCAGAAGAACGAATAAGTGAGGTGGAGGACAGATGAGTGGAAATTACAGATGCAGTACAGAAAAGAGAAAAAAGATTGAAAACAAATGAAGAGAGTCTCAGAGAACTCTGGGACAACATGAAACGCACCAACATCTGTATTATAGGGGTGCCAGAAGGAGAAGAGAGAGAGAAGGAGACAGAAAAAATATTCCAAGAGATAATAGCTGAAAACTTCCCTAACATGGGGAAGGAATCACTCACTCAAATCCAGGAAGCACAACGAGTACCATACAAAATAAACCCAAGGAGGAACACCCCGAGACACATACTAATCAAACTGACCAAAATTAAAGACAAAGAGAAAATCTTGAAAGCAGCTAGGGAAAAGAAACAAATAACATGCAAGGGAACCCCGATAAGGCTATCGGCAGATTTTTCAACAGAAACTCTGAAGGCCAGAAGGGAGTGGCATGATATACTCAATGTGATGAAAGGAAAAAACCTCCGACCAAGATTACTCTTCCCAGCAAGGCTCTCGTTCAGATTTGAAGGAGAAATCAAAACCTTGACAGATAAGCAAAAGCTGAGAGAATTCAGCAACACTAAACCAGCCTTACAACAAATACTAAAGGAACGTCTATAGGCAGAAAAGAACAAGAGAAGAAGGAAAGGAAAAAGAGCAGCAAAAACAAATCCAAAGCAATTAATAAAATGGCAATAAGAACATACATATCAATAATTACCTTAAATGTGAATGGACTAAACGCCTCAACCAAAAGACACAGACTGGCTGAATGGATACAAAAACAAGATCCATATATATGCTGTCTTCAAAAGACCCACTTCACTTCTAGGGACACATACAAATTGAAAGTGAGAGGATGGAAGAAAATATTTCATGCAAACGGGGATCAAAAGAAAGCTGGAGTAGCAATACTCATATAAGACAAAATAGACTTTAAAATGAAGAATATTTTCAGGGACAAAGAAGGACATTACATAATGATCAAAGGATCAATCCAAGAAGATGTTATAACAATTTTAAATATTTACGCTCCCAACACAGGTTCACCACAATATATAAGGCAACTGCTAACAACCTTAAAAGGAGAAATCAACAATAACACAATCATAGTGGGGGACTTTAACACCCCACTTACAGCAATGGACAGATCAACCAGACAGAAAATCAATAAGGAAACACAGGCCCTGAATGAAGCATTAAACCATATGGACTTAATAGATATTTATAGGACATTTCATCCAAAAGCAACAGAATACACATTCTTCTCAATTGCACATGGAACATTCTCTAAGACTGACCATATCCTGGGCTACAAATCCAACCTCAGTAACTTTAAGAAAATTGAAATCATATCAAGCATCTTTTCCGACCACAATGCTATACAACTGGAAATCAACAACAAGAAAAAAACTGCAAAAAACACAAACACGTGGAGACTCAACAACATGCTACTAAACAACAAATGGATCACTGAAGAAATCAAAGAGGAAATTAAAAAATACCTAGCAGCAAATGACAACGAAGATAAGACACTCCAAAACCTATGGGATGCAGCAAAAGCCATTCTAAGAGGAAAGTTTATAGCAATACAAGCCCACCTCAGGAAACAGGAAAAAACCCAAATAAACAAGCTAACTTTACATCTAAAGCAGCTTGAGAGAGAAGAACAGACAAGACCTAAAGTTAGTAGAAGGAAAGAAACTATAAAGATCAGAGCAGAAATCAATGAAATAGAAACAAGGAAAACCATAGAAAAGATCAATGAAACGAAAAGCTGGTTCTTTGAAAAGAACAACAAAATTGATAAACCCCTAGCCAGACTTATCAAGCAAAAAAGAGAGAGGACTCAAATCAATAAAATTAGAAATGAAAAAGGAGAAGTAACAACAGACATCACAGAAATACAAAGGATCATAAGAGACTACTATCTGCAACTATATGCCAATAAAATGGAAAACCTAGAAGAAATGGACAAATTCTTAGAAAAGTACAATCTTCCAAGACTAAACCAAGATGAAATAGAAAAGATGAATGGACCCATCACAAGAACTGAAATTGAAACTGTGATGAAAAAACTTCCAACAAACAAAAGTCCAGGACCAGATGGCTTCACAGGAGAATTCTATCAAACATTTAGAGAAGAGCTAACACCTCTCCTTCTGAAACTATTTCAAAAAATTGCAGAAGAAGGGATACTCTCAAACTCATTCTATGAGGCCACCATCACCCTGGTACCAAAACCAGACAAAGACTCCACAAAAAAAGAAAACTACAGGCCAATATCACTGATGAACATCGATGCAAAAATCCTCAACAAAATACTAGCAAACTGCATCCAATGATACATTAAAAGGATTGTACATGGTGATCAAGTGGGATGCAAGGGTCCTTCAATATCCGCAAATCCATCAGTGTGATATACCACATGAACAAACTGAAGAATCAAAACCATATGATCCTCTCAATAGACGCAGAAAAAGCCTTTGACAAAATCCAACACCCATTTCTGATAAAAAACCCTTCAGAAAGTGGGCATAACGGGAACCTACCTCAACATGATAAAGGCCATATACGACAAACCCACAGCGAACATCATTCTCAATGGTGAAAAGCTGAAAGAATTCCTGCTGAGATCAGGAACAAGACAAGGATGTCCGCTCTCGCCACTACTCTTCAATATAGTTCTGGAAGTCCTAGCCACAGCAATCAGAGAAGTAAAAGAAATAAAAGGAATCCAAATTGGAAAGGAAGAAGTAAAACTATCGCTATTTGCAGATGACATGATACTATACCTAGAGAATCCTAAAGGCTCTACCAGAAAACTATTAGAGCATATCCACGAATTTGGCAAAGTTGCAGGATACAAAATCAATACACAGAAATCGATAGCATTTCTATATACTAACAATGAAAAAGCAGAAAAGGAAATTAGGGAAGCAATCCCGTTTACCATCGCATCCAAAAGAATAAAATACCTAGGAGTAAACCTACCTAAAGAAACAAAAGACCTGTACTCTGAAAACTACAAGCCACTGATGAAAGAAATCAAAGATGACACAAATAGATGGAAAGATATACCATGCTCATGGATTGGAAGAGTTAATATTATCAAAATGACTATACTACCCAAGGCAATCTACAGATTCAATGCAATCCCTATCAAATTACCAAGGACATTTTTCACAGAAGTGGAACAAAATATTTTAAAGTTTGTTTGGAAGTACAAAAGACCCAGAATAGCCAAGGACATCCTGAAGAAGAAAAATGGAGCTGGAGAAAGCAGGGTCCTGGACTTCAGACTATACTACAAAGCAACAGTCGTCAAAACTGCATGGTACTGGTACAAAGACAAACATATAGATCAGTGGAACAGGATAGAAAGCCCAGAATTCAATCCACGCACCTACAGCCAACTCATCTATGACAAAGGAAGCAAGACTATACAATGGAGAAAAGACAACCTGTTCAATAAGTGGTGCTGGGAAAACTGGACAGCCACATGGAAAAGAAGGAAATTAGAACACTCCCTAACACCACACACAAAAATAAACTCCAAATGGATTAAAGACCTAGATATAAGACCAGACACTAACAAACTCCTAGAGGAAAACATAGGCCAAACACTCTCTCACATAAACGACAGCAACATCTTCTCAGATCCACCTATCAGAGTATTGACAATAAAAAGAAAAATAAGCAAATGGGACCTACTCAAACTTCAAAGTTTCTGCACAGCAAAGGAAACCCTAAACAACACAAAAAGACAACCCACAGAATGGGAGAAAATCTTTGCAAATGAATCGACTGACAAGGGATTAATCTCCAAAATTTATAAACAACTTATGCAGCTCCATATCAAAAAAACAAACAACCCCATCCAAAAATGGGCAGAAGATCTAAACAGACAGTTCTCCAAAGAAGACATACAGATGGCTGAGAAACATATGAAAAGATGTTCAGCATCACTCATTATTAGAGAAATGCAAATCAAAACCACTATGAGGTACCACCTTACACCAGCCAGAATGGTCATCATCAAAAAGTCTACAATCAATAAGTGCTGGAGAGGGTGTGGAGAAAAAGGAACCCTCATACAATGTTAGTGGGATTGTAAATTGGTGCAACCACTGTGGAAAGCAGGATGGAGATTCCTCAGAAAACTGAACATAGAACTACCATTTGACCCAGCAATCCCACTCCTGGGCATCTATCCAGAGAAAACCACGACTTGCAAAGACACATGTACTCCAATGGTCATTGCAGCACTATTTACAAAAGCCAAGACATGGAAACAACCTAAATGTCCATCGACAGAGGAGTGGATCCAGAAGATATGGTACATATACACAATGGAATATTACTCAGCCATCAAAAAGAACGAAATACCAGCATTTTTAGCAACATGGATGGACCTAGAAACTATCATGCTAAGTGAAGTCAGCCATACAATGAGACACCAACATCAAATGCTTTCAGTGACGTGGAATCTGAAAAAAGGACAGACTGAACTTCTTTGCAGAACAGATGCTGACTCACAGGC
Organism: Sus scrofa; assembly: GCF_054392235.1. Classification (NCBI taxonomy): domain Eukaryota; kingdom Metazoa; phylum Chordata; class Mammalia; order Artiodactyla; family Suidae; genus Sus; species Sus scrofa. The sequence continues at coordinate 63,071,932 of NC_139394.1, forward strand.
ATTGAAAAACATATGGTCTCCGGAGGAGACAGTTTGGGGGGTGGGGGGATGTGCCTGGGCTGTGGGATGGAAATCCTGTGGAATCAGATTGTTATGATCATTATACAACTACAGATGTGATAAATTCATTTGAGTAATAAAAAAATGAAAAAAAAATCAACTGTTTCAGTTCAAAATTTCTGGGTAGGGATGGTCTTAAGGTTCAGAGCAAAGCACTCCTAGGAAATTACGTTCACAAGGCTTGAAAGATTCCAAAGCAAAGGCTAACAGTGGAAGATGTGGCGTGTAGAGCCCATGGCTGGGTGACCTGGCCGGGAGTGGAGAGAGAAAGGAGAAGAGAAAGGAGCTGTAAAGAGGCAGCTCCAGGGAGTTCCTGTCGTGACGCAGTTGTTAACGAATCCAACTAGGAACCATGAGGTTGCGGGTTCCATCCCTAGCCTCGATCAGTGGGTTCACGATCCGGCATTGCCGTGAGCTGTGGTGTAGGTCGCAGACATGGCTCGGATTCCGCGTTGCTGTGGCTCTGGTGTAGGCCAGTGGCTACAGCTCCGATTGGACCCTTAGCCTGGGAACCTCAATATGCCGCAAGAGCAGCCCAAGAAATGGCAAAAAGACAAAAAGAAGAAAAAAAAAAAGAGGCAGCTCCAAGGACACGTCCATTTCCCCACCGCCAACTGTGAGCCACGCGTCACCACCCAGAGCCAACGTCGGTGCAAGGTGGAGGTGCTGAGAACGATATGCCAGTGGCAAAGGGGATCACAGATTCGCAGTGTGCATGATGGAGCCGGCGGGGGCGGTGGGGGTGGGGGGGAGGAAGACTCTGGGACTCAAACACCGGCTCCCTGCACATTTTGGAAGAAGGAACTATCTCTAATACTACGCCCTCCAAAATATAGCACACATGGCACCACGATTACGTGGTGGGAGGTGGCGGGAGATTTGCTCAGAAGAGACGACGTGCCCGGGTTTTGGACCATCGACAGTCGGCCCAGGAATCTGCCCGGCATCCTGCCGCCTGAGGTCGTCACCGTCCCTTTTCTCATCTTTTCTCTGTCTATACTCTTTTTCCAGTAGATCATTACGTCTCTGCTGGAACCACGCACTGAGCTTCAGAAACATTTGTATGACGAGGAGCTGCTGGAGGGCAAAGGCAATTCTTGTTTGTTTCCCGGCATAGCACGGATGGGCGACCTTACGCATCCTATCGGCCCTCAAACACCATCAAAGGGCAGGGCCCATCGAAGTCTCTGGGTTACTTTGCTTTCGGTTACGTCCTTTGTGACTCAAGGAGGCGGAAGACAGGCGGTGCTACGCCCGGGAAAGTAGTCCTGACCTTCCGAGCCCAGACCCAGGGTAAACGGCAGCAGCTCGCAAAGGAGCAGGACAGGCAATTTCAGAGAATGAAAAGCCTCCGCGTATTTGCGTCTTCCGTTTACTTTGACATTTCAGTCTCTCTTCAGAGGACGAATAACTGGAAGCGGTCAGAGCCGCTATTAAACTGTTCGGCTGGAACTGGATCCGCCAGGCCTCTCGGCTGATGCAGCGGCACCAGCTTGGATGATGCGCCTCAAGAGAAAGGGCTCACTGAGTGCGACGCGATCTCGCTCTCTCTTAGGGCCTTCCGTCCCCCTCCAGGGCCTTCCGTCCCCCTCCAGGGCCAGCCCGCTCTGCCGCCTACGCTGAGTTTCCCTGCCGCCCTCCTGAGGCAGGTGCACTGAGTGTCACCCGAACCATGACCCCGGTGCCCTCCACCAAGCACAGGCGCTGGTGACACGCGCTCAGCACAAGGCTTGGCGTGCGGAGGCCCTGCCCCGCGGTGGGTCGGGTGTGCGTCATTGCCGACCAGGCAGACAAGCGGCAGCGGCGGCGGTGATGGTGACAGACACCGCTGGGAAAACAGGACTCCATGGCGCAAACAGCCAAGGGACCCGTCGGCTAGAGACACAGACACTGTTCCCTGCGGTGGGACGCCACTCGCGGCCACGCCCGGGCACCGGGGCCTCCCTTCTCCATGAGTTATTACACACGGGGGGAGTCTGGACCTCGGACCTGCCTGCCCGGCCCGCCTGGCCCTGCCGGGTTCCCTCCAACACCGGGCTGAGGCCTTGAGCTGTGCTCTCTCCCTAGACAAACAGAACCCTGGCGGAGAGGGCCGGGATCTGGGCAGCATTTTAAATCTTAACCATGTGCAGAGTCCTGCGTGGTATTTTTCTTGGCCCTGCCACTCAGGACTTGCCTTTCAGTTGACTTTACGTGAAACCAGAGAACCCTCACCCTAGTAACCATCCTGGGTGGAGTTCAGGCTCACAAACTGTGGATCACCTGGCCAGCCTGCCCACGGCCCCTCCCGGAACTATGGGTCCCAAGGCCACCTGTGCTTCTGAGCCTCCAACTCTCTTTTTCTCCCCATGAAGCACAGGCCTAACAAATATAAGCGACATGCCCACTCACACAGTGCATATACGTATACATATACGGTGACTGTCCATTTGACCAATGAAATCATGGAAGGGAACAAAATATCGGTCAGTTAAAATGCTGGTGATACAGATGAAGAAATAAAGCCGCCAGAGTTCCCGCCATGGCTCAGCGGGTTAAGAGCCTGACGAGTATCCATGAGGATGCAGGTTTGATCTCTGGCCTCGCTCAGTGGGTTAAGGATCCATCACTGCCATGAGCTGTGGTGTGGGTTGCAGACACGGCTTGGATCCTACGTTGCTGTTGCTGTGGCTGTGGTGTAGGCCAGCAGCTGCAGCTCCGATTCGACCCCTAGCCTAGGAACTTCCATATGCTGCAGGTGCATACATAAAAAAAAAAAGAAGAAGAAAAGAAAAAAAATAAAGGCTCTACGCCCGACAATCAGTTAATTCGGGATATGTGACATAAACAGGTGTACTATATAAATCATCTTTTACCTTAGAATCTTCACGTTCACACATAATGAAGAAGGCAGCTCGTGCTGTTCCCACGCGGCTTTGAGATCAGCATCTTCTTCATCAAACCACTTTCCTTGTATCATCAAACATAGTTTCCCCCCAAACCAGCCTCCCCACATCCTTTCTGAGACAAACTTTTCTTTGAAAATCTCAGTATAACAAGGAGCCTAAAATTTCTGTCCCAGACCACAATTCCATTTGCATAATCCAAGCGTAATTTTGTATTTGTTTTTTCCCATCCATCCCCATGGGGTTTATGCGTGATTTCTGCCACATATACACTTACTCTTTGACTTCTTAAAATAATAATTAAATACTTTGATTTAAAAAAAACTGATACCCCCACATATAATTACTGAATCTCTTTAAATTTCTTTGCCTTTTTTTTTTTTTAAATAGATGATGTCAGGTGCCTACTATAAAGATCCCAAATCGGCCTGGGTCGAAGCTGTCTGTTTCGAGCTTTCCCGAATACTATGCTGTTGTTCAAAGTGAAGCAACTGAGAAAGCAGACACAGATTAGAGGATTTATAAGGATTCAAAAGCATCACGACGCTGTCTTTTCCAACGGATCCCTCTGCGGGGGGGGGGGGGGGGGAGACAAACCGTCTGTGTGTATCTGACACAAAACCTGAGCTTTAGCTAACACCAGGGAATTCACTCATACTTGGTCAGGACTCTTGGCTTCAAAGACAGAAACTGGAGTTCCCACTGGGGCTCAGTGGGTTAAGAATCCGACAGAGTCTCCATGAGGACTTGGGTTCGATTCCTGGCCTCGCTCAGTGGGTCAAGGATCTGGCTAAGGATCCATCACTGCCGTGAGTTGCAGTGCGGGTCACAGATGCGGCTGGGATCCCGCGTGGCAGTGGCTCTGGCGTCAGCCGGCAGCTGCAGCTCCGATTCGACCTAGCCTGGGAACGTCCATATGCCATGGGTGCTGCCCTAAAAAGAAAAAGAGATTAAAAAAAAAAAAAAAGACAGAAACTTAGCCTTGACCAACAAAACATGTAAAGCGACTTAGTGGCTGTCACACAACGAGGGGACAGGGCTCAGGGCTTTGGGGGCTGACTGACTCTAAGAAGCGGATAAATGCAGCATTTGCTCCCGAGTCCTTCTCACTCTGGAATAACCTCTCCATCCACCCATCTCTCATCTCCATGCGCCTGTGTGTTGGGGTCACTCCCTTCCTCCTCCAGAAAGTTCTCCTCACCTGGGAAACACACAGAGCAGGCAGCTGCAGCCTGATCCCACCCTGAGTTAGCAACTGCACAGAAAAGAGAAACGAGACTGTTTCTCCCGGTTCTGCATGGAAGGGTCAAAGGTTCCGTGCACATTTTTTTGATCCTTGATAATGTCTGAGCCGGGGAATTGTTTTAAATCCTTGTCCCAGACCAGGTACCTGCCCTGAGACCCCAGGAAAATGCCCACCACGTCCCCCAGGAGGAGGGGATGGCACCTGAAGGAAGATGTGGGTGCTCGCGGGAAAAGAGTGGGGAAGGAGCTGGAGGCAGACCCGGACCGCAGAGGTTCACTGCAGACCTTCTACGGTCATTGAAAATGAACTAATCCAAGAAAATTTCCTTTAAGGAGAAAACTCAGAAATTGTTTTATTTTTTAAATAATTGATAAACTCCTTGATGCACATTTCTTTCTGTGAGTCTGCATTATAACTGTGCTGACTAAATGTCCAAACTATTGCCAGAGGCCAATTTCTGCATTAGAGTCTGATTAAGCTGATGGCACTGCATGTCTGTCTGTGCCCCTGTGTACTGGGAAAGAGCAGATAATACATCCATTCCCTTCCCCTGTGTAACCATTGTAGCTATCAGCATGTAGGATTTTTGTTTAACTTTTCTACTGTATTATTATTATTATTATTATTATTATTTTGCTGCACCTACAACATGTGGAAGTTCCAGGGCCAGGGATCAAACCCGAGCTACCACAGTGACAATGCTGAGTCCTTAACTTCTAGGCCACCAAGGAACTCCTCTACTGTCGTTACCTATAGAGTCTGCAAGAAAACTAAAACCTACATGATGTTAGGATTCAGGGCAGGATCTAAGTCCTCATCAATATTTCACCAAACCTGTAATGAAAGCTTTGGATCTGCCTTAAGCTATGAACCGTTATGCTTCAGAGTGGATTGCAACTCTGCCCCCTGCCCTTTGGGAAAGGCTTCCAACAGCCTCCTCTGTCCACCTCAAACTGCTTTTCCCAGCTGCAGGGGATTAAATAAGTTATGAGATTTTCCTAGCAGTAAACTTTCTGAACAAATAGAACAGCTTTTCATTGTGGTGTTTGGGAATTTTTCAAAGCTTTTTTTTTTTTTTAAGTTCTTTTCCATTAGGTTTTAATTTGCCAAGTTTTATAAGCAAAACTAACCCGGAGAATCAGATTTTGATTTCCAAAAAGTTTCCAATTAGGAAGACTTAATTAAACGACACGGCTCTGGCCCCTCCCAGCTTCCCTTTCCGAGGTGTGCCGACGCGTGCTCCCCTGCGGACTGGGGGGCTCCACACAGCGGGACGAGATTTCGAAACTTCAGCAGACGTGACGGTGCCAGTGCTGTGACCTGGGGGGAGTGCATGAGTTCTGGATTCCGGTGGGGACCTGGTCCGATGGGACTTAGGTGAGGGACACGGGAGCCCCTGAGTGTTACCCGAGCTGCAAGCAGAAGAGCTGGGAGAAAGGCCCTGCGCAGAAGAGCGCACAGGGGGATCTCAGCTCCGTCCAGACCTGCCGACTCTCAGGAAGGGCGAAAGCCTGCATCGCACCGTGACGCCAAGACCCCACAGCGTCAGTTCCACGTGTGGCAAACAGCTGCACAGGAGCCCCAGCAAAGGGCAATTTCCGATAAACAGAAGGGAAAACGTTAGGGTCATAAGCTGCATAAATACGCCCTGCATTTTCTCTGGCCGCCCGGCTCGCCGTCCATCTCTTGCCGTCTCTCCGTCCTGCACTCCTGTTCAAGGGTAGAACTGTGTTCCCCCAACACGCCAGGAACTACCATGCCTCCTCTGCCCGGAATCCCCCTCTCCAGGGGCCCACAGAGCCAGGCCTGCCAGATTGAGCGAAGGAGGATACGGGATGCCCAGCGGTCCGTGAACGGCATGTGAGCCGCGGAGACGCGCCAAGTGAAAACTCAGTCCAACAACACTGGACGGCCGGGCTGGTTTGCCAGGGCGGGAAACACACAGAGCAGGCAGCGGGGGCTTCCTCAACAGAGATGCGCTTGCTCGCCCTTCTGATCTGGGCTGCAGGTCCCCGATCAAGGCATTGGCTGGCGTGGCTTCTCCTGAGGCCTCTCTCGCTGGCCATCTGAAAGTGGCCTTCTCACTGTGTCCTCATGTGGCCCTTTCTCTGAGCACATATACCCCGGGGCTCCTCCTCGTTTTTAAGGACCCCAGTCCTACTGGATGGAGCCCTGCTCTTGGGGCCTCATTTAACCTTCCTTGCCTCTCCGAAGGCCTGAAATCCAAACGCAGTCACATGGGAGGTTAAGGCTTTGATGTGGGGGGGCAGGGGGCGGGGGTGCTACACTCCCTTGACCCCAACGTTCAGGTCCTTCTCACAAGCACAGTGCAGGCATCCTGTCCTGAGAGCCCCCAGCGTCTTCACCCATCCAGCACTGACTGTGAATCCAGAGTATCGTTTAAATAGCAGCCACGCAGGCACAGAAAAAATGCTCAGCATCACTGATGATGAGAGAAAAGCAAATCCAACTCCAGTGAGGCACCAGCCCACAGGGGTCAGAGTGGCCGCCGCCAGCAAGTCTACAAATGACACATGCTGGAGGGGGTGTGGAGAAAAGGGAGCCCTCCTGCACTGCTGGTGGGGATGGAAACTGGCACAACCACTGTGGAGATCAGTATGCAGTTTCCTCAGAACACCAAGTCTAGAACTGCCATAGGACCCAGCCAGCCCGCTCCTGGGCATACGCCTGGACAAACCTTTCATCAAAGAGACACACGCGCCCCTATGTTCACGGCAGCACTAGTCACAACAGCCAGGACATGGACGCAGTCTCCATGCCCCTTGACTCTTGTCTGAAGAGTTGTTTTGCTTCCAATCAGGTGACTGGGCTCAGCAGGGGCAAAAAGAGCTTCCGTGCTGATTTAGACAAAGCTGGTGGGAATGGATTTGATAAAACTGCAGGCAGACGCGGTGTCTTCCCCGGCAAACGCAAACGTTGTTCTCTGCCTCCTGGACCATTGGTTTCTTTTACGTTTCAACCATGCTTTTACTTTACTTTCTTATTTTTAAAATTTTTATGGCTGCACCCATGGCATGTGGAAGTTCTTGGGCTAGGGGTCAAATCGGAGCTACAGCTGTGACCTATACCACAGTCATGGCAACACCGGATCCCAGCAGGTACCTGTGAACGACACCGCAGCTTGCAGCAACACTGAATCCTTAACCCACTGAGCGAGGCCCGGGATTGAACCTGCGTCCTCATGGAGACAACACTGGGTCTTGCACCTACTGAGCCACAACAGGAACTCACACGCTTTAATTTTAATAACTGCTTTGCCACTTATCAAAAAGGGATTTATACCAGATCCTCCACAATCACTTTTGCAGTACTGTCTTTTTTCACAGACGTATAATATGTTTTGTCTGTGGAAATACTGCATTTTTCCTCCTATGATGTGTATACATGATATACATAGCTAAAATCAACATGAATATTTTAAACTCAATGTTTTAAATTATTTCCTGTGATATTTTTTGTCACTATATTAGGCTGATGTTAGATGAAGTATATAACTTACTAAAAACAAGTTTTAAATTAACATTTTGGATTTCATAAATGTTATAAAGTGAACAATTAAAGAAAATTCCAGAAAACAGTTTCCAAGTTATGTGAAGAGACAGTCCTACTCTATAAATGGCACTTGGTATATGATCAAGAAATATTTTTATAATGATTTTTATTTTTTCCATTATAGCTTGTTTACAGTGTTCTGTCAATTTTCTACTGTACAGCATGGTGACCCAGTCACACGTATATGTATACATTCTTTTTCTCACATGATCATGCTCCATCACAAGTGACCAGACATAGTCCCCAGTGCTATACAGCAGGATCCCATTGCTTATCCATTCCAGCGGCAATAGTTTGCATTATTACTATATTTTTTAGGGTCACACTTGCTACATGTGGACGTTCCTGGGCTAGCGGTCGAATCGGAGCTGCAGCTGAGGTCTACAGCACAGCCACGGCAACAGCAGATCCGAGCTGCATCTACAACCTTCACCACAGCTTATGGCAACACCAGATCCTTAACCCACTGAGCAATGCCAGGGATTGAACCCGCGTCCTTACAGAGACAACGTTGGGTCCCTAACCCACTAAGCAACAACAGGAACTCCCAGAAGGATTATTTTGAGCTGAAGACCCTGGAGACTCAACAGCTGAAAGAAGAGACTTTCTGAACTCCCTTATCTGCCTAACAGCGAACAATCCCCACCACATCCAACGGCCATCGATGGGGCTCAGGTCACACTACTCCAAATACGGCGTCCTGGTATGTTGACTATTTAAAGCTTAAGAAGTTTGAGATGTCAAAAGCAAGACAATGGGCTCCAGACACTGACAGTAGAGGCCCTACATCATCAAACTGAGACGTAATCACGCTCTCAGCCTCTCCCAGAAATGCAACCACCTACCACTGAGTCAGGAATCACCTAGTCAGCACTGGTGAGGTCATCTGGTCCCCACCTGTACCCCCAAAGGGAAGTGGTCTTGCAACAACTAACCCTCTTTCTGAGTATAACTTCCTAGCTCCTGCTCCTTCTGCCTGTAAAAGTCTTGCATTCTGTGTAGCTCCTCAGAGCTCCTTCTGTGGGCAAGATAGGATGGATTGCTGAATAAAGCCAATAAGAGCTGTAAAATTTCCTTGGTTGAATTTTGGTTTTTAACAGAGAAATGAGGAGAAGTAGGACAGCGGCTCTGACCTCCTCTCTCCCCTGAAACGGGTCGTCCAACACTCACACGAGAGACGCCTTCCCTGCACCTGGGCCACAGGAGCTGCCCCATCTCTGAAGACAAGGGGTGCTGGGAAGCGTTCCCCCCCGCCCTGCCCCCGCCCCCGTGTACTACACATGTCTCCTATTTGCTGACCTGTCATATTTCTACACAGCTACCCACTTTTCGCCAAATGGGGCATAAAAATTCTCAGGCTTCACTTCATTTCTTCAGGTCTTCATTTTCATATGAAGGCTCGCAAATCACATAAAACTTATAGTAAATAAATGTGTGTGTCCTTCTCTTGTTAAGTTGTCTCTGTTTAATTTTCAGACCCAACCAGTGACCCTAAGTGGGTTGAGGAAAATGATGGCTACAAGATCTTGAGGCAGGGTTAAAAACAGCCCTGCCTGTTCCTAACGGCCAAGACGTGGAAGCGGCGTTCATCAGCAGAGGGATTGCTGAAGGCGATGAGGTGCATGTACACAATGGAATACTACTCGGCCATAAAAAAGACTAAACTGTTGCCACTGGCAGCAACTTGCATGGACCTAGAGATGATCATACTAAGTGAATTAAGTCAGAGAGAGACAAATAACATATGATTTCCCTTATACGTGGACTCTCATAAAAATGATACAAAAGAATCTATGTATAAAACAGAAACAGGGGGAGTTCCCGTCGTGGCGCAGTGGTTAACGAATCCGACTAGGAACCATGAGGTTGCGGGTTCGGTCCCTGCCCTTGCTCAGTGGGTTAAGGATCCAGCGTTGCCGTGAGCTGAGGTGTAGGCTGCAGACGGGCTCGGATCCCACGTTGCTGTGGCTCTGGCGTAGGCTGGTGGCTACAGCTTCAATTAGACCCCTAGCCTGGGAACATCCCCTATGCTGCGGGAGTGGCCCAAGAAACGGCAAAAAGTCAAAAAAAAAAAAAAAAACAGAAACAGGGGGAGTTCCCGTCGTGGCGCAGTGGTTAACGAATCTGACTAGGAACCATGAGGTTGCGGGTTCGATCCCTGCCCTTGCTCAGTGGGTTAAGGATCCGGCATTGCCGTGAGCTATGGTGTAGGTCGGCAGTTACAGCTCCGATTAGACCCCTAGCCTGGGAATTTCCATACGCCGCGGGAGCAGCCCAAAAAGTGTCAAAAAGACACACACAAAAAAACCAGAAACAAATGCACAAACTGCAAAGTCAAATTTATGGTTACCAAAGGGGGAATGGGGCGGGGAAAGGAGGGCTACATTAGGAGCCTGGGACTAGCAGACAAAAACCACTACATATAAAAGGGATGAACAATAAGATCACACTGTGTAGCCCAGGGAACGAGATGCAGTATCTTGTAATGACCTGTAATGGAAAACAACACGAAAAAGCATATATACGTGTATATGTATGTGTGTGTGTGCATAAAACGGAGTCACTGTTCTACACTAGAAACTAGCACGACATTGCAAATTAGCTATACTTCAATTAAGAACACTTAAAAACAAACAAATAAATAAAAAACTCTAGCCTATGGGGCTGGGCTGGGAAGGTGAATGAACGGGGTTGGGAGCCCCGGAAAGGTCAGCTGTTCCCTTTAGCTGTCTTGACGAGCCCCACTTTTTACAGGAGACAGGGTACAGGAAAACACTCCTCCACTCAAGGAAGTCAGTTCAAGGGCAGTGACGATGGTGAGGGACAGCCTTGGGTGTGGAAGCTCCCGGGACGCTGCCCTTTCCACGTAGGGGGACAGCTCCTAGGAGCCCCCTTCACTACCACGTGGAAAAGGGGGGCCGGTTTTGTCTCATCTTCCCATTTTCCAAGAGAAGCTGGAACTGCAGATCTTTCTGTGAGCTACCTTTTTAAAAAATGTCAGTTGGAGCCTTTTAAGAATCCCAACATCAGAGTTCCCACTGTGGTGCAATAGGATTGGCTGAATCTTGGGAGTGCTGGGATGCAGGTTCGATCCCTGGCCAGGCACAGTGGCTTAAGGATCCAGCATTGTAATAGCTGCAGCTTAGGTTGCAACTGCGGCTCAGAGCGGATCCCTGGCCTGGGAACTCCATATGCTGCAGGGCGGCCAAAAAAGAAAAAAGAAAAGAAAAAGAAGAAGCGTGATGTGACACAGAGAGGCCACCACCGTGGTCACATCAGAACACAAGCACCAGCGTAAGAGCTTCATTGTTAAGGTTTCGTTAGAAAGGAGATGCTTGTGTGCAAAGCAGTGTATTTAGAACATTATTTGTGATGATTTCAGTAAGACAACATTTTCTAGCATAAATGTTAGCCTCTTGGGCTTGGCAGTCCCTGGCATTTATGCCCATGGGGGAAAAGGATCGGCTTTGAAGTAGCTTGACTGACGGGCTCCATGTGATGCTGTAGAGACGGGACGTGATGTCCTTGACGCCTTCACGCTGCAGCATCTTCTCTGGGCTGGGCCTTCATTTCAACAGGAGCTGGCTCGGAATCTTCTTTCTGGTCCCAGCTGGGTGTCTGCTAATCACGTCCAAAGACATTAGCTGATAATGGCTTAACGCCTTACATTTCCAAGAGATATTTAAATTTTAAATGAGGACGCAAAGAAATTTCACCCTCTTTCTTCACCGTCCTCGGCGGCCGAGATTAAATGACAAACATGAGAGAGAAGGAAGGCCCTCAATCGATCACGAGTGACGCCACAGTCAGATTTCAAGCAGATCAATTAATTAATTTAATAATAATGTCGCTTTGTTCCACTTCTGGAAGTTATCAGGAATCCTGTTGGTACTTTTTATGACATCCTGGCATTCTTAAGGAAATCGAGCCAGTTAATGGGGTAAAGTGTAAAATCCCAAAAGAAAGACTAGTATTTCTTTTTTCTTTCTCTTTCTTTCTTTCTTTTTCTTTTTTAAACCAGGACCACTGAATCCATTTACTGGAAAGATTCTATTTTAATGTTGGCCACTCACACAGATGAAGTTGATTATGAAGAGAGAAATTGTTTGCTTCATTAGGCTTTAATTATAGAGATGAATTATTATGGATGAAAAGAGGGAGCCACAAAATTATGGAGATTGAATTCCAGTTCAATAAACAACTTCAAATGTCTTTACTGGAGACATAAGCTAGTCATGTTCTTTTTTTTTTCCCAATTTAATTTGATATCTGTTGACAAATGATGTTCGAATGTCCCTGGAAAAATCTTAATATCCCGTGTGTTGCTGGCTATCGTTTAAATTATACTTTTTCCCCTAATTATATTTTCTGGCGGAGGCATGGAGATAGATAGGGCTTACTTCTGCTTCAATTTATTTCCTGTAATAATGACAAAATGTTACAGTCCTGTTTTTCCACTATCCATGAAGTCAAATTGCTTTTCTAATAGCTCGAAGGCCTTCAAGGGCTCCCCAATGTGTGCAAAGAAAAGCTGTAAGCCCTGAGCGGGATGTTTCTGAAGGACTTGGCGAATCAGAGCCAAGCTAAATGTCGCACATGCAGTATTTTGCTGTAAAGGTACAGAAGGTCTTCGGTGGCAAACGTTCTGTTCACCGTCGTATCAACAGGCTGTTATATTTTGCTTCTCAGATTTTCGGTGCATCCCAGCCCTGCATTTGCCCTTTTACATGTGACTTGTCTGAATCCTGACTTTCGAGCCACCGTTCAACGTATGCCTCCTTGGTCTTCGTTCCCGGGCATCGTTTTCTGTGTTGCTCCTGCTGTCTGATTTTGTAAAACATATTATCTATAACATGCTTCTTCACACCTCTTACATTGCTGGTGGCTTTTATTTAGGTCCTTCAAGCAGATTTTTAAACCCCAGACATAACTGTATCTCACCCGTCTTCATACTCTAAAATAATGGTTCCGTCAACATATCGTGAAACATAGCAGCACTTATGTGACAGCTGAAAATCTGAAAATGGTCTACTCGGGAATACTGAAGTGTGTTTTTAAAGTGTGATACTATTATGGTGGTTATGGGGTTATGCTTTTTTTAAAAGAGTATTTTATTTTTTACAGGAACTTAATAAGTAACTATGCACAAAATAGCGCCACGCCTAGGATTTGCTTCAGATTAACCCGGGAGAGAGAACCGTTCCTTAGGGTGCAGCGTCCAAACTGACCAACCGTCACCATGACTGACCGGCAGCCCGATCGGCCGGGGTTTACCAACATCGAGAGCTGCTGCGTGTGTGCGCTTGGAACTCACAGACTAGTCCATCCACTTTTACACATGTTTAAAGTTTTCCATCATGAAAAGGTCTTACATTTTAGAAAATAAGAAAAGGAAAGATCTTAGGGCAGCATAAGAGCCCTGGAAGGAGCACTGCTCTCAGCATGCTCAGCCCCTGCATCTCAGAAAGGTCGCCTGGCCTGGCTGGCGCTTCCGGCCTGTTCCCCCAGGACAGTCCAGGGGACGCCCCAGCCTCCGCCTCTCCCAGTCCTGAAGCCTGGTGAACATGAGCACTCAGAAATCAAAGGCCGATTCTTTTGGGAAGTAGAAGAATACAGACCCTCTGGAGTGATCACTTCAACACCAGTGAGGTGTGACCGCTCTTGGGACTGACATCAAACACACACAGATGCACGGGGCAGGCGCGGGAGGAGCTTCAGCCCGAGGAAGAGCATCTCAGCTGCGGGGGGACAGACAGTCCTTGGGGAAAGGGCCTCCGTCCCGGGTCTGTTTTGAGAGCAGCCATCTGGAGAGAAAAGCGGTCTCTCTCCCATGACCAGTAAGCTTCAAGGACCTGGAGGGACTTGGAGTTTCTGCCTCCGTCCAGCCCAGATTAGGTAGCACAGAGCCACTGTGGACACAGTGTCCCTTTGAATCAAATATTCAGTCAGAACGGGAAGAGACCTAGAGAAATGAGCCAGGCAGGTGGAGGCCCCGCCAACAGGAACAGCGTGCGTTTGACGGTTGGAGAGGGTCCCGGGATCAGAAAACGAAAAGTTTCCCTTCCCACATCAGGCCACGCCTCTCTGCTGAGCCCTCTGTGGATGCAGAGACTTAAACAAACATGTCAGCTTCACAGCTGGCAACAGCCTTTCAGATCCTGGGAGGCAGAGAACACGGTACCTTGAGCCTTGCCATGGTTAACCAGCCCTTTCCAGAGAGGCCGGCTCACACAAAGTGCAGAAAATAAACAAAAAACAACCAACCAACCAACAAAGCATGTCACCTCCTCTGCACGGCGGGGACGGAGGTCTTGGGGTTTCATTAAGCACGGATGTGAGACACCCGGAGAGCAACGGCATCACCAGACGCGACATCACGGCATCGCCCGCCTTGACTGCTCTGGTCTGTTCCCTTCATACATCTCATACAGCTTATGTGTTAGTTTTCCTAAAAGTGCTACTGAAGCTGGCCGTGCTGGCTCTCCTATATTAAGGCTCTTGGAAAACAAAGCAAAATAAGATCCACGATTCTACCTTTGGCTACGTCACCAGCCAACAGCAGGGACAACAGGTCATTGGTAGAATTCCTGCCTCATGGCAGAAGCCCTCGGACGACAACGACGGGCACCGAAATGCAAAGCTGTGTCCCCACAGAACCGGGGAGGAGGGGCCTGGGCGGGGCTGGGACTTCGGAGCAGATGGCAGGGTCACCCCAGGCACCTCGGCTCCCCGGAGTTTCTCAGTCTTGTCTGCATCAGAGCTTCGGAGGGAGCCGAGGCCCTGTTCCTTTGAGATCGGCGCCGGATTTGTCTTGGGTGGGGCGTCAGGATTTCTCCTGTTTTACCGGCTGCCCACCACGAGGTGAGAGGGTGAGCTGCCCGCAGGAAGCGGGTCCCTGCCCCTGCTCCTGGGTCTGTGAAAGGAGTGGACTGGCCGGGAACCTGTGCGAGGTGAGGAGGCAGGTCTGGGGGTGAGCACCATAGGGTGCCATCAGCACCCGTGGACGGGTGGTTGGGGGGAGAAGTCGGGGGTGGGTGGGGGCATTCAGAAGAGCGGCCAGTGCTCACGACGCGCCCATGCTTCTCCCCAAGCTTGACCCCCACCTGAACACGAGTGAGGCCACGGCCAAAGGCAGAGCACAGCCTCTCAGCTTCCTCCATGTCCTCTGCAAGGAGGGCCTCTGGGACCTGAGCCTGTCCTTCCAGAGCCTGCTTTACTCTCTAGGCTCCCGACTCTCCAGGCCTCACCATTTGCTTGTTTCCTGACAGCCACCCTTGTCCGCGACGGCTCAGTATTCTAGTGCTGAGACCTGGCGTCTCCATTTCCATGAAAAGAGCTGAAGACCTTTGTAAGAATGAAGTCATAAAACGAGCCTGAAGCTGCCCCTCCCACCTAACGCAGGCACCGTCTGGGTTGACGCCTTTCTGAGGTGCGGGTCTCTTGCCCGACTGGTGAACAAATCTCTTTGGAACCCGCATCGTAATACTCGCTCGCCCAGACTCCTGCGTGGTCCTTCAATAGCGACTTTGGAGGGCCCCGCGGGGGGCGTCTGGCCTTCCGGGGGAGTCCACCCGAGCGGGAGCCTCAAGGATGCGGACTGAGAGGTCTGGATATGCTGTGACCTATCACTTTCCGTCTCAGATCGTGACGCTGCTGGCGTTTGGGGACCAAGCAGCGTGCTATGGACCAGGCTGCAGTGTTCTTCTGTGCTGCCCTCTGGAGGACTATTATCAGGCCCCCTTGTCCTCCCGAGTGCCCCCCGCATGCCTCGTGAGAGCACTGGGGCATATACAGGCGTTCGAGTGAGGGCACGGACAGCTCACAGAGTTGTAGAATATTAGCTCTAAAGGGACTCTGGAGAAAGATCTTCTAGGTCGACCCCTCATTCTGCAGATAGGAAGTGGCTGTATTCGCCCAAAGGCCCCCCCCAGCTACCAAACGGTGCACACCGTCTCTTTGCTGGTTGCAGGGGCCTCTCGTCATTTTCCACTGTCATCAAGGAGGGTGTGACAAGGCTGGGGAGTGGCGGAGCAGGGGTCATGGCAGGTGAGAGAATTGCTTTCTCCAAGTGTGTTTTTCTTTTTTTTTTTCTTTTTAGGGCCGCACCTGGAGCAAGTGGAAGTTGCCAGTCTAGCGGTCAAATTGGAGCGGCAGCTGCCGGCCTACATCACATACACAGCAACGCCAGATCCTTAACCCACCGAGCAAGGCCGGGGACAGAACCTGCATCCTCACGGACACGGTGTTGGGTTCTGAACCTGTGGAGCCACCCCAGGAACTCCAAATGTGAGCACCGGCTGGCCTGGCTTGAGGTTTCCCAGACCAGGGCTTCTCGAGCTTTAGCCTGCCTCAAATGAGCCGGAGGGCTTGCGAAACGTGGCACCCTCTCCCCGGAGGCTCTGATTCAGAGGCTGAAGGAGACTAAGGATCTGCATTTCCGACAACGGTGCTGGCCCTTGAGAACCAGGGCCTTAGGCTGGCACGCGGCCCTCCTTCCCTGACTCCCAGCCACTCCTGATGGTGATCACCAAGAACTGGATTAATGGGACTGTCTACACAGCAGGGTGCAGCCAGGCACGGTGGCTTGAGGGCACCTCTGACCAGGTTCCCTCCCTCCCGCCTCGTTCTGTTTTTTCACTGCTACCCACCCCCACCCCACCCCTGCCCCCGCATCAGCACCGAGGCATCTCTTATGCGTCCGGTTATAAACCTGCCACCACGTCTGTGCAGTCACCGCACCTCATGCACACTGGGTGGCGGCATCTCAATGGGGCCATTTCGGCTCTGCAGGTGGTGGGGAGGTTAGCGACCTAGTGTTTACAATCCAAGCTCTTTTTCTTAGGGGACCCGTGACTGAAACCTCCCACCCTGGCCAAGCACGACAGCCTGTGCTCCAGCTGACTCACAACAGGAGCCCTGATGGGGGGATGTGGCGCTGCCCTGAAGACTTAACCAGGAGCAGGAGGGAGGAGACGGCCAATCTCCCAGGACCCTCAGCGCTGGGATCCATTTTGGCTGAGGGGTGTGGGGGCCACCAGGAAGGACCCTGAGCCAGGCCAGGTACAGCCGAGAAGACAGCCGGCCAGAGACAACCCGGAAACTAAGCCCAGTCCCATGAAACCTGAGGCTGCAAGCCACGGGGCAGCGCAGACTTCCTGGGTTCCCTCACCTGCTGCTCTCGGCCCAGGCGCCCCTTTCCCAGTAAAGCCTTTGCTTTGTCAGCATGTGTGTCTCCTCGGACAATTCAATTCCGAGTGTTAGACAAGAGCCCATGCTCAGGCCTTGGAAGGGTCGCCCTTCCTGAAACAGTTTGATAAGTTATTTCTTCTGTTAAGCTCATAACTCCTCCAGTTGCAGCTCAATATTTAAAGCTATCCAAGGCGAAATGTCACCTAGAAGTACGGCTTACCTACAGGTGTTAGGACACTGGCTGAGAAGCGGATGCTAAGGCACTTTTCCCTTGATGGCAGCTCCTGGACCTCTTTCTCTTGTAGGGCAAGGACCCAGGTGGAAATACCACCCCAACAGATGCGCCTGCTGATTTTACACAGCATCAGAAAATCCAGGACGAAAATCAGAGGCACCTTGCCTTCCACATTATATATGGTAACGCGTGTGGGACTGTGTTTCCATTAACACTGATTCATGTGTTTCAATCTGAGCAAGTGTTTTATGATGTGTGTCCTCAGGAAATATGACGGACACATTCCAGAAGTCGTAAAAGGAACTCTTCCCCTGCGCCCCTCCCACCCCCCGCTCCCACTGATACAGAAATCATTGCAAAAACACATTCAGAGTAGACGAAAAAGGACCAAATCCAACGTCCTGGGGAGAAAACATGCTGCGTTCAAATCCACCGATAAGACAAATGTCCGTCACTAAGCTGTAAATACCTAAGGTCATAACAGACGCATAGTGCGGTGTCTCTACTGCGCCTTGACTTCTACACTTCCCTTATTGATGAATCTGCTTTTTTACTGTTTCTTTTCCTCAACAAAGCTGCACGTCGCCGAGGCTTTGCACGCGAATGAATACCCAAGAGCAGAAGGAGGATGTACTCAGCTATGGGGTCTGAAATACGGGGCTTCCCACAAGAGCAAGAGGAGTAACCCTGAGAACGGAGCGGCCTCCCAAGCCAGCACTTACAGCATGTGTCACAGCGTACTGTTCTGTCACCTTCCAGGCTAAGTTTTTCCAGCTGTGAGCCAACCAGGCCGCTGACACCCCTTCCACGCACAGCGCTGCGTTATCTAGGGATCCATCGCTTAAGCAGCCGTTTCCCCCTGCGTGCGTGTGTGTGTGTGTGTGTGTGCGCACACACTCACTCAGAGAATAAGGGTCCTCTTGTGCTGTGGGCATGATGTCAGGGGCAGTTTCTCATTCTCGTCTACAAAGCCTTCCTTCTTCTGATGCGGCAATTAGTCGACTATTAATAAAAAGACGTTAGGTTATGCTTATTTATTTTTAAGGGATGACATCACCCCTGCCTTAATGTCTAGCAATGGAGCAATTCACAGGTCTTTCCATTTATGACGTCATGGAAGCCCACTGAACTTGGCAATTACAGTGCTGTTTTCACAACAGTGCTGAAAAAGGTGCTGAAAGGGGGGTTGGTTGCAAGGGGCTGAATAAACATCTATGGGGCTGTGTGTCCTCTTGTTTGGCTAAGCGAATTTGTACCCAGTGAAAAGTACCCGCAGAGCCCAGTTCAGAGTGCAAATATCCCCACTTTATTCCAGAGCAAAGCGACAACTCTCAGTTTCAGAGGTCAGAATAGCCTTGGTAATATCCACTATTAGCTGGCCGGCCATCCGAGACGGTCGACCATGAGGGCTTGCCAGCCCAGAGCCACACACCCCCAGCCTCTAAGCTGAGCCGTTACACAGGAGCACATCCACCAGCACACTCTCACAGCTTCGTAGACTTTGAGCTCAAATTTAGACGTGGGGGAACTGAATCCTACATTACTGAGGAAGTCTGATTAATGCTGGACAGTTAGCACGTGGAAAGGGAGGATTTATTTCCACTCTGTGATAATACCTGCATCTTACACACACCGCCTCTCTAGACTAATACAGACTCTCTTCCCAAGGTGGAACTTACGGCATCTAATTTGAATTTATCTGGCTCTCTGTAAACCAGAATTCAAAAGCATCCATGCACCCCAATGTTCATCAGCACTATTCACAACAGCCGCTGACAGACGAAGGGGTGAAGAAGAGGAGATACACATGTGCAATAGAATACTACCCAGCCATAAAAAAGAAGGCAACTATGCCATCTGCAGCAACACGGGTGGACGTGGATCCTATTAAGTGAAATAAGTCAGATAGAGAAAGACAAGCGTCATATGCTATCACTTAAATGTGGAATCTAAAAAAATAATACCTGGGAACTTATTTATGACATAGAGAGAGACTCACAAACTTGGAGAACAAACTTATGCTTCCCAAAGGGGAACGATGGGGAGGGCTAAATTGGGAGTTTGAGATTCACGTGCCGACCCTACGACATACGAAACAGGCAAGTGCTAAGGTCACACTGCGCAGCACAGGGAGCCCTACTCGGTATTCTGCCACAACCCCTGTGGGGAAAGAAGCTGGAAACACATGGATATGTGTGTGTGTTTAGAACTGAAGCACTTGGCTCTGCCCCTGGAACCAACCCAACGTTGCACGGAAATGTACTCCAATAGAAAATAAAAATTAAAAAGCCGTTCCTCCTTGTGGAAGCTCTCAAGTCACGAGGCTGCTTCTCACACTGAATCATCCTGTACCTGCTACTCAAGCTCCAGGGGTGGGACTTTTCAAGGTTTTGGTGTCAGCCAACTATCGAAATGGAATCATGTCACCTCCCCAAAGGCTCCACATTTTAAGGGCACAGATTAGTCTTTGCCAAAGGGATCAATCTTTTTTTTCCCCTCTACTCTCATTACGGTGGAGTGCAAAGCAGTGGCTTTATCAATAAAGGGTCTGATTATGTCGGTCATTAAGAAGATAGTCAGATCTTTGCTCGGTGATGGAACAGCCAAAGGTCTAACTAATTGAATATAAAGCCATGGCCTTTGACCAGAGCCAGTCAAGGGAAACCTTCTGCTTATAACAAGGCCTTGCCCGGGACAGATAACGCAAGACCCAGTCACGGACCGTCGACTTTACAGATGGGGTGTGTGTCTCTAGAATCAAGACTCAGCTTTAAAACCTAGATGGAACTCTTTTTCTTTTTTTAGGGCCACACTCGAAACATTTGGAAGTTCCCAGGCTAGGGGTCCCAGTGGAGCGGCAGCTGCCGGCCTACACCACAGCCACAGCCACAGCCACAGCCAGCTCTGCGCCGCCTCTGCAACCTACACTGCAGCTCACAGCAACGCCGGATTCTTAATCCACTGAGCGAGGCCAGGGATGGAACCTGCCTCCTCACAGACCCATGTCACGTGCCCAACACGCGGGGCCACAACAGGGACTCCTAGATGGAACTCTTTACGAAAGCCTGCAAGTGCTGGAGGGGAAAAAGTCTTCCTTGACCCTCTCAGGGTCTCTGGCTGGGTCTGAAAATTATATGGGCGAAGACCGATGAACGGGAGCAAAGCATAAACACACTGAATCTTAGCGTGGACATGGGGGTGTTCACAAGAGAAGGACGACCCAAGGACGCTTCCAGAGCCGGACGTGTTTACACCTTTTAGATAAAGAAACCATACATCAGAGAAGAATGGCCAGGGCAGAGGGGTCGGGGAACCGGTGGTAAACGGGGAGGATGTGAGTGGGAAGATGAGGCTGAGGGGAACAGCCCCAGCCCCAGATGCCTCGCTTCTGATGAGAAGAACGTCCCTTTTTCTCCCAGGACAGGCAGCACACCTTCCACAGGTTTCCTCACCTGTTTCCGGGAAGAAGGGCGTGGGCGGCCAGAGGGACCTTCCTGCTTTTCTCGGACTCCTCCAGCGTAAGATGTCAGCGTGTGAACGGGCAGTGTGTCCTCACGCCCATCAAGTAATGATGGACCAAGAGCCACGCCAGAATCACCATCCATCGCAGAAACCTGACCGTTTAAAAGGGTTCACCCCTTTGGCCACTTCTGCTTGTTTTAGGAGACAGAGATAACGACACACAGCAGAGAAATACCCCCCCCCCACACACCCCACAGTGTTTTTATTCTCGCTTTACAGGGATTTTCCATCCACGGAAGAGCAAGGAGCACCCCACACAAAGCAGACGCTTCTGTATCTGGGAATGAGAACGTCCTCAAAAGTCAAGTGCGTCGTATGCCTCAGTCCCAAACCTCGGCGGAAAGTGTGTCTGCAACACCATGTAATTACTGGAGCAAAGCAGTGGCGACAGGGACTCCAACTCTTCACATTCCCGGCACCACCATTTGCCTCGGCCCCTAAGGGTTTCTATGCCTCGTACATGGCCAGGGACCCACTGCGCTGTGGACTGAATGTCCACGCCCCCCACCCCAATGCATATGTTGAAAGCTACCCCCCAGGGACGGTATTAGGAGAGGGGCCTGGGGAGGTGAGTGGGTTACGAGGATGGAGCCCCCATGAATGGGGTGAGTGCTCTTACAAAAGAGCCCCCACGGAGGCCTCTGGTCCTTCCTCCATGTGAGAGGACGGTGTCTGTGACCTGGAAAGGGGCTCTCCTCTGACCACGCCAGCGCCCCCATCTTGGACCCCCCAGCCCCAGAACCGTGACAGATAAATTTCTGATGGCTATAGGCTGCCCAGATGCCTGGGGTTCCTGCAGCCCTGCTGGACTAAGACGGCATGCACAGTACCGTTTGCGGATGCAGACGCCCAGCCTCAGCATTGCTGAGAGCTTATTTAAAAACCAAAACAGAAGCTCCGACCAAGACTGATGGAATCAGTGTCTGCATTTTCACAAGTTTGGCAGGTGATTCCTAGGCAAGTGCAGGTTTGAGAAGGACTGCTTTGGAGGAGCGGCTTTCACACCTGGACAGTCACTGGATGAATGCCGCTTTGGAAAAGACTGATGCCGGATTCTCATCCCCAATCAGTCAGTGTACTTGTTACGAGGGTGCAGCCTGAGCTTTGGCATCCTAACGTGGAGCAGAGTCTTCAGCCTCTGCTCTATGACAATGTTTCCCAAGTTTCTTTGATTTGAAAAAAAAAAAAAAAAAGCATCTGCAGGTATTGGTTAAAAATTAAATTTTCAAGCTTCATCCTGGATTCGCTATTTCAATATTTCTGATGACTGAGTCTTGGAGGCTGTGTGTTTACCGGTGGCCCAGGCGGTTCTGAGCCTCAGAAGCCTTTGGCCAACACTTTAGAGGAGCTGAGAACTGAGAGAACAGGAAGGAAGTCCTAGCTCTCAAAACCACGTGCTTCTGGGCTCTTCTCAGCCAAACCATCACTTTGTTGGTCCTCATTTTTTTCTTCTGTCTTTTGTCCTTTTAGGGCCACACCCACAGCATATGGAAGTTCCCAGGCTAGGGGTCCAATTGGAGCTGTAGCTGCCGGCCTACGCCACAGCTCACGGCAACACCAGATCCTTAACCCACTGATCGAGGTTAGGGATAGAACCTGCAACCTCATGGTTCCTAGTCGGATTCGTCTCCCCTGCGCCACGGCGGGAGCTCCCTGTTGGTCCTCATTAGACAGCCACAGTCACGAAAGCATTGTTTACTATTACTATGAATGTTCTGTATTTGACTATTATTCTGTATGAATGCATATGTATTATTGTGCATTATGTATTACTGTATATGTATTATTGCGTATTATGAAATGTATTGTATTTGACTATTCGCTTCTATATTTTGGAACAGGATCTTTTTTCCATATTTAGTATTTATTGAAATAGTGTTGATTTACAATGTTGTGTTAGTTTCAGGTGTCATGATACAGTTATACATATATATAAGCATACATATTATCATTATTATTATTTTTGCTATTTTAGAGCTGCACACGGAGGTTCCCAGGCTAGGGGTTGAATGGGAACTGTAGCCACCAGCCTATGCCAGAGCCACAGCAACGCAGGATCTGAGCCTCGTTTGCAACCTACACCACAGCTCATGGCAACGCCAGATCCTTAACCAACTGAACAAGGCCAGGGATCGAACCTGCATCCTCATGGATCCTAGTTGGGTTTGTTAACCGCTGAGCCATGAAGGGAACTGCCATATTCTCTCTCTCTCTCTCTCTTTTTTTTTTTTTTTTTTTTTGGGCTGTTCCCATAGCGTATGGAAGTTCCCAGGCCAGGGATCGAACCCACACCACAGCACGGACCTGAGCTGCTATAGTGACAATGCCAGATCCTTAAGCCACTGCACCGCAAGAGAAACCCAACACATTCTATTTTAGATTCTTTTTCGGATTCTTTTTCATCATAGGTTATTACCAGATACTGACTGTAGTTCCCTGTCTTACACAGAGCTGGGTCCTTAAATCCATGATTTACCTATTCATTCAAAGAATATTGTTCCAAGGCTCTATTCACTAGAAATGTTCTAAACACTGAGGATACAACTGCAGAACAAAACAAAGTCCCTCCTCCCATGACATTTTTATTCAAATGAAGGAACAGGCAATGAATAAACAGTGAAGAGCAAATCTTTAGTGATAAGGGTTGTGAAGAAGTAAGACGAATGAGTGGAACAGACAGTGGCTGGGGTGAAAAGCATATGCTCTAAAGAGATGGGTTCATGGGGAGGCCTTCTGTGAGGGGAGATTCAAGCTGAGACTTGACAGATGAGAACCTCCAAAAAATAGCCAAGAAAAGTATGCTCTGGGCAGAGGAAGATACAAAAGGCCTGAGCTGGACCAAGCCAAGTGTGTTCCAAAAACTGGTCAAGGTGTCTGTACCACGGCGCGTACAGGAATGGGTCAAGTGCATAAGCATGAGGTCCTGCTGTTCAGCACCGGGAACTGAATGCAGTCTCTTGGGACAGACCATGATGGGTGATAAGAAAAGGAATGCATATACGTGCATAACTGGGTCACTTGGCTGTACAGCAGAAATTGGCACAACACTGTAAATGAACTATAATTTTTTTAAAAAATGGGAAGAAAAAAAAAAGGATGGTTCGAGGAGAAATTGCAGAAAAAGGCATGGCACCAGATCACGCTGGTAAAGGGGTTGGTTTTATTCTAAGAACACTGGAAAGTCATCAGCAGGTGTTCACAGGGAGGGGACATTTGGAGACTCTTTGGAGAAAAAGGAGGGAGAGGATGGTGGCTTGGACCAGAGGAGCAGATACGGGAAAAGGTGCATCCGTCCCCCGGTGCACGTTCCGTTGACACATTTCCATGATTTCATTCCCATGGAAAAAGCCCCTGATTTTCTCCTGGGCTGTTTATATTTTGTTTTGTAGAAGCCTCTTTTTGTCTTTGCACATCCAGCAGCCCCATGAAATGACCACCCGCCCTTTTGGCAAGTGTGAGACCAGGGGAGGACAGCCCGCTCACTCCTGACAAGGCGTGCACTCCGGGGTGTCAATCTCTGGAGTATTCACCTTTCCCGCTATTTTCCCCCCTAGTTTTGGTTTCGAAGCCCTTCTGATGCTCTTTGTCAATTATGCAATGCTTTCCATGTGAGTGGAAGGAGAATTCATACCCTTTGGAGTGGTTAAGTGCCTTTAAATGATTTAAAATGCTGGGAAGATCTTTCACTCTTTGGCGAGGGGATTTGGAGAGCATGCTATTTCCAGCTGTGGGTGAGAGCCGTATTTGGAAGGAGAAATTCTTAGCATCCAGAATATCGTAGAATACATCCAGGTGTTCTTTAAAAAACTGCAAAAAAATATTGCACGAAGAAGAATCTTTCATTGTTCCTTCAAGATGCCACGCTTCTTCCTTAGTGTAAATGGATCCCAGCAAGTGCTTCTGAAAGGACTCTTGGAAAAGTTCCAGTCCGCTAGGATGGAAAGCGGGCTTTTGAGAACATTAAAAGCAGGAAACTGGAGCGAGAGAATGTAGGCATTTGCAAAGGTGCTAAAGATGAACAGGACTTAACTTTGTAAAGAAAGACGTCTGGAGTGGGTGGTAGAAAATTCCCTTCTGAAGACGGAGAGTTAGAAAGAAAGGGGGTTGAGAGGAGGAGTCAAGAAGTCATAAGCCATTCCACGGATGGGGCTGGGTGAAGAAAGGGAAGGAAAAAAGCAAGGCCATGCCCTTGCGACTCAAGCAAAACCACTGCACCAGCACCTGCGCCCGCTGTCAGCGCGCAAGCGCTTACACTCGGCGTCACTCTCACCGGCGTGTGAGAGCACAGGCCTGGATGCCGAGGCCGGCCTCTGGGTGAACAATCGAACAATCGGACAACACATGCCTTTGTGCTGCTTTCAGAGAAGGGATATGGGGGTGATGGAATCATGGACCATTTCAGACTAAAGACTGAATTAAGGCTGCTGGGCTCTGATCCAATTAATAGCAGAGCAATTCAACGTAACTGACCCCAGAATAGGTGGCTGGGTGACACATGGCTGGAGCTTTGACAGCTTAGCAGTGAGATCAGGGAAGGAAATTAATATGTGATTTGAGTAAATTCAGGCACCTGGTAGTTTAATAGATGGAGACACTTTGATCTTTTGCTATGGGATTGACTCCGGCCCAGGGGGAAGTTACTGGAAAATTGATGGCAGTAAACTGGCCTCCGTGACAGGCCACTCCAGGGCTCAAGGCTCCTTCCTGGATCGCCCAGGGGAAGTGACACCACAACAGCCCTGGCACACGCTCACGTATTCAGCTCTCCCAGACCCACCTGGTGCTGCCTCCTGGGCGGGTGGCTGTAAAGCATGAGAAACGGTGAAAAGTTTTGGAAACCCGAAGGAAGATGTAAAAATGCCGGAAAGACCTGGGCTGGACAGGGTTCAAGCAGTACCCTTTTCATCAAACCAAGAAATTGACCACAAGCTGGTTTCGCCTGGATTCTGGGCTTACATTTGATCCAGCATTTTCATGCTGCTCTAAAGACGAGGGCCGCGGGCTTGGCTGAACCCTAGAATACTCTTTATCTTTCCATTCTCGTGGGCATGGCATGTGCCAGGCCCTCTCCTCAGCTGGACTGTAGGCTTGTAGGTGAGGTGCGTGCCCTGATCTGATCTACGTGAAATGGGAGGGTTTAGATTTTTCATTAGCGTTTTCACATGGAGAAGAATTCCGTGAGCATAAAATTTCAAGCTCTGTGGGAATAAATGAAGTAAAAAGGAAAAGAATATTTTAACTTTAAACGGGCATTACCCAATTGCCTTCCAAAAATTCTGCACCAATTTGCACTCATGCAAAGGGTAAATGGGTCTCTTTCATATCTTTGCCAAGAAGTGGAATAACCGTTTAGCGTATCTGGATCTAAACTTGGGGGGACGGGATGTGGGTTTGGAGGGGGTTTTTTTAACCTCTCTCTCTCTTTTTTTTTTTTTTTCTTTTTTTTCTTTTATAGCTGCACCTGCGGCATATGGAAGTCCCCGGGCCAGGGGTTGAATCGGAGCTGTGGCTGCAGGCCTACCCCACAGCCATGGCCAGGCCACACTTGCAGCAACACTGGATCCCTAACCCACTGAGTGAGGCCAGGGATCAAACCTGCCTCCTCACAGAGACAACATCGGGTCCTTAACCCACTGAGCCACAACGGACCTCCCCGAGGTTGTTTTGTTTCGTTCTGCAAAGTGGGATCACACGCTCCTCCAGGCCCGTCCATCTCTCTCTCTCTCTCCTCTGCCCCTTTCTGAAAATGCCAGTTCTCAGCCAACGCTCACCGCCCTCTCCTGGGCCTGGAACCCTCCTCACTTCTCTGAAACAGCCTCCTGCGCAAGCCTTGGCTCAAAGGAAGCTCCTCCTGGCAGCGTCTCCCTCTCCGCCGTTCTAACGAGCGAGCAGGCTCACTCTGACGTGACCGTCTAGGCTGCGTCTCTACCTAGTGGCCTCCAGGGACGTGTCCTGAGCTACAACGCTCCCCTTCGGGAATCTGGCCCCCCTCGCCCTGGCCACCGTCGTTCCCAGGCCGGCTGGCGCCGGGCAAAGGACAATGATGCCCCGGCTGAACCCGCGGACGAAGAGCGTGGCCGTCTTGTTCTTGGAGGCCGGGGGTGGAGGCGAGGCAGGGGACGGCGTGGCAGCTGCGACGCCCACTGCGTCAGTCCCACCTTCCTCGGGCCCGGAACCCGGGCCCGACAGCCTCGGGCACTCTGAGGACACGCGCCTCGCTTCGGGGTCTCTTTCCGTGAGGAAACTGGGGACCCACCATCACATCTTGAGCAGCTTGCTTCAGCGCCTCTTCCAAGGTGTGATGCACACCGCAGACGCCACGGTCCTAGTTTTTCGGTCGGAAAGGAAAAGCACGGGAAGTTCACGGCCATTCGACGTGACCGGGATTCCTCGCGTGGGGGGCGGCTTGCTCCCTTTTGCTGAGCTCGGGGTCGCTGCCCCTTCGGGCAGTTCTGAAGAGCATCAGACGACCGTGATCCGCATGTCACCTTTCATCCCTCGGGTCCCGGCTGTGTCCTGAGCCGAGTCCCTCAGAGGCCGCTGCGGAGGTGGGATCAGAAGGCAGGGAAGGAAGCGCCCACGGGAGAGCGGAGGAGGAGGAGGTGGGGAAGCACGTCAGCACAGGCTGGGTCAAGGGCAGACCAGCCCGCGAGCAGCTGGGGCTCAGACCTGCTGGAGACGCCTGCCAGACCAGGCAAGACGCCCTCCCAGGGGTCCCCCCGAGAGACTAGGACTCCGGAGCACTTGGATTCCACTTCCGGTCCGTGACTGGATGGACACGTGTGAGCCCCCTGGCCCCTGGCTCCCATCCTCTGAGGCCTGCTCGGAGCTCCCTGGGCCCGAGAAAGCCCTAGGCAGACAGTTCGACATGCAGGCAGCATGTGCCAGACAGGGTGTGCCAGAGAGACAAGTGCAGCACATCGATGGCATCTGCTCTGCCATCGTCAGAGAAAGGCTCAGGTAGGCCCGTACTGGCACCAAGTCCTGCCTCCTCCACAAAAAGGCAGGGCTTAAGGAGGACACTCACAGAAACACTAGTTAGAATGGTCGAATCCAGGGCCGAGCATAAAAAACAAAAATCACTGCTAGCCGATGTGGCAGTGAGTCAAGGCTTCAGACGTGCTTGTCTCGACAGGGCTCGTGGATCCCGGTGAGACCCACCAGGAGGAGAACAGGCCCTCAGGTTGTGGTTGGTCTAAGAAGAATGGGAAGTGGGGTAGCCCCAAATCCAAGCGAATTCAGGAGCCCGGCTCGGCCAAGAGCCATCTAAAGCAGAACCACCCGCGTCTGCAGACATCCCAACAGGAAAAATAAATGCTTACGATTGTAACCGCTGCTTGCTTTTCAGATTCATGGGTGATGCGGCAGCATCACAGCAGTAGCTGACGGATGGCGTACAAGGGGACAGATCGAGTATGGCAATGAGGACGATAGTTTAAACAAGATTATTACAGTCCTCATGGAGGTGGCGTGGACACTGCAGACCACATCACTGGGGGGACAGAATCAACGAGAGAGCTGGTGAATTGTAAATTATACTGTGGAAAGTCAAAGCTCAGTTCCACAGGCTAAACAGCAGCATGGAAACCCATAAAGAGAAAGTTCATTAGTTTACAGATAGATTGGGCCAAACATTTGATCTGACAGTCAACATAAAGAAAAAGAAAATTATGAAGTGAACATGAGAACGTAATGCACAGATCCAAGGAAGAAAGGGAGGATGTGGAAAGTGGTGATAGAAAAAAAATCCCAGAACTAAGACCTCATCAAATGTCGGAGCAGGAGTGAAAAAGGGCCATTGCCTAGACACACCTTGGTGAAAAGATTCTGGAGTGGGGGTGGCGGGGGAGAAAGAGCCCTACAAAAACCACAGAATGGATGAACACAAATGCCTTCACCAGGAATGCTGGATTTCAACATTAAGTTTTTAAAAAAAGGCTTTAGTACCTTAGGAACAGAGGACAAGGTTGTTAATTCTTTGAAAGTTACTCCCGGAACCTACCGCAACTCCCTACTTAACGGTGAGCCGCGCGTTATTCCTCCTGCAGTGTGTCGACTTTAATTTTCAATTGCAAACACATGTGGTCAAGGTACATCGGTGGACATCTATACAGACCCTCTGAAGGCTGTGTGAGCACGTTCTAACGTGTTTCATCAGCGCCTCTTTCATGGGGAGTGACTGTCTCTAATGCAGAATCTAGAAAGTGTGCTGCGGTGAACAACAGAGTTGAACTTTCCCACCTCCTCCTCCCGAACCTTGATGGGATAGCATCGATGCGTTTAAAGTTGCCCGCACTAAGGACGGAAATGGACATCTTGCAGGTTGGAATAAAAAAATTCTTTTAAAAGCACTGGGGAGTTCCCGTGGTGGCGCAGTGGTTAACGAATCCGACTAGGAACCATGAGGTTGCGGGTTCGGTCCCTGCCCTCGCTCGGTGGGTTGACGATCCGGCGTTGCCGTGAGCTGTGGTGTAGGTTGCAGACGCGGCTCGGATCATGCGTTGCTGTGGCTCTGGCGTAGGCTGGTGGCTACAGCTCCGATTAGACCCCTAGCCTGGGAACCTCCATATGCCGCAGAAGCGGCCCAAAGAAATAGCAAAAAGACAAAAAAATAAAAATTTAAAAAAAAATTAAAAAAAAAAAAATTAAAAGCACTGGTGCCACGGAAGATGGTCCTGTGTTTCTTCGTTTCACCAAGAGTGCCCACAAAATACTGACAAATAAAAACTGAGACCCAAGAAATGTGAGGCGTCACGTGGCAAAGACGGAAGGAAATAAAACGACCTTGTACATCGTTTTAGAAAATGAGAGAGGCTGCACGCCACCGGAGCTGCTCTGTGCGCCCAGCGGCCAACATCCCTGAAGCAGACCCAGACGCCCGTCCTCACCCACCCCATGGCTTTCTTCTCTCGGGAGCTGCTCATCTCGTGCCGGCTGCCTTGTAGAAACTACTTGTGCGTTTGGATTTTTTATTAATTACATTATCACTTAATTGCTGTCTTAATTACAAAACCTTTTCATTTCTGCTTATATGTTAGCTTTCCGCGTTCTCTCTCGTTCGAGGCTCAGGAAAGCTTCGATTTTACGTGGGCGCGGCGTTCAGTGTCACCGTCTGTTTTTCTACCTGCTTATCCTCCGCTCAGAGAAACAGCCATCCCCCTTTCCCTCTCACAGTTTTATAATCGTTAGGCTTTAAACTTAAAGGCGTACCAAATAATATCACAAAACAAGACGTGTTCACCGGCTGGGCCTGACCTGAGAATCCCCCGCACCGTGAGCCCTGGCAGGCAGATCACGTCTGGTAATGAAAGCGTGCTTTACCTCTTAAGGGGTGTGTTGGGCTCCTGCGGCTCACGCCCCCTGTGTTAAAACACGGTGACGTCCACAGAACTGCATCCCGTCACCCAAGTCCAGTGTTCCTGGAAGCAGAGTTACCGCCTTTAAAATGAGGTCTGAAATCCCTACCAGACTCACTGGCCCTGCCCCCCTTCAGCCGCAGGTCCCTGAAGGAGACACTCCCTCCCCCCGATCACCTGGGGCCTGGGCCTGCCTCCTTTCTTCCCAGGAACTGGGTCTCTTGCCACGGTCGGTTGCTGGGCTGACTTCTATTCCTCCGCCGGCTCCCAGCTTCCGTGTCTCCTCCTCCCGGAGAAGCAGGCCGTCTTGGGGTCACCAGCATCGACATTTACTGGGCCGCCTGCTGAGAGCCAGGCCTTCTTTGACACCCTCTTCTCCACTTCCCGCCGCGGGGCCAGACCCACTTCTGCGTGAGGCCCTAGTGCCCATCACACCGCACGCCGGCCGCCTCCTTCCTAAACCCCAACGACTGCGGTAGAGAGCGTGTCGGCATGTTTCCTAGGGTGTCCCCAGCCTCTGACATAGCAATCAAAGGGAATATGGACAAAACAGTAAACCAGTAAGAACCAGGAGGAAAGTGTGAGACAGTTTCATTTCCTGGAAAGTGACAGTGCAAGAGAAATTGTGCCCCTCCTCCAGAGGCAGAGAAAGAACCCCGGCTTTGCAGCCAGAGGAACTTGTTTCAGCTTGTGGCACTGTCAGGTCCAACCTCTGTGACCTTGGACACACAAACCTCCCCAGCCCTGCTCCTCTCTGCTGTTAATGTGCAGAAGGTCTGCACGCGCCGAAGCTCAGGGTCGAGTTTCTGGAGCTCCTGTCACACGTGCCATCCATGGAGATCACGTCGTACTGATGTCACCCAGCTCCGTCTTCGCAGCCTGCGGCGGATCACGGCTGTCTTGGTCAATGAACTGGAGAATCGAAGGACGGGAGGCCCAGAGGAGGAGACTGGGGAGGCTCCCCGGGGGGAAGAGGCCTGGGTGTCCCGGGTGGGTCTCTTTGTGGAGAAGGTGTCCACGCTGAGCAGGTTCACAGCTTGCAGAGCCCTCGTTCTGACCGGAGGTCACGGAGTCCCCGAGAGCCGCACCTCGTCTTCCTTCTAAGGCTGCCTCGAGCCTCGGCAAGCGCATCCGAAGTGGATGGGCTTTGTCAGCTGTCAGGCCGGGCCCAGACCCGGAGGGAAGGGCAGCTCCGAGGCGGCACCAAGAAAGCAGCTGAGGACCAGATGCACGTGTGCCTTCTGGGAGCAGCGCGCCCGAGCTCGCCGAGCTGATCCGATGCAGTGTGTGTGCCTGGCCCGTGGGTGTGTCTGACTCAAGGCCACTGTGTCCTGGTTTCCATCAACACTGAAATAAACACCACTTGGCAATCTGCACCTTTTATGAATGGTGTGACTCACTTAGGGAGGCTTTGCTGACTCACATCAATCTCCCTTCGAGAAGGGGCCTCAGGGAATTGTAGACAGCTGCCCGCCTGGGCCTACTCCGCATCAGCCTGTGGCAAGCCTGGCCGCCCTGCAGGCCTCTTCTCCTTCCAGAAGAGGAGAGAAAGCAAAACCTCAAGAATCAAGAGCAGCCCCCAAATGCACACGTTTTAAAGGCGATTTTATTGGCCTTCTCTGGATATTGTTCTGTGTTTCTTCATTTTTTTTTTTTATTTGCAGGCAAATAGCCATGGGTGGGTTCCTCTTAAAGTGTAATCATAAAATATTCCCCAAATGGGCCAAGACACTCATCAAACTGTAAGAGGAGAGAATTAAATGAGACATGGGGGGGGCATGGCAGCATTTCTTTGACTTTGCATCCCATAGAGGAAGAAAATATTCTGCCTTGATGACAACACATCATCTGTGTTCCAGAAGGGTGGCAGCATGAAGGTGACGGCTTGGTGCCCCCAGAGTCTGGAACAGAATCTGCAATCTGTCTACACACAATTGCACACGGATCTTTGTTTTTCTTCCCCCCCTGAGGAAATGTTTTCATTTTGCCAAACAGAAGTCCTTCCGCAATTCACCAGTGCTCAGGTCTAGTGATTGCCACGTCCACCGAGTTCCTGGAAAGCAGCTCAGGCCAAACCCAAGCATAACTAGGCTCCTTGTGTTCCATGGACGGCGGCTCACCGTGTCCCTCCCTCTCTCCCTCCCTAGAGCAACAGGTTAGACCGGGGCGGGGGGGGAGGCGTCAGGTAAGGCTGCTTCCTGTCCCGTCTCACCCCTGCAGCCCCCACTCCACAGAGGAAGGAAACCTGAAAGCAGCGAGGACAGCTTTCTAAGCCTCACGATCAGGACGGCGCTGTTTCAGGTGAGAAGATGAACTAGATATGATGGGAAGATGGAAGGTCAGGACAGCCTGGGCAAGCCCGCAGCTTAGCTTCCTCAGCGGGCAGGTGAAGCATGCTTGATTTGCCAAGTGATTCTGTCCTGTGTTTCCATTATGGCTCATCTCGAGCTACTGAATGCAGTTCCCTTGGCTCTACGGCAGGACCTCATGGTTTATCCATCCCGTATACACCATCGGGCATCTGCCTATCCCAACCTCCCACGCCATCCGCATCCCAAGCCCCTTCCCCTTGGCAACCACGAGTCTGTTCTAAATGTCATAAGTCTGCTTCTGTTTCAGAGATAATTTCATTTGTGTCTTTTTTTTTTTTTATGGTCTTTTTGTCTGTTTAGAGCCGCACCTGTGGCACAAGGAGGTTCCCAGGCTAGGGGTCTAATCGGAGCTGTAGCCGCCGGCCTATGCCAGAGCCGTAGCAACACCAGATCCAAGCTGCATCTGCAACCTACACCACGGCTCACAGCAATGACAGATCCTTAACCCACTGAGCGAGGCCAGGGATCAAACCTACAACCTCACGGTTCCTAGTCGGATTCCTTTCCGTTGCGCCACAGCGGGAACTCCTCATTTGTGCCATTTTTAGATCCACCTACGAGTGACCTCACATGGTATTTGTCTTTCTCTTTCTGCCTGACTTCACTTAGGTCCATCCGTGCTGCTGTGAGTGGTATTCTGTTCTTTTTTGTGGCCGAGTAGTATTCCACTGTGTATATGTCCACATGGTCTTCATCCATTCATCTGTCGATGGACATTTAGGTTGTTTCCCTGTCTTGGCTGTTGGGAATAGTGCTGCTTTGAACCCTGGGCTGCAGGTATCTTTTCAAATTATAGTCTTCTCCAGATAGTTGCCCAGGAGTGGGATCAGCAAGCAGTTTTGGGCCTCAGAGAAACATGAAGAGGAAAGCCTTGTTGCCCCCTTATAATTTCTCTTGTCTCTGGGTTGAGAGAGGCTGGAAGTGAAGGACTGCTGAGAGGCTCAAGGGAATGCTTCCTTGAGAGGAGTCTCCTTGGCTGTTATAAGTGGGTGAACGTGCAGGGATGCCATAAGTTCAAAGCGTGGGGGGGTGGGTGTTCCCCAAAGTGGCCATGCCATCCCCTCAGCCCCTTGCACGGTGGGTGGCAAAATCTGGGCAGAAGTCCAGTGGAATTCACAATTGGCCTGGAGGACCCAGGCTTGCAACCTGGAGCTGGCAAAGGCAATGGAGGTAGCACGGAACGATTCTTACCGCTCTGGGCAGTGGCCATCACTCACACACAGCAGTCAGCTGGATACAGAGAAGACGCTACCCTGCTTGCACTGCCGTGTCTGAAGCATCAGCAACCCCACTGGCTGCTTGGCCTCTGAGCTGGTAACCAACTACCCAGGTTAAGATGGGAGAGGAAGATGCTATGGAAAGGCCAGGGTCGACTCTTGAGGCGTGAACAATATTCAAACAGAAGGAAAACATGAGAAAGGGCCCACTTCACTCCAGGGGTGAGGAAGGATTAGGGGCAAGGGCAGGGCAGGGAGGAGCGCTGGAGCATGCTGGCCGTCTCCCACTCTTCTCAGCAGCGTCCCCCAAGAGAGAAATGAACCTCAGCCCACAGGCAGCCAGGCTGCAGACCAGGTGGGAGGGAAAGCCGCTTTTCTAGGAGTGGCATTTCCTGCCTGTCGTCGTCAATCTAAGTGGACTGAGAATTTAGGAACATGGAGCCTCACAGGGCTGGAAAAAAAAAAAAAAAAAAAGGCGCAGGTCTCCTAAACTTCGAAATGAAGCCGTTTGAAGCAGTGACTCAAAGCCCTGGACTTAGCAAGAGTTCAAACTCTGGCCCCAAAGCCCTTTTGAAATATCTTGCACTAAGAGTTCTCTACCAATAACTTGGAGCAGCCTGGTGGGAACGGTCAGGTTGCTCGGGATTATCACCGAAGCGCGTAGATTTACAATTCCGGGTCCCCGTTACTGACCCGAGAGAAGACCTGAGTCCGGCACGGAGGTGAAGCTAAAGGAGCAGCTGAAAGATCTGTATCTGCACGAGATCTCTGGGCAAAGTCACCTGTACCTGAACCTGATGGGAAGCGACAGACAGGAAACCTACAGAAACGTTGAGGAAATTATATCCACAGAAATCACTAGCTCAGCAACAAAACCCAGTAACTGGTCAACTTTGAAGCAACTCCCTCAAACCTGCAGCAGCAGGAGGAGATCTAATTAGCCCCCAAGAAGAAGAGTGACTTCTCCAAAGCCCACCTCGGGTGTGTCCACGGAGGACACTGGGTCAAGGGCAGAGGCCAAAGCTATGAGATGGGCCACCAAGCATCCCAGCCCACAGCCAAGAGCGGGGGCTGGCTATTCCTAGTCAGTGGCCTCTGGGTGTCCTTGCAGATCCAACCGGAGGCAGGGAGAGAACTGGAAACACAGTCATCCCTGGTCTGAGGATATATCTATTTTTTTCCTCCACTAAATTGTAGGGATTATCTCTGTGTGTATCATGAAATTGTGGGCACTTGGTTTTCCTTTGTGATTTCCTGTATATTTTAATTTCTCTGTGCTAAGTGTTTTCATAATAGGAATATGTTACTTTAAGTACTGAATTAAGAAGGATTTAAAATATTCTTTAAAAATTAATATCAAGATGGATGTTTTCTATTTGTTCCAAAAGGAATGAATTACCTTTTTGTTTGTTTGTTTGTTTGTTTGTCTTTTGTCCTTCTAGGACCGCACCCATGACATATGGAGGTCTAATGGGAGCTGCAGCTGCCGGCCTATGCCAGAGCCACTGCAGCGCAGGATCCGGCCGCATCTGCGACCTACACCACAGCTCACGGCAACGCCGGACGGGAACTCCTGAATGAATTTACTTCATCACCCAAACCTGTCTCTTCTTTAATTTTTTTTTTAATATGGGCACCAACAAGCCAAAAAGCTGGGAACTGCCCCAACGTCACGCTTGCCCCTGCATCTCCAAATCTAAGACCGTTGAGTCTGTTACCTTCTCTCAACTTGGACATCCTTCTCTCTGTCCCTCTTCACAGAAGAAACTGACTGGGGGTTGGCGATAACCCTTATGTGATGCTGTCCCCGCAGGAGATGCCTTCCGACTTGCCTGCTCAAGTTGCCACTTGACATCTGGCCTCTCCCTCCCAGCTGTGTCCCAGTGGTCCGTCAAGTCACAGAGCCGTGGAACTTAGGAACTAAAAGGGATATTCACATACTCGTTCCCTGTCCCTACATTTTACCAAAAGAAGAAACTCACCGTCGGGGCAAAGTGACAGCCCAACATCATAGAGCCATGCTCTGGCCAAGCAGCGACTGGACCCCGGGTCTCCCGGTCCCGAGCCTGTGTGTCCCTGCAGTTCCCAGCACCTCCAACCTCCCAACGCCCATTCCAAAGGGTCACTCTCAGTCCACGCCTGGCCTCCCCCTCTGCCCTTCTGCAGCCCTGGCAATAAAGGGGCTCGCAGAAGGAAAAGGCGGGCAGGGATTTGGGGTATAAACACCAGCTTTTAGCTGAACTTGTTACACGGCAGTGGCTGAGCCATAAAGCAATTTGGTCTTGGCTGCCCCCTTCCTTTAATTCAAATTTGCAAAGTTAAAGTAATAAAGTATAACAGAAGCTTTCTTTGATTTAAGGCTGCCCCGGGGGGAGAGCCTCCAGTTAGATCTGTGTTGTTTATTTAAATCAATGAATGGAACTTTAGCAGAACAGCTAATAAACAACCCTCCGCAAGGTCAGGCCAGGCTCCCTGGGACCCGAGGCGCTGGGTCTGAAATCCAGCCAAAGAGACCGAGGCTCACACTGGCCTCACAGAGTCTCCAGCGGTCTCAGGCCCCCCCAGGGGTTTGGAACGCCGTCTGTGAAGCCAGGCCAGGGGGTGGTGGCAGCGACGGGGAACGGCAAGGCACGCCTCCCCCCGGGGGAGCCTGCACCCACCCCTCCAGCACCGAGGCTCCAGGCCGCTTTGCCTCGACCACAGATCCAGCCTGAAGCACAGCAAGACTTCAGACGCAGTCCGGCTGACAACCACACTGGGGCTTTTGAGCCCTCGACACTCAAAGTATGATCACGTCCCTCCCGACATCCTAGGGGCAAGCCGTCCTTAGGATGGCGCCAGCCCATCGCAGTTTCCTGCGGCTCCTCCTACGCAGGCTCACCTTCCCTCTCCTCCCCCCCGCCCAGGTTCAAGATCAAGTTTAGAAGCTGCGTCCTACATGGCCGCTTCCCTTGACCCCTCGGAAAAGAGCGAACTTCCTCTCTCCTGCTTCCCCAGAGGATGTGGGTGAACCCGTGACTTATGCTGCAGTGTGTTTTCTGGTCACGTGCAGCTCTGGGCACCACTGCCCTTTCCCCGCAGGCTTTGCCCACCACACACGTTCAGCAGGAAGACATGAGAGGCGAGCGCGAACATGGTGGTGGCGGCGGAGCGCAGGTCTCCGCGCCGGGAAATGGGGCAGCCGGAGGCGGCTGATTCGGCGCCCTCAGCATCCGTCTCCACTCAAGAAACGAGCCATGTGCGCTGTCTGGGGGCAGGAGGGGTGCACCCCCCGGGCTCGGTTCCACTGCTCTTTCACACGGAGGCGGAGGCGGGAAGCCCTGGCTGCCATAACAATTGCTCACAACTTCCTCCCTCTTGGTCTTTGCACGAAAGCGGTTTTACTAATAGGCTGTTTACAGTCATTTCCCTCTCACAGCTGGCTCCAGAGTGAAGGGAAAACAAAAAATGATACCCAGGGGTTTATCAATTTTTTCTCCCTTATAAACTGCCAGTGCCTCCCAGCAGGAGGGGTTCACAATCCCCGGGTTATAACTCTCCCGCAGGAGTGGCCTGCCCAGACGGACGTGCTTCATGCAGGGAACTCAGATCCCTCGGCCCCGTGCTGGGCTTGGCAACAGCACTGCTGGGGCTGGGACGTGGCTGGGGGTGGCTACGGCTCTGCAAGCCTCAGAGCTGTGCAGGGGGGACCCGGGACGCCGCCCCCGAACGGCTTTATGGGGATTCCAACAAGCGGGGGCGGGGGGGGGGTGCTCATCCTGCACCTATTTCCTTAAGTTTCTCCTTTGTTTTTCCAAGGAAAGCCCCTTAGCATGGTCTTCAGCATCAGGCTCCTTAGTGTTTAGCACCTAAAATCCCAGGCAGAGCAAAGGAAGTAGAGGCACAAGCTGGAAAGGAAAACACAGGCGGAACACAAAGAGGGCAGGTCCCATCTGACCCTGATCAAAGGGGACAGGGAGCAGGGCCAGGCCTCCTCCGGGCTGCACGTGGGATGAACCGCCCAGATGAGCCAGTACCTCAGTTACTCAGTCAGGATGAGTGACACGAAAGGAAGAGTCTATGTGGGGCCGGGGCCGGGGGGGGGGAGGGCACTTCTCACCCCAAGGGCGCTCTGCTCACATAGGACCACACTTGTGATGTGCTTTTCATAATACATTTTTTTCATTGATTTAATATTTCATGCACCTACTCATCCATTCATTCACGATAAGCATCCACTACAATACAACAATCACAGAACTTTCAACCTAGTGATAGACGTGGGTTTACACACATCATTCCCCTAGTTGGCTGTGTACTAGGGAACTGAACTTTGGCTCAGTTGACAGAGCACAGGTAAGACGGACAGCCCTGCGAGGTCTCGAGTTTCAACCCTTCAGGATGAAAAGACCGCACCAGAAAAAGAGACAAACACATGCTACAAGGAGAAAAGAGTAAAAGAAGCTTACTGAGCCTGAGAAACAGAGGCACGGCCGATACGCGGAGAGCACACACCCAAGAGGAGAGGGAGGGAGGCTGGGCCTTTGGGACTGGACAGGGGAGGGGTCATTCAATGTCATGCAGCCCACGCCGAAGACAGGGAATGTCATCTTAAGGGTGGAGAAGCTGCTGGAACGTTTCCAGGGATGGCAAGACACAACCAGATGAGCAAGCTGTGAATACGGCTCCATCCGACTTACGGGCGAGAAGACCAGGAGGAGGGCCTGCTGGTTTCCCCCAGGATGCTGGCCAGGGCTGAGCTGGTGGAAGAGCTGGAGAGAGTGGACATTCAAGGTAAACCTGGGGAGCAGAGCTGACAAGACTTGCCGATGGGGGGTATGCAGCAGGCTTCTGGCATAAGCACCTGGCCAGATGCAGCTTTTGTTTCTGCTATTCTCCCCGGAACAGGGGGAGCGGAAGGAAGCCATTAAGCTTCTCTCACTTCGCTTTCCCCTTCAGCCGCCATCCGTCTCTCCATCCCCTGCTTCTAATCCCTGCCTTTCCATCTGCCAGCTGCGGGTCTCTGGCAAGACACTCAGTTCCCATAAGCTTCAGAGCCCTTAGCTGTAAACCGGGAGAGTTGAGCGAATTAAACGAGATCACCCCTGAAGAGTTCCTGGGCCAGAGAAGGAGCTCCACTAAGGGATGCTTGCTTCCTCCCCCTCTTCTCTCTTAGCGCCATCCTTGGAGATCCTGAAGTCAGCGCTGCCCTTTTCCAAAGAGAACCTTCTGTCCCGCTCCTGCTCTCGTTCCCCACCCCACACAAAAGTGCCCTTCTCCTGCACCCAGATAAACAGTCTCTCACTGCCTCCATCCATCTAGCGTGTGCTTCCAAGTCCGTTCGCCCCAACTTTCAATGCCCCTTTTGGACGTCGTGGTTATTTACAACCTGCATTTACAACGACCTCTTGTTCCCTGGTGGGAGAAGCAGTAAAGTGGCTGAACTTGAGGACAGAGGTGCAGTGCTTGGGAAATCCAGCGATGTTTCAGGTCAAAGGCAGGGCAGACAAGGACACCGTCTAGGGCTGGAGCCAATTCAGAAGCAACAAACCAGAGCCAGGCAAGCTGTTGGGTGAGAGGAGGCAGACCCAACCTGACAGAGATAAGGGGTTTTGAAACCACAGCAAACCCTGCCTCAGACAGGAAACGTCTCATTCCGCCCTCTGTCACTGCTGTGGCTGCTGGACCCAGCGACCGCACCCTGCTCTGGAAGTGCTAACCTGCTGCCTGCAGCCACTGCCACGTTAACAGACCAGACAGCAAGACAGCAGTCCTGCAGGCTGGCTTCTAACAGAGATATCAGACCTGCACCTGCACCTGGGTGCCCCTGGGGTGCCTCCTCAGTATTTAAAATACCTTTAAACTAAGGAGGACGTTTAAACCAGGTCCTCTCTGAGAGCCCTTCCCCTCTAGGAGTTTTTTCTGTTCCATGGCATGACCTTATCTTACTTTGTTTGAGATATTGTGTGGCAATAAACGCATGCAGTAAGATGAAATCCAGCAGCAGAAGGGGGTACAAGCCGAAAGCCCTCTCTTGCCTCCCTCAGAGCCAGTCAGCATGACAAGTTTGTGGGTGGGTATGTGTGTAAGTTCTTCCATAAACATTCCATTGTGAATAACGATTTACAAGGATGAAGAGCTGGGCACCTTTTCCCACTATTCATTTACCTTTCAATCACGAGGCCCCAGCTTTTATAGAAGCCGTCCCCTTATTTTGCATCCTCATCGTGCTAATAAGTACAGACACCTACCACTGTGTTTACAATGTTCTCTAACAACGTGTGTCTCACTCCCCACATGAAAAAATAATGAAGTAAAGCCAAAGAAAGTAAAGGGAAGAAACCATAAGGGCAGCAGCAGGAATTGCTAATACGGAAAATGGTCACCAGAAAAATCTATAGCTGGCCTGTCAAACCAAAGTCCATTCTTCATAAAGACTAATGAACGAGACAAATCTCCGGCAATTCTAAGAGGGGAAGAAAAGAAGATCAAAGTACACAATATTGAGAGCAAGAAAAGCGACAGGATGATAGCTGGAAAGAAGGCTTTTAAATTATGAGAATCCAGATGATTTGAGAATCTAGATGAAATGAATGATTTCTTAGGAAAATGGAAATTACTCAAGAATAAGTATAAAATCTAAATGTACTAATAACCATACAAGAAACTGATAAGGTAATCAGAGATTAGCACTAAAACTCTTGGGTCAAAGATTTTACAAGCAAATCATAACAAACCTTCAAGGAGCAGATACTCTTTTTGTCATTAAACTTATTCTATAGTGTAATACAAGACAAGAAATTTATCAACTCAATCTGCAGAAAGTGCATGAAAAAAAAAAAAAAATGTTGGCCAGTTACCCAGGAGAACACTGCTAAAATTCAGTATCTTTCCTCATTAAAAAAAAACTTGAATAAGATTATTTTATGAGAATGAAATGTCCTCATTCTCTAAAACTCTTCATGAAATCCCACATAACTGTGACATATTACAGGCAGTCTTAGTAATCAGGAACAAAGATTGCTATTATCATTGCCACTGAAGACATTAGTCAATGCAATAAGACAAGAAAAAAGAGGAGGTTTAACTATAGCAAAGGACGGCATCAAATGGCTATGTTCCCACTATTATTAATGAAGACTGTCTAAGAGAAGCCAGTTGAAATTATTATATATAATAAGGTAATTAAATAAAGTGTCCAAATAGAGAACAGCCTAGCAAAACCACTTGTCTTAATATATGCAAGAAAATATAACAGTAGTATAACAAGGCAAATGTTTATATATCCTTACAATATGCAAGTGCTTTTATGTCTTACATAGGTTAACTCAGTTCATTCTCACAAAAACCCTGTGAGTTAGGTATCATTGTCATTACATTCCACAAAGGGTGAATGAAAGCCACAGAAAGGTGAAGAAACTTCCCCCAAATCATGCAGCCAATAAGTGGAAGATCCATGGCATATACTGGCTGCATATTTCATACTTATGAGTTAAACTCAAAGTGAAAATTCTCATTAAAAGTTTCCTGAAAAATACAAAAAGAATTTCTGTCAGATTTTTTATTTGAGAAAATCAAACCAGGGTGATCACTGAAGGATTCAGTTCTCCCCTATGCTGTTACTTGAACCATGAATTATGAAGCCCCTTTGCGGGCAATTCGTTAGCATCCATCAAAACCAAAATAAGCTAGGAATTTATGCTAAATAAATTTATGGCAGAATCATTGGAAATAGCATAAAATAGACAACAACTAAGCATCCATGTTGTAGTGGAATCCTGAAATAGAGTATGCTTAATATATCTTTACTATAAAATATTATGCAGCTGTCAAAAAGAAGGTATTACTAAGGAAAAGTCACAAAGACACACTGTCAGATAAACAAAGCAAATTAGAAAACAATATGCTTAATATGACCTCAACCGGGTTTTTTAAAGGCACATACACATATAGCTATGTGAGCACAGAAAAGGGACTGAAAGAATATGGTCTAACCTGTTGGCAG
This sequence comes from Sus scrofa, assembly GCF_054392235.1. NCBI lineage: Eukaryota > Metazoa > Chordata > Mammalia > Artiodactyla > Suidae > Sus > Sus scrofa. The sequence continues at coordinate 63,113,571 of NC_139394.1, forward strand.
AAATGACTCCTAAGAAGATGACTATAGAAAATATAGGATTTTCAAGGCTTTTTATATAATCATTTTTTGTTTGACTCTCATCTCTAGGGAGCATATTTACAACTTTCAGTGTGTTCTCTAAAAGACAAAAGTTTTTAAACTGGAAAATGGAACATTATTTTTATAATCAGAGTAGAGGAAAGGGAAAAATGTCTTTAGACTAAATGCATTTAAGCACAGTGAAGCTGTTACTTTTTTTTTTTTTTTTTTTTTTTGTAAAAAGGAATGAGAGTCTTGGGGAGAAAGGCATTTGGAAATGTTGATTCTTTGACCACTTCCATTCACACTTCATACGATGAGGGGGAAACAAATTCTACCCTATTTTACCCTCCCAGAGAGGAATGTGAGGAGCCCTGGAAAGGCAAAGAAGGTGTCATGTCATAAAAGAAGGCTGGATAGAATACGTTTCATCCTGGGAAGAAACATCTGTCAGAACTGGTTAACAAGTGCGGTTTGTGAGACCGGTATTAGGTTCATCAATAGCCCTTCTCTAGAGAAGTGGTTCCGTGCTCTTCCTCAGAAGGCAACGGAGAGTATGAGACTCTACCGCTTGTGTTGGGGGAGAGCCTGGTGTGATAGAAGACAGGTGAGTTTAGACACCATACCATCCATGGCTGGTAAAGAGTCAGAAGATGTCCCCTCTCCAACCCCTCACCCCCCATACTTCAGTTATAACAGCTTCAGGTCAGGGCAGGAGGCACACAGCTCAGGAGGGGGCAATGACAGCAGTTAAAAGGGGGGGGGGCAGTCCAAGAGACAAGCAAGATTGCTTATGGTTAATTAAGCAGGCTCCAAAATCATCTGCCTGAAAATGAAGGCTGGCTCCACCACTCAAAATCACTGTGACCTTGGGCAAACTGTGTGATGCCTGTCATTCTCAGTTTACTGGTGATAAGGGGAGTTCCCGTCGTGGCTCAGTGGTTAACGAACTTGACTATCACCCATGAGGACACAGGTTTGATCCTGGCCTTGCTCAGAAGGTTAAGAATCTGCCATTGCCATAGATTGCAGACCCAGCTCGGATCCCGAGTTGCTGTGGCTGTGATGTAGGCCAGCAGCTACAGCTCCAATTCTACCCCTAACCTGGGAACCTCCATATGCCGCAAGTGTGGCCCTAAAAAAAAAAAAAAAAAAAAAAAAAAAAACGACAAAAAAAATGGTGATAAGACAACTTTGTCACAGATTTGTTGTGAGAAATCAATGAAATAATCTTGCAAGGCTCTTAATACAGTGTCTGGGACACAGGAAGTATTCAATACAGATTAGGCACAGGGGAGACTCTGTAAGTTGTTTTTTTTGTTTTTTGTTTTTTTTCTTTTTAGAGTCACACTTGCAGCATATGGCAGTTCCCAGGCTAGGAGTCAAATCAGAGCTGCAGCTGCCAGCCTACACCACAGCCACAGCTTGCAGCAACATTGGATCCTTAACCCACTGAGTGAGGCCAGGGATCAAACCCACATCCTCACAGACTCAATGTCGGGTCCTTCACTCACTAAGCCACAATGGGAACTTCTACTAGAATATTTTAAATCACATCTCTATTAGACAGTGCTGGACTACAAGGTATTTGTCCTATTAAGTATATCTTTAGCATTTCCACACACACTTCATTACGTGTCTGGGAATGCAGGAGAGAAGGAATTCTTTTCTCCATAACTTGGAGAAACTGAGAACTGAAGTGATTGGCCCAGTGCCCTTCTCAAGGAAACACCTATCCGTGTGAAAGGAGAAAAATTCAAACAGGACAGAAAGCTTCCCAATAAAAGGCAGCCGTCTTTCTCCCCACCCCACACACTGCAGGCAAATGCCTCCTTTTCCTGGGCAGCACCCCCACCAGAACAACGCACATCCATAAAAGAGGTAGCAGGTCTAAGAGTCACTCAATTATCCAAGCAAAGTCTATAGCTCAGAAAAAGAGCTTGGGGTTCTTTCCAGAGGGAGGGAAGAGCCAGCCTTGAGGATGTGAGGGTGTCTGACCTCAGTCAGCTTTCTCCACAATGGGATCTTTTGGGGCCACAGCAGCCGCCTGCTTGGCCACGCAGGATAATGGACTATGAGTAAGCCTCCTTGTATCAAGATCCTCTCAACTTTTTGAACCAGGGATCCCTCTCAGAAGAGAATTCGGTCTTCCCAAAGTGTGAGGTCAATTTATCAAAAATAAAGAAAACTGAAGATCACAGCAAGTCTCCAATATTACAAGAAAGATTAACTCCTAGCTTGGCGAGCTTTTTTCTGTAAAGGACCAGATACTAAATATTGGAGGTTCTGGGGACTCTGGTCTCTGTTGCAACTCATTACCTCTGCCCGTAGTTGCACTAAAGCAAAATACAATATTATAAACAATACACAAACGAATGCAGAGAGTTGTGTCCCAATAAAACATTATTGACAAAAACAGACAGAGGGCCAGTTGTGCCAAATGACTGTAGTTTGCCAAGCCTTGGATGAAGGTTTCTAGCTGAAAGCTCAATCAAGTCACAAAGAGCCAACAAAATTTCCACAAGAAGAGGAAACACAGATTAACACTGAGTGACATTATCCATCAACAAGGGCAGTTCAAGGACCATCTGGGGGCCAGAAATGCAGGGGAAAACAAGACTGCAAGCAGACGCCTGCACTGCCACAAAACAACGTCGCTAGTGGGATGGCAGTCCTGTGAGGGTATCACAAGGGCTCACCTTGAGATGTTGGGCGGAGAAAGGAAAGGAAAGGAGCCAGACAAGGCTGTGAACACCAGTGCAGGTGGTGTTCTCCACAGTGGACACCTGCACATATTTAGCTGAAAAGATGAGGAATGATTTGGTCACTTGGGAAATGGGAGGATTTGGTACCATGAGAGCTGAAAAGGGTTGCCTGGACAAGAAGGAGGCACACTTTTTATTTTAACAAAGGAAGGAGGAGTTGGCCGCAGGCTCACGGTTACAGTCTGTTTCTCTGTGCTCCCTGCTTTTGTGATCCGCTGGCCTAGGCCCTGCTCTCCCCCATCACCACCAGCCTTGGTCATCAGAGCTTAGTGGAAACTGGCCTTTCTTGAGAAAGAGGAATCGCCGTCTACCATCTTCCATCTCCGTAGTGGTGCCCCCGTGTGCTCCTAAGAGAAGTTGTACAGTGTGAATCTCCCCAGAACACCAGACCAGAGCCAAGGAAGCATGTAGGTCCCAGAATATATGTCAGGGCTACAGGGCTGCTTGATGACCCAGCCTTGGTTTTAGCATGGATTAAAAACCATCTCTATTTCAGAGGCCACCTGGCAAAATGCTGGTCTCCCACGTGAGGGATGAGCATGAAATATGGCTGCTGGTGGTTACTCTGAGTGTCTGCTGTCACAGGAGAATGGAGACGACTGATGTGCCTGACTAAAGCTGGGTCTGCATTCAAGATAAATGGCCCAGCAAGGTGAGGTTTGATGATGAATGAATTGGGATTAGCACTGCAAGCGTGATGGAGAAAGGCTTTCTATTCCTGACACTTAAAATCATTACTCTTGGTTAACATCTGCCACGATTAATCACTCCACCCCCGTGTTTGCTCTACTTTGTTTGGATCTCAATTTGAGGGCTGATTTTAGACTCCCGCCCATTACCCATAGTGTATAAAAGCCTGTCTTTCCACTGGACGGTGACTCTTTTGAAAGCAGGGAATGTGTGAACTAATTCTGTGTCATTAGGAAACTGCAGAATTTCTGTACAACAGCGGTTCAGGGACGGCAATCGCAGGCGAGGCATAAGGCCAGCGTGTGTGGGCTGAACCTGCAGACGCATCTTCTTTTCGCTCTTACGTTTCCTTCGGTACCTTCATGTGGTGGTGGAAGGGGAAGAGCAAAGCTCTGATGAGCCCAAGAGCCTGGGCCTCCGACTGGTCCCCAAACGCCTTGTACATTTGTGGTTGGATGGACCATGTTAATGTTTGACCCGGATTTCTTTAAACAGGAAGGGGAGGAAGGAAGCGTTTTTTCACGCCACACCCCATTCTCACGTGAGGAGTCGCTTCGCAGGCTTGGAAGAGCTCCTCGGATGAGGTCAGGTGACCACACCCTCTAACACCGAGAGCTTCCATCTGGAGCTGCCGAGTGTGGCTGCGGTCTTTAGGGCTGGGAGCTCGACGTGGCTGCGTCACTCAGCTCAGTGGGGAAGAGAGGGATAAAGGGGCAGGAGGAAAGCCCAGGCCGACCAGCTAGAACGGGCAGCCCGGCAAAGGCTTTGAAAGAATGAATCCCACACCTCCCTACACACACACACACACACACACACACACACACGCGCACACGCACACGCACACGCACAGGCACCTCCTCTGGGGGTGCAGTTGAACGTGGATTTCCAAGAGTGAAATCCCTCAGGACCAGGTGCATCTCTTTCCCAAGATGTGCACGCGGGAACCCTGCTCCAGACCCAGCCACTGAACTACAAAGGCGTGTGTTCCTGGCGTGGGTGTGCAGGGACTGGGCTGGGGCAGGGAAGCGGCTCCCCAGCCGGGGACTCCACTTCCCAGCATCTCTGCCCCTGAGAGGGTCCACACGGCTAGTTCTTTCCCACAGAATGCGAGTGAGCTGAGATCTGACCTTCTGTAATGAAGTGGTTAAAAACTGGGGGCTCAATCCTCTAGGTCAGAAGTTGGCAATTTTTTTTTTCCAGTATAAGTTTTTCAGGCTATTGGTCTCTATGACAACTACCCAACTCTGCCCTTTCAGCAAAAAAGCAGTCATAGAAAACATATAAAGAAATGAACATGGCCATGTGCCAACGAAACCTTACTTACAGACAGTGAAACGCGGATGTCCTACCACGTTCACATTACGAACTATCGTCATATGATAGTTATGAACTATCATCCTTATTTTAATTTTTTTCAAACCCTGGAAAAAACGTGGGAACCATCCTTAGCTTGCGGGCCATACAAAAGCTGGTGGGGGGCGGGGTGCAGGACCCTGAGGTCCTGGGGGACAATGGAATGACAGGATGGCAGGAGAGGCACCCAGGCAGCCGCTCAGGGCCACTTTGTTACAAGACCTAGCGCTGCTCTTCTTAACCTCTCTTGCCCGTCTTGTGCCTCAGTGAAAGATCCAACAATTTCTATGTTGTTTGCAGCATCGTTTCCAAAGGCTCTCTCTTCTGTTTTAAAATCACTCCCAAGGACCACACACTAAGACCTCACGTACATACCCAGTGCCCATCTCTGACGCGCCGCTGCATTCCCTGGGGCATCTGAAACTCATGCTACCTTCTCTCAACCCAACTGTCTCTCTCTCCACAAGCTGGCAGACTCTACCACCCCCGACAAACCCAGGTCCATCTCCCCTAAGAGATTCCTCTCTTCCTCTCACCCCAGTCTCCTCGCTTCCTTAAAGGGCCCTTGAATCTGTGTTCTTCTTCCTCTTTCAGAGGAGGCCCCTCCCCTTGGACAAGGGCGTCTCTCTCTCTCTCTCTCTCTCTCTCTCTCTCTCTCTCTCTCTCTCTCTCTCTCTCTCTCTCTCTCTGCCTCTCCTTTGGTCTCTCATCAGCCTCCTTGCTTCTAGTTGGTGCTTTCCTCTACCTTCAAAGATGCTACAGTTTTTCTTATCCTTCAAAGTGAATACAGAAAAACTGTTTGTTTGAACCCTGCTCATGTTTCCAGCTTATGACTTCTCTCTCTCTGTAAAATAGGCTACATTTTTAGAGCTGTTTTAGGTTCATAGCAAAACTGAGCAGAAGGCGCAGAGATTTCCTGTATGTCTCCTCCCCGATGATCCACCCCCCCCCCCATCAGAACAAGGCACTTGTTACAACCGGTGAACCTAAGGCTGCTACGTCATTAACTCCCAGAGTCTGTAGTTTACATTAGGGCTCACTCTTGGTGTTGGATATTCTGTGGGTTTGGACACATGGATAATTCCAAGTACCACCCCTGGAGCATCACACGAAGAGCTTCCCTCCCTCGAAATCCTGTGTGCGCCACCTCTTCAGCCCTCCTCTCCCTCTGACTCTTGGAAACAACTCTTCTTCTTTCTGTCTCCACAATGCAAACTTTTCCACACTGTCCTCTATTCCAAATCATACCATGTATATAGCCTTTTCAGACTGCCTTCTTTCATTCAGTGATATGTGTTTCAGTTTCCACCAGGTCTTTTCCTGGCTTGATAGCTCACTTCTTTTTAGTGCTGAGTAATATTCCATTGTCTGGATAGACCACTCACCTACCAAGGGATGTCTTGTTGCTATGACGACTGCTCTGGACAAACAGTAAGATTTTTGAGCCTGATACTTGATACACAATTTCTCTTTCTCATTCATTCTCATTCTCCTTTGCAGCCAAGAATCCATCTTGTTCCACCATAACAGCTTTTGAGGTCACCGTCGATGTCTATGCTTGCAAGTCCATGGTCTTTCGTGTCTCTGTCCGTCACGATTTCCGCAGCCCTTCGAGCCAGAGTACAGTTCACTGTGTCCTAGGCCAGCGGGTGGGTCCAGTGTGTTCAACCTCATTTTGGAGCCTGTATGAAACCATTCACCAGCCATGAGTTCTATGTGTTTACAGGCTCAGTAGAGAAAAACAGGATTAGACAGGAACTTGAGGGTTGATTCAGACAAGAGAGAAGCGCGTGTCAACTGCTGGAGGTGTTGGGCAGTGTGCACAGGGGGCATCTGTGAATTAAAGGGATGGTGACATTTAGTCACCTCTGACAAAGACGAGTGCTTCGGGAAATAGAGAAAAAATGGATGAAAGTAGGAGAAATGCCAAAATATAAGGAAATAGTGCTTATCGATGTTCTTCTGTCATAGTACTTCCATATCATTAGACTGACTCAAATGAAATCACCAGTATTCAACATTTCGTCCTACAAAGACAACGTGAGAGGCTTTGAGCTATGTGAAGGGAGGGTTTGTTCTTTTCCAACAGCCTGAATTTCAAGGTCTCCAAAGCTTGGCCTGTGGTGGGGTCCACGAGCGGTGAGCGTAAGCACACTTCGGGGGAGGGCAGTGCCTGAACGTCAAGACATCTGTGTCCAGTGGTGGCTCTGCCGCCACGGTCCACGTCCACCTAGCTAAGTCGCCCCAGACCTGAGTCCACCCTCGGCAGCTTGTAAGTAAGATTTTCAACACAGAACAGCACATCGTCAGCTCCCGGAGGCTAAAGATTCTTCCAGATACCACCTGGAGCCCTGCTTGCGCCTCCCAGCCAAGCCCCTCCAAGCACAGATCAGGCCTGGCCTCCAGTTTGCACAAGATCTCCTGGGTCCTCTCTGCTGCTCAGTTGAAAGCTTCCTGACTTGACTCCAAGGAATCCTTTTCACCCCCGTTTTATTAAAACCATTTGATCACATTACAGCCTTTCAAGAAGATGTGGACAGTCACAGGGAAATAAATAGAGCCGGTCTATTTTGTATCATCAAAGTCCTTGCACGATGAAGAGGTAAAACACCAATTTCTCTCTTTTCTTCCCTGTTCATCATTGTGCAGGAGGCTAATTGAACCCTGTTACGTTCCTCTGCCAGTGATGTGGGTTTTAGCTGAAGTGGAATGAAACATATCATCTACGAAGGGCGATTACTTTTACAAATTAAACCAATGTATCTTACTGAGTTCTATTTCCAGAAACGTGACCTTATTATACTTCATAATTAAAAACGAGAGCAATAAAGGCACGCTAGCCAACGTGACTTCTAATAACGCCTGCTGGATTTGAATTAAGTTTGGTTTTGACCATTAAAACATCGTGGGGAACTCCGTGGGGACCGTGATGAAAAGCTCCCCATTGTATCTGCCGTTCCCGGCTGTTCCGGACAAGCAATCAGCCTGCATGGGTCCTTAGGAAAGAAAACGCTCTCAAGTCTTTTTACTGGTCTATGAAGGAGGAAAGTAGGGTTCTCAGTATGGCTGACTCTCAGAGGGAGAGGAGAGGAGAGGGAGAAGGAAGGGAAGGCAGCTTGGGGTCCTGTCCATTCTGAACAGGGGGCCCAGTGGGAAAGCAGGAAAAGGGAGCTCGAAGGCCAGAGCGCAGGAGGGCTGGTGCTAGGAGAGGCCGGCTGACCACGGGCGGAAGACAGTGTTCCAGGGATGCTTTGGGGCTGCAGCAAAGGGGAGCTGTGCCGGGAAGCTTTAAGGAGATAAAGCAGAAATGTTCTGAGCATCAGGAAACAGGCTGAGGCTAGGAAGGCGACGCCTTGGCAGGATCAACAAAATGATTCAATGAGAAAAAAAAGGAGGAGGAGAAAGAGGAGAAGCAGCAGCAGGGGCAGAGGAGGAGGAGAAGGAGGAAGAAGAGGAAGAAGGTGGTTCAAATTGGGCAGCTAAGGAGGATCACGCACAAGGCTCCAGCCCATGGGTGCTTCCTGCAACGGCTTCTCCTTCCCTGCTGCGGCTGTTAGGAGCTGGTGCATTCAGGACAGCAGACCTGAGATGGGGGTTCACACGCTTAGAGCTCCGAAGGACACAGGCAGGGATCTGAAGGGGACGCGCCGAGGTTTCAAATCAAGTCCCCGTTCCGAGCACCCATGGTGACATCCCCGGAATGCCTGGTCCCCAGCCCGCACGTGCTCCCCATGTGTGCTTCCCACGTTTGGGGTGGTTAAGGTGTTTTTACTGGGCTATGTCCAGCTGGACTCAATCTTAGACCACGTAAATTTCAAAGACCCTAGAGTCTCAAAAACAAACGTGTGCTTGGAGATGCCACACCCCCAGCTCCTTTCTTGTTCTGCTCTGTGGGGAAGGACGCATAGGCCCTATTTTTAAACAAAGGATACCAAACTTATTTGCAGGACAGAAACAGACTCGCAGACTTTGAAAACACACTTATGGTTACTCCAAAGGGGACAGGTGGGGTGGGCGATGGACTGGGGGTTGGGATTGGCATGTAAACACTGAGGTAAACAGATGGAATGGCCAACGGGGACCTGCTGTGCAGCACAGGGACCTCTAGCCAATATTCTGTGATCATCTATGTGGGAAAAGAATCTGAAAGAGAATGAGTGTGTGTACCTGGGTAACTGAATCACCTCACTCTACCGCAGAAATCAGCACAGCCTTGTACACCAGCTAGGATTCAATAAAACTTTTTTAAAAAATGCCCACAGGCAATCTGTGACCTGAAAGATGGATGGGATTTCAAGTACCACCTTGTTCAGTCTCCAAGAACCTTACCCACCAAGGTGTGCTGCCCTGAGTGGTGACAAGTGGAAGAGCTGCAGAACAGCAGTGCCTACACCTGCATCGTGCTCACGGGCTTTGTCAGCTCGAGAAGGGTCTTCGGTTCCTTGTCTGTGGACTGTGGACACTGACAGGACCCACTCTGTAGAGATGCTGTGAGAACGAGATGACATAACCCATGGCAAGCTTGCTGAGCTCGGTGACTGGTAGCCATGACTGCGGATGCTTGTTATTACCGCTGCTATGCCTTCTTTTTGAAATTTTTATTCTCATTATTTGATTGCTTCCCCAGCATCTTTTCCCTGGGTATAGCCCCTTTCTTGACCATTTATCTGGTCATTATACAACGACTCTTGCCTTCTCTATCCTGGTCCACCCTCCACTACAGTTTTGTCCCAGGAGTTGTGTGTTGATCCAGGCTCCGCCAATGAGTCCCCTCTAAGTAAATTTTAATTTGAGGACAACTGACAGTCAGTTCTGACTTTTCTTTATAGCTGAATTGAAAGCACGTAAGAGATGGGCCATGCCACCGGCTATTTTCTGTCTTATAGGAAATAGAAAACTGTGGTTCGTGGCAGGGTTCTCAGTCTTTATCGAGCACCAGAATCACCAGAAGGACTTGGTTAAAAAACAAAAAACAAAAAAACAAAAAAAAACACATGTTACTGGCCCCTACCACTGTTTCTGATTCGGGACAGAGTCTGAGAATATGCATTTATAACAAGTTTCCAGATAATGTTGACATGTTGGGAACCACTGATCTATATCAAGAGAGAACAAAATCAACCTGTTGAACAAATCAAAGATGGATAGATAGGTGGATAGACAGACAGACAGACAGATGCAAAGAGAGAAGGGAAGGAAGGGGAGAGGGAGGGAGGGAAGGAGAAATGGAGAAAGAAAATATTCTGGCTTCTCCAGAGAGATTCAGATTTCTTCCTGAGGCTCAAATGCTTCCACCTTTTGATTTCATGAAATGCCCCAGGATCAATGCACTAATGTCCCTTTTGGCCTAAGTCAGCTTGGTGTTTTTGCAATCCAAAACATCATGAAAGAGTTTTCGGTGGGCAATGCAGTCTCCTGTGTTTTGTTTGTCTTTTTGTCCTTTTAGGGCCACACCCGCGGCATAAGGAGGTTCCCAGGCTAGGGGTCCAATCGGAGCTGTTGCTGCCGGCCTACACCACAGCAATGCCAGATCTGAGGGCATCTGCAACCTACATCACAGCTCATGGCAAAGCCAGATCCTTGACCCACTGAGCGAAGCTGGGGATCGAACCCACAACCTCATGGTTCCTAGTCGGATTCGTTTCCACTGCACCACGACGGGAACTCCTGGTCTCCTGTTCTCGAAAAGCAATTCCTTGTGTTTTACTTCCAACTTCCAGACTGTAACTATGTCCACACCCTGTACGGACAAGAAGGAACTTAACCTTCAACATGAAGCTAAGGAAGCCACCCCTCCAGGAGGACATCGCTGAGCTGCCAGACATCCCTGTGACTGCCCGCCGGGGTGAGCACCACTGCCCCAGCCCTTCAGGACAAGAGGCTCCTGGGGTGCCTCCCAGCCAAGGCCTAGGTGTGCGGGGCCGCGCAGCAGCCTGGCACGTGGGCTGGACCCTGGGCACTGGCCCTGGGATAGACTTAGATTTGACCTCCAGCTCTGCCGTTCCCAGCTGTGTGACCTTGGGGAAGCTACTCAACATTTCTGAGCTTTAGTCACCTGCCCTGTTCAGGGAATGACATAACGGGGGCACTTCCTGGGTTCGTAATCCTGCTGGTTGGAGCTGTGGAAAGCGCCCCCGTGTTTTTCTGAGCACTGTGGAAGGGGCAGAAGCATCACAAGCATCACAACGAGAGGGCAGGGCAAGGGGCCCACACGCTAAGTGTCACATGTAAGAGGCACAGCACGCTAAGTGTTGCACGTAAGAGGCACGTGGAGAACCACTGCAGTCGTGCATTGGGTGCTGAGGCTGGAGGGTTGATCTGGGCTTTTTCCATGCCCCACACCCCGGCCGATCCCCCAACCACACAAACTCTACAGCTGGGAGAGGCCAGTGCAGGCCCCCAGCACTCACGTGTCATTATTGCTGTACTTCCAAACCCCGGCCTTGGGCAATTTCCTTCCACTCAGAGCACAGGATCACCAAGCCTTCCCTCCAATCAACCCCTGCAGAGAAAGCCCTGGGTAGCCTGTAGGGTCCCTGACACAGACGCCTCTGGGATGTGGGCATTCATCCACGCTGCCCCCAAGCACAGTGGGCAGGCAGCAGGGGTCCCCCGTCAGGAGCAGCCCCTGCTTCCTCTCCCCTTTCTTATCATTGTAGGAAGTTTCCTGAGCCTAATCAGCTGTGTCGCACCAGCTGGGACCTCCCAGGTATGACGTGACGGTAACGCAGCTAGCTGGTCATTCAAGGAGAAACAGGCCGGAAGCCCTGGCTCCTGAGCTGCGCTGCCCCTTTCAGGCAGGAGCCGTGCAAGGCTGTCCATAATCAGCAGTGGCGTCACACAGAGACTCCCTCCACGCCCCCAAAGCCATGCGCGTCCCCACGATGTCATCATGGACGGCGAATCCTCATTTGCTCAAAGTGGATTTTATTTTGGAGAAGAGCCAAGAGCTCCCCATTGCCAAGCCTGGTGAAGGCAGGGCGATCGAGCAAGCTGACTGTACTTGGGTAATAAACCAGTGTGACCTTGAGACGGATTTTTCTGGGCACAGGTCCCAAACCGACTCTGAGAGACATTGAAATGCAGGCATCCGAGCGCTCCCAGACACACTTCCTTCCCCGAGCAAATGAGCGACTCATACTCAGATGCAGGTAATCTTGCAGTATATGTGATCTCACTACTACACTGCACGGCCCACATTTGGGAAGGAGGAAACAGACCCCAGAGCAGAAATCTCAGCAGCTGCACAGAGGTGACGGACCGCACAACTGGGGTCAGACGTTCCTGGTGCAGGGATGAGCCCGGCGGGCTCTGTGCTCTGCCAGGACCCGCGACGCCCCTTCTCAGCTGCCCTTCCTGTCTCCTCGTCCCCTTCACATCTCTCCTCTTTGGGCCTCAGCTTCCTACCCGTCACCTTCTACCTCTGAAAAACACAGTCAACGTGAGTGTGCCTAACAAAATGAAAGCTTCAATGAAGCCCCAATAAAAAGAGTTTTCACAGTGATAAGTGGCAAGATGCAGCAGTCACCTCAGTTCTTCTCAGAAATCACCCCAAAGCAACAAGCAAGCAAGCAAACAAGCAGGGCAGTCAGGAGCCCGCCTCTGACGCCAGGGGAAGACAGCAGTAACGTGAGCTACAGTCCAGTTGGTTCTTGACATTTGCAGATCTTAAGCTGTATGAGGCCGCCGAGAATGCTGAACCAGCAAAGACTGAACCACTGCCCCTGAGAAACACGGGGTTCCGGTCCTGAAGCCTCTGGGCGCAACATTTTCATCCACTGATCAATACGTAACCTTGCTTGATGCATGTTTCTGTTGAAAATCTCATTTCACGTTTGATGTTGACGTGCTGAGCGCATGGCCAGCACCGCTGTAACTCATGCCTGGCTGAAGCCTGCCTCACACGCTGTTTCTCCAGGAGGCCCACCTCCCCTTCCTGAGCCTAGAACACTCGACAGCACTCCAGCCCCAAGCTTGGGAGCCACTTTAGAAGGCAAAGTCAGCAACAACAAGCTCAAAAATGCAAAAAAACCATGACACTAAACCGACCCTTAGAAAGGACACTTGCATCCAGTGTGAGCTGGAACAGGAAGGCTGCGGGTCCCCTTCTTGGACCTCGGCTGGGAACGTGTGTGTTGGGTAATCTAAATTTTCACCACTCCGAGCACGTCCACAGATGATCACACAAGCGCCACCAGCACTGATTTAGAGGATACGAATCGATTTTCAAGAGAAGGCAGACTCACAAAATCCATGAGTCATGAGGGTCAACTGGATACAAGTGAGACAGACTCAGGACACAGGTCGGAGGGGGCGCCCAGAGCTCCAGGTCTCAGAAGAAGCTGAGAGACCTCGCGTCGCCGATTGAAGCAAGGTGGGGGGGACAAACCCCAGATCCCTTGGTTTGGGACAAAGGGACACTTGAGCAGGTTGATGGAGGGTGGTTCTTTCGACTTGGTCGTGCACTAAACAGAAACAAGCTAGATGGGGCCGAATGAGGAAGGGCGCGGTCAAGCCGTTTTGCAGGGAGTGGTCAGTCGCTGGTACCGGGAGGAGGAGAAAGATGAGCATGATCAGCAGCCCTTTCGCTGCCCACCCTGCTTGGACGGAGAGAAGATCGTGCTGGAAGAGCTGGCTCACACTTAAAAGCCATCATCCTGAGGAAAACGCCTCAAGCTGGGGGGCTACACTTCCTCCCTTCCCAACCAGGGAACTCTTGCAGCTGGTTCTTGCAGAGGGTCCTGCCGGGGGGCTGAGGGACTAACGTGCGTTGTACTTTGGTCTCTTGATGATACTATGCAAAACCAGGGGACCGAGTGCTCAGAAGCGTCAGCGGGAGAGCCGGACCTTCCTGATGGTGCCGGCGGGCAGGCAGAGTTGAGAACAAACCACCCAGGGAAGAAAAGAGGCGTCTCCACCGGACGTGGAGACAGTCAAAGCCTGACATCGGTTTGAGAAGCAGAGGCTACGAAAGATAAGCAAAGGCAGAGACGAACAGGGGATGTCTTTCCCACCGCGCGGGGAATCGGGTGAGGTCAGAGAGGCTGCAGCGGGAGGCGTGTGCAACCTGGACAAGAGGGACAGGGACCGAGCCAGACTGGACTGAGCTGCCGTGGAAACAGCCCCATGGCGACCGTCTGAGCTCTGCTCTGCGGAGCTGAGTGGAAATGACGCAGCCGCCGCTGCAGCAGGTGCTTCCTAGCACACGGAGGGGAAGCTCCTGCTAGAAGAGCAGAACCTCACGACGAGGGGAGACACTGGGCGGCTGCAGAAGGGACGTCCCCGAGAAAACGCGGGGAGATGCCGTCCAGAGCGGAGTGACTGTCACTGCCTTGGCACCCGCATGGAAGACGCAGGGTAGGCTGACGACTCGGGCGGGATGGGAGAGCGGCGGAGGCCCCAGCCGACGGCCTCTTTAAATACTTACTTATAGCGAAAGGATGGTACGACGAGGAGGGAGTATTTTGAAATCCGGTCTCCCCACAGACATATTTTCACGACAATAAACGGGCATCTCGACCTAAGCGAAGTGAGTCAGAATGAGAAAGACAAATAACGTGATATCGTGTACATGTGGAATCTAAATACGGCACCAATGAGCCTGTGTACAAAACAGAAACAGACTCATAGACACCGAGAACAGACTTGTGGCTGCCAAGGGGGAGACGGGAGGGAGTGGGGTGGATGGGGAGGAGGGGTCAGCAGATGCAACCTATTTCATTTAGAATGCACGGGCAAGGAGTGCCCACTGTGGCGCAGCAGAAACGAATCCAGCTAGTAACCATGAGGTTGCAGGTTTGATCCCTGGCCTCACTCAGTAGGTTAAGGATCTGGCGTTGTTGTGAGCTGTGGTGTAGCTCGCAGATGTGGCTCAGATCCTGTGTGCCTGTGGCTGTGGATGTGGCTGTGGCTGTGGCCGTGGCAGGCAGCAGTAGCTCCCATTTGACCCCTAGTCTGGGAACCTCCATATGTCTCGAGTGCCACCCTAAAAAGACAAAAGAAAGAAAGAAAGAAAGAAAGAAAGAAAGAAAGAAAGAAAGAAAGAAAGAAAGAAAGGAAGAAAGAAAGAAAGAAAGAAAGAAAGGAAGGAAGGAAGGAAGGACAGACGGGCAATGAGGTCCCACGGTACAGCACAGGAGCACAGCAGGGAGCTGTGTCAATCTCTTGGGATAGAACGTGATGAAAGACAGCATAAGAAAAAGAATGTCTATACATGTCTGCCTGGGTCATTATGTCGTACAGCAGAAACTGACACAACACTGCAAATCAACT
Organism: Sus scrofa; assembly: GCF_054392235.1. Taxonomy (NCBI): domain Eukaryota; kingdom Metazoa; phylum Chordata; class Mammalia; order Artiodactyla; family Suidae; genus Sus; species Sus scrofa. Next base: position 63,128,669 of record NC_139394.1, read on the forward strand.
ATACTCTAATAAAAATAAAATAAAATTTAAAAAACAAGAAAATAAAATTATTGCATAGTATTCCTCTGTGTAGTGAACTGTAATTTACTTAATTAATACTCTTAGAGGGGCAAGTTGATTCTTTTCCCATCTTTTGATGATAAATATTCTTAAAAAAATTTTTTTTTTTATTTTCCCCAGGACAGATTTCTAAGGATGGGATTCCTATAAAAATAAGCCTTTGGTATTAATGAGTTTTCCTGTCTTCAGTATTTTCACTGCTCCTTTGGGCAACCAGGCTTCTGCTTTCCACAGCACAAAGGATAAAACTGCTGCTTTCTTTACACTTTGTCTGCCAGGTAAAAATGTTTGCTGCGGACATGATTTTATCCCCGTGGGCCTCTTTTAATACACTGTGATCCCACTCACGGATTAGTTAGACTCCATGTGAAATTTCTTATTAATTGTTTACTTTGAAGAGAGCGTCTCATTTTTCTGCGGATAAAGCTGTCAACAAAGCAGCCGATGCGCCACCGTGAAAAATGCTGCCTGTGGAAGCTGAGCGGCCCTGCGGTTCCAACGTGCAGGAGCCTCCTTCTCCTCCGCAGGTGCCCCCGGCACGCGCTGCCTGGGGTCCTCATTCCTCAGCTCACCTTGGTTCCTCTCACACGTGAAATTCTCGACCCCCCAAAACGGACTGTAAGAGCTCTGAAGAGAAGACCTGTGCCCAACTTGGCTCAAGAGCTCCTGGCCGCCCTGCCCACCCTGCCCCCAAAGCACTGCTCCGCCCGTGTGTATCCCTGAAGGCAGGGGTTCTTCCCTCACCCCGCGTGCCTCCTGAAGCTCCTCAACAGGACACTTGCCGCTGTTTCTTCTGAACCCCTCACTTGGTTCAGCGTAGAAGCACAGGCTGACGGCCTCTGGGTCTGGGTGCTCAGCAGCCAAGGACACCACAGGAGCCAGTGCTGAAGGAGCTTTTCAAAACGCACATCCCGTCAGCTCCCTGCGAGGTTTCAAGTGCTGCAGGGACGGCCCACTGCTTCTGGAATCAGGACAGTTCTCTTTAGAGGATCCCCAGTGACCCGCTGCTCCCTGGTCATGAATCTCTGCTCGCTCTCTGAAGCACAGGCCTCATCCAGGTTCCCGAGCAAGCCATGTGCTCTCCTCCCGAAAGGTGGTTCCCTTTGCAGGGACTTCTGCTGACAGCTGACGCGCCTGGTGAGCTGTGCCTCCCCCTTCAGATCTTCTTCGAGGAAGCCTCCTTCACCCCAGATAAGGCCGAAGCGCCTATTATATTTTCCCATGGTGCCCTGTGAGCCCCTGCGGCCTTGCTTGTGACAGAAATTTTACCTGTATTTCTGTGCTTGCTTGATTAACACATGCGCCCCCTCCCAGAGGATAAGTTTCGTGAAAACCAGGACAGCGTCACCGTCACATATCTATCAGCAAGTACACACAAGAGACGTCTGCTGAACGGATGAAGGAGGAAATGGCTAAAACGAAGCGTCAGAGCCTGTGCCAGCTGGGCTGGGGGTCGAGGGGCTGACCTGGCAGTGGTGGTGAAGGGAAGGCAGGGGGCAGAGGTCCTCTGTCAAAACCTTGACAAAGGTGCACAAGCAGACGTCAGAGCATCAGTGCATTGCAGCTGCGTGTGAAATTCTGTTCATGCACAGTTTTTGTGGTAACAGAGCCCACGGCACGCGTTAAATATTCAACTGGGTCCTGACTCTCCCAAAAGATGAAAAAAATCACTAGACCCATCCAACCTTTACACATGAACTGGATAACACGTCGGGAGATGAAATGTGGTCCCTTGACTTTCTAGCTAGTGCCTGGTCCACCGCCTTTCAACCAAACCACGGCAACCTCACCATCACCACCACCTAAAACGGCCACGTCTGTGGGCGCCGGATCCTTTGAAGACCCACTAAGCAAAATTCCCTGTGTGAAACGCTGGGCTGCCCGAGCATCTCGCGAGGCGAGAGCGGGCTGGCTGTCCTCAGCCGTCCGGCCTCGCTCCCTCCGTGACCCCCGCCCGAGAGAGGGTGGAAGGCGGTGTGCAGCCCTGGGCTTTGCACCCTCCGCTGGCCTCTGGTTCCTAACTAATGAAGCCCTGGGCCTTTGCTGGGCCTTGTTTCTACAAGGCTGGACACCTTCTTTTAACAGGACGTACTTGAAAAACACGCTATTTTCCTTTGTACTGGAAACAAATGGTGATTAATGTGCTCATTGTAATTAATCTGTGGTGACAGATTAGTGGAGCAGCAGCAGTTCCCTTGCTGCTGTGGGAGCCTTCCTTGATAGGACAGCTGGTGAGAGGGGACACCAAATTCAATTTGTTTCTCATTTGCATACATATGACAACCATCTGTGCTAATAGCACTGCAACATCTCCATCAGGCCCTGAGCTCGGTGTCGGCCCCTCCAGGGCTCCCGTCAGGCCTGGGAGAGGGGGAGCTCAGAGCATAAATATTTGTAGAGGAAAAGGGGTGGGCTTGATGGAACACAACCAACCATGTCCCCTTTCATCAGAGGTTAAGCATGAAACACCAGCTAAGTTGCTCTCACCCACCCAGGGGAGGGGACCTTCCTCTGAGAACTCCTCCTCCTTTCATCGAAAAGCTGCTAGTCGCTCCATCTCAAAGATCCCATTGAACTGCTCGGGGTCTAGTCCCTGCCATCCAGTCACTTGAACCAGCTTCATTTTGGTAAAGACCTTTTTTTTTTTTTTTTTTAGTTTTTGGTCCATACCTGCAGGGCATATATAAGTTCCCAGGCTAGGGATCAAATCAGAGCTGCAGCTGCCAGCCTACGCCACAGCCAACAACAGCACAGGATCTGAGCCGCATCTGCGACCTACAGCACCTCTCTAGGGCAACGCCAGATCCTTAACCCACTGAGTGAGGCCAGGGATCAAACCTGCATCCTCATGGTTCCTAGTTGGGTTTGTTACCGCTGAGCCACAACCAGAACTCCAGATCTTTTTCTTTTCCTTCAACGTGCCCATTTATTGAAAAAATATTCATGGGGAATCTACACCGTTCGGACACTGTTCCAGGCGGAAGAGAAAGAGCTGTTAGCAAGAGAGAAAAGGGTTCAGTTTTGTGGGATTTACATGCAGGGATGAAACTGGGCAGCAAAGGAAAAACTAGGGAGAGTTACAGGCAGTGCTCCATCCTGGGCAGAGCATCAAGCAGGGTGCTGGGTGGTGCGGGAGAGAGGAGGCGGTGACCACGTTGGATGTGGCGGCCCAAGGAGCTGTCCCAGAGGAGGAGCGCGTTAAGCTGCTGTCTGCACGACAAGGAGTCGGCCTGTGACCATCAAAGGGAAACCCATTTCTCAGACAAAAGGGAACAGGGAGCTTGGCCGGCTGCGGAAGAGAGAGGTGGCCAGCGTGGCTGGAGGGAAGTAAGACAGGAGGCAAGCCTGGTGCGTCCGCCTTGGTTTCCTGGTGCTGGAGGGAGGCGGGGTCCCGCACTGGGGGCTTCCCACTCACCGCCCACAGCCCTGGGGGCTGAAGGCAAGGAAGCCAGGTGTCAGCATGGCCCTGCAAACTAGAGGGGAGACCATGTCCTCCCTCTGCCAGCTCCTGGTGTCGCCACCGGTCCTCAGGATTCCTTGCTGGGCAGACGCTTCACCGCCGCCTCGGCGTCTGCTTCCCACGGCCACTTCCCCCGCTTGTCTCCGCTCCTCTGTACCGAGGCCAGTTGTGTCACCTTAACCAGCTGGAGCACAAGGGGCTCTGAAAGCCAGGGAAGGCGCACCGGTCCTCAGGGAGAGCAAACCTTTAAAGGCTTCTGCAGCCAACCGACATGAGCCGGTTCCCACATGGGTGTCACAGGTCGACGGGAAGCAGGACCCGAGGGCAGGATGAAGGAGACCCCCTAAGGAGATCATCCCACCGACCTGCGGGAGCTCCACGGCACGGCGGCCGGAGCCAGGGACGCGGGAGTGACGGAGGGCGGAAGAGGCTTGGAGGGCTAGTCAGCAGGTGGGATCCACACACCGCCCAACAGACCAGATGGAGGTATTTGGAAAAATGAGGAAAGACGTTTTAGTCCTGAATGGTTGGAAGGATGGGGTCATTTTGGATGGAAAGGGGAACGTGTGGGAGGTGGGGGACACGTCTGGGAGGGGAAACCAGGTCTTCCACTGGGCATGTAAGTTGGAGACTGTAGGAGACACCTGCGTGGACGTAATGCATCCACTCAGAGGAGAAGCCGGGGTTTGAGACACAAGCATGGGAGTCATTTGTTTCAAGTGATTATTTAAAGTCCACGGTGGAAGTTCTCAGGTGGTGTGGCAGTTAAGGATGCAGCATTGTCACTGCTGTGGCTCAGATTTGATCTCTGGCCCAAGATCTTCTGTATGTGGTGACACAGCCAAAAGCAAACAAACAAACAAAAATCCTTCTACGTAAACTAAGCAGACTGAAATGCATATGGTGACATGATAAGATGCCCAGGGTGACACCATGATTTATAAGAAGAAATCATTTTTGTTTTTTGTCCTGTTTCTGCAGTAGAGCTTCTGAAACCCTTGGCATTTCCCAAGTAATGAGACCAATAAAGGTAACATAAAAAAAAAACAACCTTAATGTACATTGATGCAACCACTATGGAAAACAGTATGGAGGTTCCTCAAAAAACTAAAAATAGAACTACCATACGATCTAGCAATCTCACTCTTGGGCATCTATCCAGAGAAAAACCATAATTTGAAAATATACACGTACCACTATGATCACTGCAGCACTATTCACAGTAGCCAAGACATGCAAGCAACCTAAATGTCCATCAACAGATGAATGGACAAAGAAGATGTGGTACATACACACAATGGACTATCACTCACCCATAAAAAAGAATGAAATGATGCCATTGGCAGCAACATGATGGGCCCAGAAACTATCACATTAAGTGAAGTTAGTCAGACAGTGAAAGACAAACATCATAAGATATCACCTATATGTGGAATCTTAAAAAAAAAGGATTCAAATGACTCATTTGCAGAACAGATCCTGAGTCACAGACTTTGAAAACCTATGGTTATGAAAGGGGCCAGGCGGCGGGGTGGAGGGATGGACTGGGGGTTGGGGATTGGCATATACACACTGAGGTCTATGGAACAACTGGCCAGTGGGGACCTGCTGTAGAGCACAGAGACCTCTACCCGATATTCTGTGATCATCTAGATGGAAGAAGAATCTGAGAGAGAATGGAGGTGTGTATATGTACGACTAGGTCGCTTTGCGGTACAGCAGAAGTTATCACAACCTTGCAAAATAGTCAATAAACTTTAAAAAAATATATATATATATATATGAATGGCCAATAGACAGATGAAAAGATTAAAAAAAAGTCCATTGTGTTGGCTAAGATCTCAGCTCTCTCTACAAAGAGAGGAATAGAGGGAGGAAACGAAGAAAGAAAAGGAAGGAAGGAAAGGAGGGAGGAAGGAAGAAGGGATTCCTTCTTTCCAGCTGCAAACCCAGGGGTGCCCTGTGGGTGGGCGCCCTTCCCAAGGATGGATGATTTTGCCCCAGGAAAGCGTGTGGAGAAGAGGCCAAGGCTTGGTCGATGCTCCTCTGCCTCATGCCTCCTTCTGTCCGCATGTCATTCTTTCTCCCTTTGTCCCGGTCCCCCTCCATGAAGACACAGTCCATGCTCAGCATCTTTATACCCACACACCAGGCTTCTCAGCCTCAGAACCACGGACGACTGGGGCTGGGTCGCTGCTGGGGAAGACTGTCCCACGTGTCGTGGTGCTTAGCTGGGGAAGACTGTCCCACGTGTCGTGGTGCTTAGCCGCATCCCGGGCCCCCACCCACCATTTGTGACAAGGAAAAGCGTCTCCAGATATTGATAAATGTTCTCCAGGAAGAGGTGGGGGGAAAATGACCCCGGTTAAGAACCACTGCCCTAGATCCATCGCAAGGCTCTCTATACAGGAGACACTCATTAAATATTCTCCGCTGATGGCGATAGCAATTCCGTCTTGGTACACAGCTTCTCTCCGCCTTCCTCTATCCACTAAAGAGCACAGATTTCTTATTAAGAAAACAAATTTGAAAAAAGCATCAGAATTTCCCATTCACCTCTGGCCAGGGCTCCAGCCTCCTTCTTCGGAGCTGAGTGAGGTATGAGGGGGGATGCTTCATTCAGCCAGTCAACACACAACAACGTTAAACCACAACGGAATCCACAGAGCTTTCCTGCGACCAAGCCTGGTTCGATAAGACAGGGGAGGTTATTAACGAAGAAAAAGAGCTAGCGCACATTCTAGTGACTTTGCATCCCAAGTAAAAACGTCATCTTCAGCACAACAGATGTTCTTTTAAAATTTCATCGGCCAGAAAAACAGAGGGGGCAGGATGCAAACCAGACCATGAGAATGTAATCTAGTCTACAGAGTAATAAGACGATAGCATGATCAGTCCGAAATGGCATGAAATCAAACGACAGGGCGCTGTCCTTCTGGGGCACAAAGCTCCTGCCGCCCTCGTGATGGGGGCATGCCTGCGGCACGGGGAACACGGCCCTCTGTCCTGGCAGCTCCCAGTTCAGCCGCAGAAGCTGGAAGCTACCAGCAGTCGGTCTGAGGCGCTTGATAGGTAATGAGGCCAAAGCCAACTCTGTGGAGGCCTTCCAGTGGGTTCACATCTATCCCCACCTCCAAACGGAACCACACACCAAAAGAAATGAAACCAAGGTCAAAGCGAGCCCTTCTCTCTGGCAAAGACGACCCGAGCCACTGTCCGCCTGCCTCCTTTCCCCCAACTCCATCCAGGTCCCCGGAGGTCCTCCGAGGTGGAGGGAAAGGGTGTCGGCCTGCCGTCCCTGCAGGAAGGAGTCCTGGATTAGCCCTGACGCTTCTCTGACATGACTTCAAAGGAGAGAAGTATCGGGGGAAAAAAGAAAAAGAAAGACGTGCCCGACAGAGAGTGCTTGCCGCAGACACCCTGCCTGCGGAAGCGAGTGTTCTGGTTATCAGCGACAGCGCGGCAAACCACCCACCACGTGATGCCTCGAGAAAACCGTCTGTGGTTTCTCGCTCTGTGGGTTAGGAGGGTGGCTGTACAGCTTTGGTTTGGGCAGGTGTGTTTCAATGCCTGGAAAGCCCAAAATGGCCACGTCACAGAGCTGGCGATCCATGTCCTCCGTCCCCTCGTCCCCTCGGAGCTCGGCAGCGGCTGCTGCTGGACGTTCCTGTTTCCCTCCACATGGCCCTTCCACTCAGCTGCCTGGTCTTCCACACAACGCGGCAGCCTCTCTGCAAGACGGAAGCTTCAGACGCTGTCCGTCTTTAAGGCCTTGGTTTGAAAGCACCTGAATGTTACTTTAACGGCACTCAATGCGTCAAAACTGGTTTCAGGGCCGGCCTTGATTCAAAGGGAGGGACAATCAGCTCTGCTTTTTGATATGAGGATGCCCCCCGCGTCCAGTCTGCCTATGACACACACAAGGAAATTGGTCCTTTTATTGGAATAGGGCTTTAAAGGTCATCCATTGCTCTTTCACTGTGAGTTGCATTTACCAGGCTTTCAAATCCCATGTGACCAGGTGGTTAATCCAATAGGACTGGCGTCATTTTCAGCAGAGACGCGGAGGCACACGGGGGAAGAGTGCAAGTAACGTCAGAGGACCCGAGGAGGGGCTGTCGTGGGGACCCTAGAAGCCATCGTGAACTCACTTGACTCCACGCTGGCCATCGTGCTGGTGGATTCCTACGCTCCTGACCTAAACGTATGCCCTTCCTCTTCCACACTGGAGCTCGGTCATACTGTGAAAGCAATGGACGGGGCGAGGGGGCTTAGCCCCAGCACTTACACACAGTGCATGTGCCCACACCACATCCCTACCTGAATTTACAGAGTGGTCAGAGGGCCGGAGAGAACGACACCTTCTAGCACCAGCTTTTGGCTTCAAACACCAACAATTCCCCGTGCCGCTGTGACAAGGACATATACAGAAAATGGTCACAAGAGCCATTTTCATCTAATCACGTTTTCAACAAACCCAACTTCCGTTCCATCTTCTGACATTTACTTAAAGCATCAGTAAAGGGTTGACTTTGTTTTTTTAAATACATGCTGCTCACAGCTAGCACAAAAATGAAATGAGGCTAAAGCCACCTTTCAAACAGCACAGGCTCAGAACTGTTCATTGACGAAGATGACGCTGATGATGCAAATGGCCCAACACAAGCACTGATGCAGTAGGTGCTGAATAAAGGAGAGCTCAAGTCCTTGCTAAAGAGATGCTCCTTTAGAGGACAGGCCCGTGAAGGGAGAGGTGAAACCCACATGACTGGGGAGAGAGCACGGGCTGGGAGGCCTGGGCTCAGGGGAAAGCCTCAAGAGGCAGCTGACAGAGCTGTCCTTAATACCAAATGACCAGAGACGGTTTCGGGGCTCACTGGCGCAGACGTGCTTTCCTCCCGAGCCCCAGAATAAATATGGAGGGGGATAAAGGTTAGTTCATTCCTCTCCTCCCTTGTCTGTTTGGATACAGGGATGCTCCCGTGGCGAAGGCAATTTGAGGAAGGGAGAAAGACGGGGAGACCAGGGGAAAATTCAGACTCCAAAGCAGGTGGATGCAGAGATCTGGTGGGAGGGAGTAGCCAAGAGGAAAAAAATATGTTTTACACGTAATACTCTACTTTGAAAAATTGTGATCGAAAGTGGAAGCTGGTGACTGGGTTCTATTCCAGGGTTTGTTTTTGCAACTTGCCTTCTAGCTGGCATTTGATCAGCTTTTCCAAGTAAATTTTAATTTTGCTCAGTTAGGCAAAACCTGCCAAGCAAGAGCAGTGTAAAGCTCCTGTCCACTTTCTTTGCACCCGCGCTACCCTCCTGCTTTCATGAATTCAGCACATCTTCAAGTTTCTGTGAGGGGCCCGGGAGGAGACTCCTTCTGCGCTGTTGAGAGCAAAGAAAATACTTACACATTCTAATGAAGTGGAAGGAGGGAAAATTTGACTAAAGTTATACTCACTAAACTCATCGTTTTTAGCAATAGCCAAGAGAACTCTCCATTTGGTTTCAAATAACCAGAAAACCGTCAGCTGTCCTAGAGTCTTTCTGGAGAGAAAGCTTTGAGAAAGAGAAGGAACTTGCTAAAGGTCCCTCCTATACACTGTAACAAGGGCACAAAGAAGGCGGGTCTTGGGGGCTTACCCTCTGCACCTTTGGAGGCTGTGGCAGACAGACCTCAGGGAACCCCCCGGGACCCCTGCCTGCTAGTGTTCACGTGTTTGTATAATCCCTTCTCCTTGACCTACAAGTAGATCCTGTGATCTGCTTCTCAGCAACAGAATGTGGGACAAGTGATGGGACGTCCTTCCCATGGTGATGACATTTGTCTAATACCCACCTCGGGAGCAGATTTACTCAAAGGCTATCCCTGCTGGCTTGATGAGAGGCATGGTCATGCTGGAGACAGTGGAGAAGTGGGGGAGATGCCTGAGAACCACGGGCAGCCTGGAGGACATAACAGGTAGCACTAGGGGCTGAGGGCAGTTCCCAGCCAAGCAAGACGCTGGAGCCCTCAGTTCCCCAACCACAAGGAAACGAATTCCACCAACAACCTGAGAGAGCACAGAGAGGGCCTCTTCCCCAGTCGAGCCTTCAGATGAGACCGCAGCCTGGTGGAAGCCTTCCCTACGCCTTGGGGAGGCCCTAAGCAGAGGCTCCAGCTAAGCAGTGCCTCACCTCCTCCCCAAGAAAACCGTGAAAAAATAAGTGCGCACTGTTTGAAGTCACTAAGTGTGTAGCCACATGTTACACAGCAATAGCAAACAAACCCTGGGGCCTTCCGTGAGGTAACAATGCAATCTTAAGCATTCTTTTCGGTTTTCCACGAAGGACTCTCTGATCCCTTAGAGGAAAGTGAAGAGTTTTTCCTGGTGCTTTCTTGTCCAGTCTTACTGTTTCCAAAATGACCGCCCGTAGTTCCCACCTCAACAGAAACACGACTCTACACAAACGTGTAATGAGTGCTATCCATTTCCGCCACATATTCATTTACGACTGGTTTTGGTGGTTTCACTGTCACTTCCTCTCAAGTTGTCAGCCCCCCCAAACACAGTCATTTTCATCTAATCAGGTGGTATTTTAGTGTCATATTAACATGTCCACACCTTCACTCCTATCAAGACTAAATCGTCTCGAAACAAAAATTGAACCACGTTTTAGAGATTTAGAGAATACAAATGTTTCACGAGTTCTTTCTGCCAACTTCACTTTACAAGTGAGCAAAGCAATACAGCGAAAAGTCATTGTGTGTTAAGATTAAGCAAAAAGCGAGTGGGAAACTGGGGTAAAACAAGCTGCACTACTCCTCCCCCGACTAATAAGTGAAATTTACATTATAGAGAACCTGTAAAGCCCAAGGAACTGTAAGTACGTCACCTTAATTCTTATCATTTGGGGGCACTGTTTTCCCTACAGCAGGGTACCTACTGGAGATTAACTTCCACTCTCTTCTTTTCTTTTTAAAATTTTTATTATATATTGGAGTACAGCTGATTTACAATATTGTGTTAGTTTCAGGTGTACAGCAAAGTGATTCAAATATATATATATCTGAATATATATATGTGTGTGTGTGCTTTTAATATTCTTCTCCGTTATAAGCTTATAAAATATTGAATATAGTTCCCTGTGCTGTACAGTAGGTCCTTGTAGTTATCTATTTTATATATAGCCATGTGTATCTGCTCATCCCAAGCTCCTAATGTATCTTCCCCCTTCTTCCCCTTTGGTAACCATAAGTTTGTTTTCTACATATGTGGGTCTGTTTCTGTCTTGTAAACAAGTTCATTGGTATCATTTTTGTAGATGCCACATATAAGTGATGCCATAAGGTATTTGCCTTTCTCTGTCTGAGAAAGGCAGGTGAGCTTTCCAGACTGATAAGAGTCTAGAAATTACTGATGAATCTTAAAATTACATTTAACAAGCACTTGTAGTTGAACCTGCTCAGGAGCCAAGCCAAGAGTTATTGGAAGGAGGTACCCCTAATCTCCATCAGTCACCCCAAGACATTCCCCACAAACATGCCATCTATGTTACGCTTGCTGTCTGCACACAAGCCCTGCTGTACGACAGGTCCTGTAATTCCTCCGGCCCCGACGCGAAAGTCGAGGACCAGCACATCAGCAGCACCTGGGAGCTACCGAGAGCCCTGTCATGGACCTGGTCGGTCTGAACCCGCACCCACCAGAGCCTCAGACCCACAGTCAAGTTTGAGAAGCATGCCTCTGGCTGCTTACTTCTTTCCTGCCACCAAAGGGGCACCCCTGCACTCCTCTTACATACAAAGTCTCGAATTCCCTACGAAGTGCGGGCTAGAAGCCAACCAAAAGAACATCGACGTGGCGAACTGGGGAAACCACCGGGCAAACACTGGCGTTTTGTTCTCCGCGCTGAGCCTCTGCATCTGTAAATCACCTAAACTGCAGCCCTCACTGATTCCGAGACGGCTGCTTTTGGGGTTTATTCGCTTTTCTTATGAATGTGGGGCTGAGGACAAACTAGAAAATCAGACGCATCTTCCTCCTTCAATAGCCTATGATTCCATGACTTGTGAGTCAGATTACCCATTACTACACAGGCAAAGCCTGTGTACAGAGAAGTTAATTATAAGATCCGAAACCACGCCTGGTATATAATTATGGCAAGAATATTTTTTAATCTGCTGTAATTCTCTTTAGGAATTTTGATGACTTGAGCTCTGCTCCCGGAGCTTATAATACCACCAGAAACCCTTCGCAGAACGCTAAGCTTGTAAGTCAGTTACCTGTTGATGCTCAAATATATACGTATATAATTTTAACAGTGCCCATTACACACAGACTTCCATTATAACACTATTTCCACTCGGTCATGATTTTATGAAAAATTCCCTTATTGGCTAAAACTTTCCAGGCTTAATCACACTCTTGAGGTGAACTTTTTCAATTAAACTCCACTTAAGCCAATTTTGAGCTCTTTGAATGAAGGGAAAATATATATATGCCAGACTCTTAAAAATAACTGTCAAGCAGGTTCCTTTTTTAAATGTTTACTTAATATACTAACATTCACACTTCACAAGCAGACTGACCTGCCCGCCTCATAATTTCCAGATGATGGGGGCAGAGGTGCTTTTTTGCTTAGAAACCCCCAATAACTGTCTCAATTATCTCCTCTGCATGGAGAAGGAGCGTCTGGGAAGGAGGGATTTTGTTTCAAGTTTTCGAGGCCACTTAGCGCCTATGGAGTCGAATTCAGCTCATACACATCAACTCTCCTCCTTACGACTCTGGCAAAGTTTTCCGTGCTGGGACTAATGAGACAAAAGTCGTTTGGATTATTGATCCAGCGTGAGTCATACGGAACCGGGGAAGAATGGGCAATTACCCCTGTTTCGAATCACCTCCATTTATTGTTTCCAAACTTGATTTTGGAACCTGCAGCCTTGGACTGTATTACTCCTAGGAGGAAAACAACCTCTGATTTCTCTCTCAGAACAACTGGAGGGCTAGGCCTACTGGGTCTGGGTTCAAGTCTATGATCCGCTCTTGTTCTTTCCCAAACAAATGCTTTGTATCCATTCTGTACATCTCGATCCGGTGGACTGGACGGGGGGCGGGCAGCCTGCCAGAACACACACACAGCCTGCCCCGGGCCGGACGAGAACGAATGCTTTGCTGGATTCCTCACGTCCAGGCCTTGATGCCAACTGACAACCGACGGAGACATTCTTCTCCATTCCAAGGAGGTCTCTCGGTGCAGTGAGAGAGGCAGAATTCAAGGGAAAGAAATCCTGACGGATTTTAATTGCCCCTTTTCTATGCAGAAGCTTTCACAGGCTGCCTAAGGAGGGACCTTGTGTGAGGAGCTCCGACGCAACAGCCTGAGACACGCTGGCCCCCGACTTCCTTTATGCGGCTGAGGTGAGCCGTACCTGCTGGCTTTTCAGGGACGTCACCCCTGCCTTCTCGGAGTCCACACCTCTGCTCCCTGCACAATGCTGCTCTTTGAGGCCCGGACATGCCATCCCATCTCCTGCCACAGGACCTTTGCACATGCTATTCTCTTTGCCTAGAACACTCCAGAGGCTCCGCTTCTTCTAGTGACCTTCTATTCACCATTTGGATCTTGGCCTGTCACTTCTTCCAGGAAGCCCCCACCAACTTTACTAATTAGGTCAACCCCACTCCACTGTCTGTGCTCACACCACCATACGCCACCTCTGGGTGGTGCCTGCCACTGCTATCGTCTTACGTCCACTTCTGGGATTTTGTTTTTTTTTAATTTATTTCTTTTAATTTATATTTTCCTCTGTACAGCATGGGGACCAAGTTACACATACATGTATACATTCTTCTTCCTCCCATTGTTCTGTTGCGATGTAAGTATCCAGACATAGTTTTCCACTTCTGGGATTTTTTATTAGTAACTGGAGCCCTACCAGCTCCATGAGGATGCTCCTGGCACAGGCCTTCTCTCCAAGGAGCTGCGCTCTAATGACTGGTTAGATGGGTGGATGAATGCGGGAACTCAGGTTAGAAACGGCTGGGGAGGAGTCACCCGCCTCAGCCAGCACTGGTAAGTGCCTTGGCGTCAGAGGACCTTGTCTGGTTTGTTTTACGGTGGTGGTGTAACCTCAGTACGTAAGACCTCGGAATAAGAGAAAGTGGACAGAGAGCAAAGAGTCCGGGAGAGGCCCCGGAGGAAACCTCCGCCGAGGGCTACACAAAACACTCCAGAGCCACAACACTGTAAACCGAGAAAGGACCTCGCAGGTCGCTTCTGAGTTTTACAGACGAGGAACATGAGGCCCGAGTTTCCCCTAGAGCCACCGGCAGAGCCCACCCCGCTGACCTCCGCGTCTGGCCACGGCTCCCGCAGGGAGACTGCCCTTAACCAGGGAGCAAAGAAAGGTGAGTGGAGGACGGAACTCGGCAGGAGCGAAGCCCTGAGTTGGGAAAGCCGGGCGAGGAACAAAGTGGTGAAATCGCGTGTGAATGGAGAGTCCCGAGGGCTGTGGTCACGGTAAGAACAGAGTTTCTGTCCTTTCCTCTGAAATCCAACACAGGGAGCTTCTTTTGTAATAATAAATCCCAATTATTTCTTATTCTCTAATCTGTAGAGACAGAGGAGGCCAAGCAGAAGAAGCTACCCAAATACCTCTCATTCTTTTGGCACAGCCAAGTGGCTTCAGAACCAGATTCCTGAGTGTAAACCCCACCAACTGTGTGACTTTGGTCAAGTTACTTAACCTCTCTGTTTCTCCATCGTCTCATCTATGAAATGGGAATAACTGAACCCAACTTTTACGGTTGCCGTGAAGATAAAGTGTCATGATTTGTAAAGCACCTTGAACGGCACCCAGGAAATTCTCGGTAGGACCTAGTATGAGGCAGTGGGTCCACCCTTTAGGAATTGGGGTCTCTGCCCTCTGACAGTAGTTTCTCAAATGGTACCACAGCATTTCTTTCCCATTTTTCTTACGGTGGAGAAAGAAATGATGATGCCGAGTAACAGGATGCCTTGTTTCCCAGGAATATGCCATCTAACTACATTTTCTTTTTCTTTCTTTCTCTTTTATTGAGATTCGAAGGCAAACAAAAATTTTCAAAAACTGCACAGAGCACTCCAGTACCTGCCTTTGTTCGGAGAATTGAGCAAAGTCAGAGTCACCCTCCGTTTAGTAAAATCTGAGAGATTCGTTTCCACGGTTTTTGGAAATACTGTTCTCTTGCAACAGGTGATAGAGTCTGAACAACTCAATGCCCCTTTAAGTGAGCTTCTTCTCTGATCACCAACACAAGGTAAAGAAGGCTGGACCAGCCGTCTTAGAAAAGGTGACACCCGCACTCAGCCACTGGGAGGCATTTGCCCTCTCTGGGCTTTCTCTGAGCTTTACCTGGAAAGCAAGAGGAGCTGGGCATCACCTCATTTCCAGATTCCATGGCCCATCAAGTATTGGCCAAAGTGGGATAAACTTTTTCACACTAATCAGTGCATTTCGTGCTCTTCCGTTTCCCAGATGCTCTGCCAAGCAGCTCATCACTCTAACAGTCTATCAGCTCGACCGCTCTTTCCATAAACCCAACTAAATCGGCAATGAGTTTTGGAGAAAAGAAACATGCTTCGTGTTTCAGAACCAATCCTTAGCATAAACTTCATCTGGGGGCCATATGCTTGGAGTAAATTTGGTTTTGACCAGAAGTGCGCCAAGTGACAAGTCTTTCCAGCTTTGACGGACTTTCCCAGTGCCTGACTCCATGGACCCGTGGCACGAGGGACGGTACTATGTGCAGCACGATGCCATTGGCCTTGTCAACGTACTTAACAACCAACGTGTGGCTTTGATTTGAAACAAATGCAAAAACCACAGCTACAAAGTGTTAGTCAATAAGACATGCCTATGGCGGGACAGCCAAGTGCAAGAACAGCCAGCCAGGAGCCGGGTCTTTGCTCTGCTCCCACCACTGCCCTCTCTACCGCGTGTCCTTGGGCGACTCTCTCTGGGGGACTCAGGCTCCTCATCTCTCCCACACTGGCTGGACCATTATGGCTGGACCACCGCCTCAGCTTGGAGCATCCATGACTTGTTGTGGGACGTCGTTGATGGCGTGGGATTTGGCCCAATTCCTGGACTTGTCACGTCCCACCCCCTCCTAATAATGACATCGCAGGAAAGCCGTGAAGACGCGGGGCTGGGGCTCATGGAGGAACTAATGAAGGATCTCACCTCCCCTAAAGTTTTCCACGAGGGTTTCTGAGTGGGAGCCGGAGCAAGTGGCAGCTAGAGCGGAGTGGTGATGACTGAAGTGTGATCAGGTGGCACCTGCCAGGGAGCGCGTTCACTCTCCCCTGTCTGTAGCAGAAGGAACAGATGGAGCCCGAGACCGCCACAGACACTTTATTAACTTAACCTTGAAAGTGCAGAAAGGCAGAAGCCCAACCCCGGTAACCACACTCATTTATTATTAATTCTCTGCCTTTTTCCAAAAGGGAAATTGCACATATTCCCCCATATTGTTACCCGCCATAGTCTCTTCAAACACACAACTAGAGCTGGAGGATAGGATTCCGACAGGGAGCTTTTCTTTGGGGGCTTTTTAAAGAAATTAATGATCAGGATTTGCTCGGTGAACCATTTCTCACCATGAGGTTCATAATGATTTGGTCCTTATGATGTCAATTATGCTGCACAGCATCAGCAACTACCGGTGTCCTGAAAGCGTTTCAGGTAGAAGACCGTGCCTCTGTCGTGAGGGTTGTGTCCCAAACCAGGGCTTAGGCTTGCTGTTCCTTCTCCAATGCTACAGTTTCTTCCATTCATTTCTTCCACAAATATCTACTGAGTATAAATTCTGTGCCACACACGTAGCCATGCACTGAGAATAAACTGACGAGCAGGACAGACAAGTCTCAGCTCTTGCCTGCCTTTTACGCTGATTTGATTTTTTCCTGTTTTCAAGCTTCACCATAATGTGGCTCTAGTTTATCAGCCCAGATGCTTTCGCAGCAAAGTTTCATCCTGTGCGGCGGTCTGGCCACACACCTGTACACCCCCCACCGCTGTGTAGACAAATAGAATGCTCCTCTCCCATCTCTTCATTTTTCCCACGTCCGCCTCACTCACAGGAACGCTGCCCTCCTCCCACGCACGTCTCCGAATTCCGCCCAGCTGTCAGGGTTCAAAACAAGCCCTCCTTCTCTGGGAGGCGCTGTGGCTAACAGAGGAGTCCAACCCAATAGCCTTCTCTCTTCGGGTTCTTGACCACATATTGAAGCAACCTTTGCCGGCCACTCAGTATTGGCCTTCTCGTTTTTTGTGTACACCGATTTTTTTTTTCTTTTTACAGCCACGCCTGCAGTATATGGAAGTTCCTGGGTTAGGAGCCAAATCAGAGCTGCCCTGCCAGCCTACACCACAGCCACGGCCACACTGGATTCTAGCCGCATCTGCAACCTCCACCGCAGTTTGCAGTGATGCCAGATCCTTAAGACCCTGAGCGAGGCCAGGACTCAAACCTGAAACCTCATGGACACGAGTCGGGTTCTTAACTGGCTGAGCGTAAATTCTAAAATCCCTGAAAGGGTGGACCCTGTTTTATTTCTTCAGTAGCCCCCCAATATTTCAACAGTGAGTCTCAAAGTTCATTTTCTAGTGCCTGGGAAGCTGGGCTTGTACATTTGTCTGCAGTCAAGATAAGAGAGGGAAGACTCCCAACCTGATGGCAGATATTTAGAATACCATGCCTTAACTGACTGCATATGTGAACCTTGAAACCTCAGACTCTCCCTTCACTGGAGCACTCTTAAAACTACACAATATCAAAGGAAATTGTATTTTATTTATTTATCCTTTTAGGGCCACACCCGAAGCACATGGAGGTTCTCAGGCTAGGGGTCTAATCAGAGCTGTTGCTGCCGGCCACAGCCACAGCAATGCGAGATCCGAGCCGCGTCTGCGACCTACACCACAGCTCATGGCAACACCGTATCCTCGATCCACTGAGCGAGGCCAGGGATGGAACCCACAACCTCATGGGTCCTAGTCGGATTTGTTTCCACTGCGCCACGATGGGAAGTCTGGAAATCATACTTTAGAATGACACCTATCTAAAATATCTAAGTACCACTCACCATCTTTCCAATTTCAATTACTACGATGAAACAGAGTTAAGGTATTTTGAAAGGCAGTCCCTTCTCCACTGCTCTGCAGGGACCGTGTAGGCATGTCTATTTTGGAACTTTCTTTTTTGTTCCACTGGCCTGTTTGTCTGCCATTGTGTCTACACTGCCTGATCTTCACTACCGTGTCTTTACAATAAATCTTGATATTCAGTAGGATATATCTTCCGAGCTTGTTTTTCTTCAGTGATGACCTGATTATTTTTGGTCTTACACATTTCCAAGGGAATTTAAGGATCAGATTGCTGATTTCCACAAAGAAGTCTGCTGGTTTTTTTTTTTTTTTTTTTTTAAATTGGGATTGCACTAACTGTATAGATCAATATTGAGTCTTGTCTGGCACAAACACAACATATCCTGCTATTTAGAAATGTGATAGCTACATGGGAAAAAATGAGATATGATCTTCTACCTCACCCCATACACACGAATCAGTTCCAGACATACTGAGGTTCTAAGTGTGAAAGATAAAATAATAGAGCTTCTAGAAAATAATATAAAGCCATATTTTCATGCTCATGGAGTAGGGAAGGACAGAAAATGATGATCATGAAAGAAATCAACAAGGAATTGGACTGCACGGAAATGAAAAAGTATAAAAAGACATCATGCAGGAGTGCAAATGCAAACGACGGAGCTGAAGGATATCTGTGAAAATCCAAAAAGGGATTGTACCTAGAATATATAATATACTCAATAAGAAAAGGCAGAAAGCCCAAAAGAAAACAGAGCAGAAACGTAAAGAGGAATTTGACAAGGGACATTCGAATGGCCGATACGCAGAGGGGAAGGTGTTCAATGTAATTCTCCATCAGGAAAATTAGCGTTAAAACTACGGTGGGACACTCCGGCACGTCCAACATAAAAACTGTTATCACCAAGTCTGGGTAGTCATGAGAAATGAGAGAAACCTTCAGAGCCGGCACAAATGTTACGTTAGGACAAACACCTTAGGGTATGAGCTGCTATTAACTACTAATGCGGAATATGTAAAAACGATCACGTCTTAAAAATTCTACTGGTCCTTCTTCCCCAGTGCACACCAAAGAGGTGCACCAACATCCATGCACAGGAAGACGAGCATCACTTTGAAGAGTGGAAAAGTGGAAGCAACCCTAATCCACCAAATTCCATCAACAATAATATGGATAAATAAATTATAGTTTGTTTATTCCTTAGGAAACCATGCAACTATGAAAATAACTAATCTATTTCTTCATATGACAATACGGGTGAATCTCACAAAGAATGATGAGAACCAAACTAACGCCTGGGTACATTAAAAACTGCCTGGATGGTTTCTTCTTATGGGGATTGTGGTTGCGAGCGAACTAAATCTGAAGATTCGTTTTGGAAGAACTGACATCTTCACAATATTGAAATTTTGTGCCCAAGAATGTGATAAGACTCTTCACTTACTTATGTCTTTATTATTCTGAATAAATTTGTATAGATTTCATGAAAAAAAACACACACACACAAAGATCTAGGTAGGTGCTACTATTTCCTAATTATTTATATTTGTTTTTCTAACATAAGGCTTTTTTAAAATAATTTTTTTATTTTCCCACTGTACAGCAAGGGGGTCAGTAACATAAGGCTTTTTAATTATCTTGTAACTGGCCACCCTGGTGAATTTTCTTAATCGTTCAAATAGCCTTTAGATTGAGCCTTTTAAGTTCCTCATGTAGAAAATTAGTCATGCCAATGATGTGTGTATACATATAACTGAATCACTTTGTTGTACAGCAGAAATTATCGCAACATTGCAATTCTACTACACTTCAATAAAACTTTTTAAAAAGAAAATTAATAGAACCAAATAATCATAATTTCCTGTATTTTGTTCTAATTAATATCTCTCATATATTTCATATCTTATTTAGAAGGAAATTCCAGAATAAGGTTGATAATATCTACGCATGCGGATTTTTTTTTTCTTGTTAATATGTCAGAGGTCAGCAAGCTTTTTATGTAAAGAGCCAGGTACTAACTATTTTTAGCTTTCGGGGCCATCTCTGTCACAACGACTCAACTTGATCGCTACCGTGTGAAAGCAGCATGGAAAAAATAAAAAATGAGCATGGCTGGA
The DNA here is from genome assembly GCF_054392235.1 of Sus scrofa. Lineage (NCBI taxonomy): Eukaryota > Metazoa > Chordata > Mammalia > Artiodactyla > Suidae > Sus > Sus scrofa. The sequence continues at coordinate 63,148,438 of NC_139394.1, forward strand.
TCCGGCGCATATACCACGGTTTACTGAACCCTGTTCTATTTTAATGACAAGGCTTTTAATGTTTTGCCATTACTATGACTTTGGTTTTTGGCTTCTTTGTCATTTTAAGGAATAAATCCTTCAATTATAGATTGCTAAAGGTCTGTTTGCTTTTTAGTTTTGTGGGTTTTTTATCTTTTGTAATCTCTTTCCTTTTTGACATCAATCAAGAACACATTTTAAAAAATTTATAAATTTCTGTATGAATTGCATCTAGAATGTTCTGCATATTCTCTAAAGTTGAACCTTTCTCAATCCCTATAAGAAGCTTAAGCAGAGTAAATTATTTTTATTTATACCTGGCTTTTATTGATTACACATTAATTGAGTACCTGCGGTGTGCCAGGCACCCCGAGGACTAGTGGATGTATCGGTCAAGAAAACAGACAAATCCTGGCTCTCATGGAGCCTATATCCTGGTGGAAAAACACAAATTACAATGAAGACACACAGATCTGTCAGGTGAAGGATAAGAAAGCAGAGTTGGGGAGTGAGAGGCTGGGATGCTGTTTCAGAAACGGTGTCCAGGGAAAGGCCCTCTGATCAGGTGACACTGACACAGAGACTTGAAGGAAGTCCCACGAGCTCAATGAGCAAACGGAGGTCGTGTGCCCAAGTGTCGGGACAGGGAATGAACAGGATGCTGCAGGGGTGCAGGGCAGGAGCCCCGACCTGGTCTCAGGACCGGGTCAGCTCGGCATCCGGGGGAAGCGACACTTCCCTGCGACACTGAGGCAAAGCTATGTGAGTGTGCCAGTGAAGTGCCTGTGCCCCAAGGGAAACATGGGTTCAGCCTGGGTCTCGAGCCTGCTGGCCCTGCGACAAGGTCTGACACCATGGGCTCTCCTGGTCCTCAGCCCTCCGCACTCAGGCTCTGCCCTCCCGAGGACCCTACGGCAACAGCGAGGAGGAGAGAGACGCGTCTTCCCTAAAGACTGACCTGCAGCCCCCACAGGAGAAGCAAAGGACCAATTCGAGCAAAGGGAAGACGTTCGGGCGGCTGAAGCGTGTAAGGGACGTGAACCAGAGCCAGTGATGCTGGGCCATGTGGACACATTGACCTGCCTTTCGTCACATACTAGACCACAAAAAAAAAGAAAAAAAGAGAAAATCTTACATGGATGTTAAGAAGAAGAAATTGTTCAGGCTACATTCTCTGGCTTAAAGCAAAAAGAAATTAAAACATAATAAAAGGGAGCCCCGCCCCAACCTAACCACTTAGGGAAATTTGAAAATGCTGTTTCTAAAAATGAGTGTTGGGCTAAAAGGTGCCTGAAAACTGCACTCATTAACTATTTAGAAGTTCAAATTATATAAAGGACGTGATGAAGACACACAGACAAAACACCACGGCCTTGAGGTCACTAAAAAATAATATAAATACTGACAGTAAGCTATTCATTCAAGAAACTTAAGAAACGCTGAGGAAAAATGGACACAAAGATTCTCCATTCTTCCTATATTCTCCGCCTAAAGCTCTTTTTCTCTCGTATCTTCATGCCCAGGACCTCACTTCCTTCACGTGAATTCTGCTCAAACTCACCCCGTGAGAGAAATTTTCGCTGAAGCTCATTTTTTTTAAAACTTATTTTTATTGAAGTAGAGTTGATTTACAATGTTGTGTTAGCTTCAGGTGTAAAGCAAAGTGATTCAGCAAAGAGGTATTTTTTTTTTCAGATTTTTTTTCCCTTTTAGGTTATTAAAAAATATTGACTAGAGTTCCCTGTGCTCGACAGTAGGTCCTTGTTGTTTATCTGTTTTATATATAAGAATGGTATCTGCCAATCCCAAACTCCTAATTGATCCCCTGCCCTCGTCCCCCTTTGGTAACTGAGAGTTTGTTTTCTATGCCTGCACGTCTGCTTCTGTTTTGTAAATAAGTTAATTTGTACCCTTTTTTAGATGCCGCATGTAAGTGATGTCATATGATCTTTGCCTTTCTCTGAGTTGCTGAAGCTCATTTCCAGGGTAGCGTCCTATCCTGTCACTCTCTAACTCTGCTTATCATCCTTCACCTGACAGATTCTGTGTCTTTGCTATTGTCTGAGTTCTCCTCCTGGAATATAAGCTCCCTGAGCTCAGGGAGCTTCGTCTATTTTTCCCCTGTTGTATCCTCTGATTCCGGAAGGGTACCTGGCACCTGGCTCCATGTGGCTGGCCCTGAGACTGGCCTGTTCACGTGCCGTCCCCTACTCAGCAGAAGGCGTGGCATTTGGAAGACATGTAATGAATATCTATTGAACTAGTGTAATGATATTTCACCGGACATTTGAAAAAAAAATTTCTCATGAGAAGACGTTCAGCATCACTCGTTATTAGAGAAAAGCAAATCAAAACCACTATGAGGTACCACCTTACACCAGCCAGAATGGCCATCATCAAAAAGTCTACAAACAATAAGGGCTGGAGAGGGTGTGCAGAAAAGGGAACCCTATTACACTGTTGGTGGGATTGTAAATTGGTGCAATCATTGTGGGAAACAGTATGGAGATGCCTCAGAAAACAAAAATAGAATCACCATTTGATCCAGCAATTTCACTCCTGGGCATCTACCCAGAGAAAACCATGACTTGAAGAGACACATATACTCCAATGTTCACTGCAGCACTATACACAGTAGTGAAGACATGGAAACAACCTAAATGTCCATCGACAGAGGAGTGGGTCAAGAAGACGTGGTACATATACACAATGGAATAGTACTCAGCCCTTAAAAGGAACGAAGGAATGGCATTTGCAGCAACGTGGATGGACCTAGAAATTATCATGCTAAGTGAAGTCAGTGAGACAGTGAGACACCAATATCATACGCTATCACTTACATGTGGAATCTAAAAAAAGGACACAATGAACTTCTCTGCAGAACAGATACTGATTCAGAGACTATGAAAAACTTACAGTTTCCAAATGAGACAGGTTGGGGGTGGAGGGATGCATTGGGGGTTTGGGATGGAAATGCTGTAAAATTTAGTTGTGATGATCATTGTACAACTATAAGTGTAGTAAAATTCACTGAGTAATAAAAATAAATAAACATTCTCTTTGGAGTACCAACATCGACATGCACAATTACTAAATTGAATGTCATAATTAAACTACTCTGCTCATCTATACCATGTCTTGTGTCTGACCATCAAATTCTAAAAGTCGCATTTTGTTACACGGCAAAGCCCAGATTTTACCAACTGCCCTCATCGTCCAGTCATGCTCTCCATATCTCCGTGTTACATGTTTTCTGGTACATCAAGTTTCACAACTCATAACTTTTCTTGTTTTAAAAATTTGATTAATACCAAATAACCCTTTTACCCTCCTTCGTGCTTTTGGTATGAAATTCCATCTTGGAGTTCCCGTCGTGGCGCAGTGGTTAAGGAATCCGACGAGGAACCATGAGGTTGCGGGTTCGATCCCTGCCCTTGCTCAGTGGGTCAAGGTTCCGGCGTTGCCGTGAGCTGTGGTGTAGGTCGCAGACGCGGCTCGGATCCTGCGTTGCTGTGGCTCTGGCGTAGGCTGGCAGCTACAGCTCCAATTCGACCCCTAGCCCGGGAACCTCCATATGCCGCAGGAGCGGCCCAAGAAATGGCAAAAAGACAAAAAAAAAAAAAAAGAAAGAAATTCCATCTTGTAGATATGAATAAGCTGTGAGTTTATTTTTTGTTTCACTTTCCCAAGATACTATCTTCCATCCTATAATTTTCACTTTTCTGTGACATTTTGTCTCTCCTCTCAACAGCACGTATCTGAAATTTACCGTGTCACCCAATCTGTGAATTCTATCTTCTGCTCCTAAGTTTAACCTGTTTGCATGCTTAATGTGACAACCAGACGTCCTGGGTCCATCTTGGGTGTTGTGTGACCTGGTCCCTCTGAGCTCCTTTCTGGGAGCCAAAGTGTCTGCCCTGCAAAGAGAGAGCAGCTGAGAGTCTGACAGAGAGAACACCAGGTCTGCCCTGGATTTTCCTCTGGCTGACCTGCTCCCGCATCCCCGGCACAGATGCTCAGAAGCTGGGAATCCTGGCGGGGGAAAGAAAGGGGTCTGAGGAGCTGACGTCTGTCCCCCTGGGGCCTCCTGTTCACGCCAAATGCCAGCATGCCCGCACACACTCACACCTCCGAATCCAGCTGAGAGGCTATCTCGAGCCACACCTGCACCGACCTCCCGAAATGCTCGGCGGCACGATGGAGCTGACTTGGGCAGGCTGAGAAGAGCCAGACCTGTGCACTGCTCCCCGTTTCTGCTCGGGAAGCCCCAAGTGCCCACGACAGCCAAGCAGGGCTTGTATCTCCACCCACCACCGCCAACACTCACATTTCCTAAACCAGGGCAACAGTGACAATATATCCTTTGTCACTTCCTCTGTACTCTCTCAGAAAGACTTTAAACTCTGACCATGCCGAGGGACCCCTTTCCTCATTGCTGGTGCCCATGTTTTCTGGATTTAAAGGGTCTTCAGTCACTCACCTTGGTTCCCGAGGGTGGGGCGGGGCGTGTGTGGCTGCGCTCAAGTTACCGTCTGCTTCAAAAGTCCTTGTGACATGTCTTCATTCCTTTATCCATGCACAACAGGGCCAGAACTACGGAGGTCCCTGTTTGCTGCTTTAATTATCACTGCTCAGCCAAATGGCATTTGCTCTGCCACTAATGATTCTAATCTAAACTGGGAATTGATGTTGACAAAACACAAGCTGTTTGGTTTTTGCAAAGGCTGATCAAATCTGCTGTGGCTAAAAAGAGGCTTTGCTAGACGGCCATAATCAAAGCCCCACTGATTGAGGAAAACTCCAGCTAATAGGCAAGAGCACATGGGAGGGGCTGGCAAGATCCTGAGACGACAGCTGCGGTGATGCCACAGAAGTAAAATCCGACCAAGTTATCGGGTCGCCCCTTGCGAAAATACAACAAAATGACAGAGAAATATCCCTGCCTGAGGATGCGCTCTGTGGCTCACTGATAAAATAACACCGCACTTAGCGTGGGCTTGTCAAATGAACTGGGTGAGTTTTAGAGCTTAGGAAGGAATACAGCTGGCACGTGAGGCCAAACCAGAGAGATTATGGCAATTCTGTAAATCAAGAAGACTTTCTAGTAGGAAATAGGGAGCCGTTGAAGGCTTTTGAGCAGGAAAACAATGCCGTGAAAGTTGTAATTAAGGAAGATTAGTCTGGCGGTATTCAGCGCAAGATCTGTCTTAAGACTCTTCTATGGAAACCCAGATAGAATCAGTCCTGAGCCATAATTTTAAAAGAGAGGAAGGAAACCGTTCAATCTCCTCTCCGTTTAGGAGGCAGTTAAGGTAACCCAGAGGCTGGGAGGAACTCAGGGAGTCGTGCAATGTTTCCTCAGTTCATTAAGTTAAATTACCTCTCGGTTTGCATTCCGTGTTCACAAAGGCCCAAAGGCGCCCTGCGGCCGCGAGGGGGGGGGGGGGAGGGGGCGCACGCAGCCGGGACCCTCTTCAAGGCTTCCTCGCGAGCTGTTTCATCGTCTTGGGGACATGAACACTCTCAGCCAACAGCCCACATGCAGCGCCCACCTCCCCTTGTCCTCTTTTCTGCAACTGCTGAGATCTCATCCGTCCTTACGGGACTAAAGGAAGAGGAGCCTGTCGGCCCTCACCCGAGAGTGATGAGACAGACGTGACCTTGGCCCAAGGATCCCAAGATGACGTGCAGCTCCGGCCGGCTCAGCACAGGGCAGAGACGACCGGGCATGGGGGGCGGCCGGCTCAGCGGGCAGCGCTCCGTCTTGGGCCAGGTGGGACCTACAACGCTCCAGCCAGACGGTCCACTGTCGAAAGCCGAGGCTGCTGCCTAGAACCTAGGTCCCACTTTCCCACACGGTGTGATTCCTATTCAAGAGCTGAGTGAAGGCGGCCTCCCTGGTGAACCCTTAGCCCCCAGCGCTCACAGCAGGGCTTGACCTGAACTGTCCTCGTTTGCCTGGACCACAAAGCAGCACTGAGCTTGTGTTTGCTGGATGGCTAGGCATCCTCTCATGAATGAGCTTTCTCCCCAACTAGATTATCGACTCCTTGAAGGCAGGAAGCCTGATTCAATGTCGCCCACGTTCGGTGCACAGCAAGAGGGCAGAGATGCTGAGGTTAGGCTCAGGCCCAACAAGCCTTCTTTCCAAACTGGGCTGACTTTGCTGTGTTTTCATCTCCCACGCCCCCAACCCAGCCATGCACCTGCCCCTCTCCACGCTGTCTACAACCCCTCTTCTAAAAGGACAGCTCACAGGATGTGGTTCCCACAATGTCCTCCCTCCCCACGCCCTGGGGTTCCTCTGGTCCCTCTGCATTTTCAGAAGGATCGTCCTTGTTGGCAAAGCTGATAATCTCCTTTTGGAACCTGCCTGAAGGGTGACTCTGTCTTTTACCCCAAATTTTCAACCCACCTTCCCATTGCTATAAACGCCACAAATCTCCCGAGTTTACCATTTCTTAGTGTTCGTGCTCTCGATAATTCTCCTAAAAATAACTGTCCCCAAAACCAGTTGTAAAAACAGCAGGGACTTGCTGCTCCCTCGGTCCGCGTGTTGATGAATTCCTTGACGGTTTCCCAATCTTGGTTTCTCTCAGCGACAATTAACTGGAGCTGTTTTCTGAGGATTCCGGCTCAGGCTCAGGCCTGGGGCTCTGTGTCTAACTCCCTCGGATGTGGAACTGCACGCCCAGACCCCATCCAGGAGGCTTTCCTCCAGAATCGGGGCGTGTGGTGAGCAGCCTGCTCCTCCGCTGAGATCGCACCTGTCTCAGGCACCCCCAGTCTACGGCTGCGGTTTAAACTACAAGACACCCCGCTTAATCTGACTTCTGGATCAACAACAAATTGTTTTTAAACATGTAAGTATCTCCCCTGCAATACTGGGGACAGACTCATCTTTTTAAAGTATTCATTTTTTAGCTGCAGTTTAATTGGGCATCTTGGGCTTTTATTTACTGAATCTGGAGACGGAATCCATCTATGCGGGGAGAGTACAGGGGCCAGGACGTTCCGGCTCGAGAGGCAGCAGGTCCATCGGGCGACAGCCCCTCCAGGGCTCCGTGAGGGGTTGCCAGGCGTGTGCTGGCCCCGCATCTCAGCGTGCGTTTTCCTCTGAGCAACCCTGCTTCCTCCTCTCGCCTCACGGGATCTGAGCCACGGAAGCCCTCTTCACGCCCTTCTCTCTGCAGCACCTTTTGGACCGCCCTCCCTGAGGCGGCTCTCCACCCCGGGCTCCCTCCCCTACGGTGCAAAGAACTAGACCGTGGGGGCGAAGGGAGGGTCCACCCCGCCTCGAGGAAGCAACCCGGCACCTCACTGCTCTGCACGCAGGAACCAGCAGAGGTGTTCCTGGAGCCAACCCCGCGGAGCACGGAGACGGGAGCTGTGCGGCGGGGGAAACGCACATGCCCACAAGCAGACGCGAAAACGCCGCGTAATCCTCAGCCAAAGAAACGCAAATACCAGCACCTTCGGAGGAGCGTGTTTTCCTGAAGTGTCGATAAAGATACTGAAGGGACATGTCCACTACTGCTGAGCATATGAAGACGTCACCAACGGTATACTTGCTAAATGAAAGGCTACCCCTAGAAATTTAACCTCAGGAAATACCCGCAAGCACATACAATTAAAAATATTTAAAATGTCAACAAGTTAGAAGCTGCTAAGAAGGAAGGGGTTACATAAGTTACCGTAGCTCTATTACAACCAGAATACCTTGCAGCCATTTAAAATTGGTATTTGTGGGGTGTTTCCTTGTGGCGTAGGAGGTTATGGATCCAGCATTGTCACTGCAGCAGATTGGGTCACTGCTGTGGCAGGGGTTTGATCCCTGGCCTGGGAACTCTTCCACATGCTGCGAGCACAGCCAATAAATAAATAAAATTAATGTTTGTGTACATTTGTTGACATGGTAATAAGATATTCATGTCATATTATTTTATGAAAAAAAACCCCAGATTTTATATTATTAGATCATGTCCTATTTTGTATTTACCAAAAATAAATATATTTGGGAAAAATAATAAATATTAAGTCTTTATCTTTGAGTTGTGGAATTGTGGGTGCTTGGGTTTTATTTGCTCTATTAAAATTTTTTGTACAATTCTTTGTATGATTTTTAAAATAATACTTCTCTCTATCCCATATGCACCAAAGCTGTCAGGTTTTTTCTCTCCTTAGACCTCAGCTTTTTTTTTTTTTTAACCTGTCTGCAGTATTTCTTATAACTGACTCCCTGAACTTTGCCATCTTCTGGGCTTTGCGTGATCTGCCTCTTCCCCGTGTCTAGCTCTCTCCCCTAGTTCCCTTCGGCTTCTCTTTTTCTCTTCTCACTGACATGCATCAGCAGCCTTCTCCCCTCTTCTACCTCAACCAATTACATTATGGCCCACAGACGGGGCACATCTCAACCTTCACACTGACCTACCTCACAAGCATGTAAAACCCTAGTTCCGAATGCCTGGTGGGCTTCCAGATTCCACTGTTCATCCCGCACCTGTTCCTTTCAGGGAACAGTACCTAGAGGTGACACCACAAGGACAAAGAGAACCCCCCTTCGGGGAACATGCAACCTCCTCTTGCATTTGCTCATTTCCACGTTTTTGGCAACAAATGTGTCCCCTCCCCTTTTCCTACACGGGCTCCTCCTCCCGACCTTCTGCTTCCTGTTACCAACACAACGATCGGGGCAGCTGCTGCAGGAACTAAATGATACGTCTGCCTACAGCTGAGGGGCCTGCACCTCACAGTACACGCAGCGTCCACTGCATGTTGGAGTCACCTAGGAAGCGTGAAAGAAATATCGACGCTTGCTTCCCACTCCCAGAGATGCTGATTTGATTAGTCTAGGGTGATTTAACATCACCCCCAGGTAATTCTAATACACCGCTGAGACTGAAACTCACTCAACTAGAGAAAGAAGGGGACTTTGCTCCTGATTTCACGACGAACGGAGGAAAGTCGAGCCTTTTACTGTTATCATTACTACTAGGTACTAATGAAATCCTCTGAATCGGATATCTTTCTGCTGGATGGCAGAAGCCAAACTGGCCTTCCCAGTCCGGGCACCTCTTTACCCAAGTCAACTGCAGTCCTTGAACCATTTCCAGAACGTATGGGGAGAACACAGGCACCCTGCCGCTTAGACACCCCCACGCTCCAGCCCAGACAGGTCTTCTCAGTGGTACTACACGCATGCATCAGGTACACAGGATGGCCCGTTGCGCCCAGACGTGGCCTCTGTCCTGACCTTGCTTTTGCCCTTACTGGTCCCTGCACGGTGAGCACCCTTCACGCCCACCTGTCAATCAAATCCCACCAACCCTTAGCGCTGAGGAGCAATGATGCCTCGGTCTCGAGGGCATGCCCTCCACACCCCAGAGGCAACTCCTCGTTTTCCTAAACGCCCAAGCACCCCTTATTGTACTTGATAAACCCTGTCTTAGGGAAAAGTTATGTGTACACAGATCATACACTTCCAATCATATCTGAAGCTCCCTGAGGGCAGAAGCTAAAATCCCTTCATCTCTTTGGAGAGGAGAGACCAGGGCAAGGACTGCCGTCAGCCCCGCCTGAGTTCATATCCAAAGGCCACCCCTTGCTCGTGGCGTGTGCGACATTTAGAGAAGCGGTTTACCTTTCCGCACGTCCGCTTCCTCCTCCCCTGCACAAAAACAGCGACGGGACCTCTCTAGACTGGTCTGAAGGTGGGTTGAGAAAAGGCACATGCACACTTGGCTAAGGAATTGCACCAATGGTGTCGACGGTGACAGCAGCGACTGGGGGACAAAAGCACATCGAGAAAGACACTCGCTTGTGAGGTCAACAGCATTTTTGTGTAGCAAATGGATGGAAAATAAAAGCTCTCAGATTTGGAAAATGTTTATTGCATTTCCTAACATTACTCCCTGGGACAACTCATGCTATTACCACGGTTTTCAATTATTCCAGACAGCTAGCCCCGCTTCCTGATAGTATGTAAATTTCCCAGCTTGGTGCCGTCTCAAAGATGCTAAATTTCATTTTGCGATGACAGGTTTTCTGAAAACTCTGCCTCTCAGAGACCCCTGTGTCCTAAATGCTGTTCCTTTATGGAATACAGCATTTTGAATCGAGGAAAGCAGTGATGGAGAGCATGTCAGACACCCATGCAGGATCTAATCATTTGCGAAACATGAAATCCTGCTGTTAAGATGCCAGTGAACCAAGAGAGCAACAAGCCATTTCTCTCTAGCAGGCTGATGGCATTACAGCCTCTGGATCTGAAATGAGAGCTATTTTAAAGGTAAATCATTTTCTGAAGGATAATAACAAAAGCGTCTTATGTATGCAACCGAGTCAGAAGACCAAAGGCCGTGTGGACGGGGTGGGCCGGGACTGAGGCTTTTTCTTATGGTCTCCAGGCGGCTGTGTGTACCAGCAAAGTGGCCATGTTATTTCTTTTCTTTCGTTTTCCTCTTTAGGGCTGCCCCTTGTGGCAACGCCAGATCCTTAACCCACGGAGTGAGGCCAGCGATCGAACCTGCATCCTCCTAGACTCTCTGTCAGGTTCTTAACCCACTGAGCCACAACGGGAACTCTCCACACTGTTTCTTAAGCCCACTTGAAGAACCAGAGAATTCCAAGACCGACTTCCTGTGAGCTCGTGATGTAACTCTCATTTCGTTTCTCTCCTTTCTCAATAACTTGCCATCAGCATTTACCCAGGTTCAAATCCCTCTTAAAAACCAGAGACCCCTCTTCGCACCTACTTCCTCCTCCAGCATCCACTCTATTTCCTCCTCCCGCTCAGCACCCTGACCTTCCCGTCTAGCTCCCCGTTTCCATGTCTCAGATCTCCTGCTTCCTGTGCCCTCCGCAGACGTCTTCCCAATCCCCAGGCTCCAAGCTCACGGAAGTGCCCGCAGGTCGTCGGTGACTCCCAGGGCCCTGATCCTGTCCTCGGTTTGTGCGACGCAAGGCACACACCTCCCTGCAAGGACACGCCTTCTCGGTTTTTCAGAGTCTCAGTCTCTAAGCCAGCTCCCGAAACCGCTCTGTCTCTTGATCCGCCCTGACCCAGCCCCTAAACAGCGCTGTGCCCCGAGGCTGGGTCTCAGGCCCTTTTTCTCCCTAATCCCGCTCCCAGGAGACCACCACACCCACAAGCTCAGTCGCCAAGGACCACCCACCCTGTCCTCGGCCCGCCGGGTCCCACTCTCCGAGTAGCATGGATCCCAGCGTTCGTCCCACACTCTTTAGTTGGATTTTCAAAAGCTCTTCCCAAACTACATATTCCAAACTAGAGGCCCCTCCGCCACCTAAGTGATCACATCAGAAACCCAGGAGATGAGCCGGCCCAGCCCCTCGCCGGGGTGCACCCCAACGTCGGCAGGGTCCACGTGAAGACTTAGCTAAGCTCCTCCATGGGGTCACTGCCGCAGCGTCCGCCATGTGGCCCAGCACCTGCGGGGACTTAAACAGACGCTGGCCGCAGCCCACGCCCTAGAGGGCAGCTCGCAGCATCACAGGTAACTGTGTGTTCCTGGTACCCCCAACAGCCCTTGTGATCCACAGTCCCCCCACCCCCACGCCCCTTAGATGAGACCCTCACTCTTTTTGGTTTGCATCGGCCAATCCGGCTTCACACCAGGAACCCCAAAGCGCCCCACCCACAGCCCCTACTGAAGGCGTCCCCAGGCCCTGGCCTTCTCCGCACCTGCCTTGAGGTGCCTGTGCAGGGGCCTCCTCCACGACCTGAGCCTCACCAGCTTCTCTCCTTCAGGGTCTCTCTAGTGTCACTGGACCTCAGCTCTCTATCTGGCGCCCTGCATGCTACCTAACAAATGCTAATGTACCAAAGTCACCACGGCCCAGAATAAGAGTATCCCCTAATGTTTATGTTTATGTGAAGAGTCCGAACAGTACTTGGTTCACATTTGGTCTAGACCAGAAAAACAGGAGTCGTGTATTAGAGCAAACGACTCTCCAGACACCATGTGCAACTACCACAAGCCCACGCTAATTCATGACTCTTCCAGAACGAAGCCAAACAAGATGGATGGTGCCTGCTACTGAGAAAGTGAAGAATGCGTTTCATCCATGCTACAGACTAGACTAAGATGTTGACAGGTTAATTTTCCCGTCTTTGACTTCAGCGTTCCCTTTGCTCAAACCCTCTTGCACGGGAAGCAGCGCTGGCAACAGCAAAGGCCAAGGGCGTCCAGGGCACGTAGACGCTTCTAGTTACAGGACTTGAGATGAGAACCTGGAGAGGAGCATCTTCCTGGGGCCTGAACGGCCCTTGGGCCCAAAGTGAGATGCTTAGCGGTACGGTCATGGGATTTGCTTGGGCTGACAGGGACTCGCCCTTAGGCCTGGGCTAAGGTCCCCTCCCCTGGACCTTATACCTTAGATGAGGGGTTAGAAAACTCCAGCCCACAGGCCAGGACCAAATTCTGTCCTTTTTTTTTTTTTCTCTTAATAAAGTTTTATTGAAACACAACCACACTCATTCGCTTGTGCATCATCTGTGGCTACGTCAATGCTACAACGGCAGAGTTGAGACAGGTGTGACAGGGGCTGTCTGGACCACAAACCCTACAATAGGTGCTATTCCTACCCATGCTTTAGAAGATCCCCTGTGTCACAGACACCTGCTCCAGGGCTCCCAGCTCCCTGTTCCTGAGCTGGAACCCGCCTGACCCAGAGCCCGTGCCGTCTCCTAAAGGAATGCCTGGTTCGGTCCTGACCCAGGGCTCTAAACACACAGAGAGAAAGACGATTGTCTCATTTCGAGAACTTCTTCTAGCGAGTGGAGAGGGCTGCTCTCTCCGTCGCCAGGTGGCGGCCAGCAGCTGGCCCAGGAGCCCTGCCTGCCTTTCTCCTCAGGACCTACCCTCGGGGCAAGAGCCACACCTCTTTACAAGGGCTGGGACCTCCTGGTGTAAAGGCTTCCTTTGACAGCTGGCTGGAGAGGTGGATAAGGGCTAAGAAGAGGAAGGAGAGGTCAAGATTTTCAAAATAATTAAGCTCCCTCAATATTTCAGCAGAAGAAAAAAAAAAATATTCCACAACAGAAAAGGACTCCTGCCCTGGGTGGAAAATTCCAAGGTGTTTGCTACTGCACATTTCAGCAGCACCCCCATATTTAGAACTCTGTCTACATTGCTAAGTGCCCCCAAGCCCATCCCCTCTGCTGTTTTTTACATTTTTTATTTTTGTAATTAAAGTATAATTGCTTTACAATGCTGTGCCAAATTCTGCTATACAGCAAAATGACCCAACCATACATATATATACATATTCCTTTTCTTCTTCTTTTTTTTTTTTTTTTTTTTTTGCTTTTTAGGGCTGCACTCGCGGCATATAGAGGTTCCCAGGCTAGGAGTCGAATTGGAACTGTAGCTGCCAGCCTATGCCACAGCCCCAGCAATGCCACATCTGAGCCGTGTCTGTGACCTACACCATAGCTCACAGCAATGCCGGGTCCTTAACCCACAGAGCGAGGCCAGTGATAGAACCTGCAACCTCATGGTGCCTAGTGAGATTCGTTTCCACTGAGCCATGAAGGGAATTCCTTTTTTTGGGGGGCTCTCATTCCTTTCCTTATATCACCTTCCATCATGTTCTATCCCAGGAGACTAGCTAGACTTCCCTGTGCTGCACAGCAGGACCTCATTGCTTATCCATCCTAAATGGAATAGTTTGTATCCAACTCCCTGTCCATCCCACTCCCTCCCCCCGCCCCGCCCCTTGGCAGCCACGAGTCTGTTCTGTCTGTCAGACTGCTTCTGCTTTGTAGACAGGGTTGCTTGTGTCAGATTTAGAACTCTGTCTACACCGCTAAGCGCCCCCAAACCCATGGCTCCTGCTTGTAGGCTCCAGTCTGGCTGCACGCTGCTCCCCGTCCTTCCCTGTGTGCCTGAGGAGCTATTCCTGAGTGGACTGTGCACACAAACACGGCAAGCCCACTCCTTTCACCAGCCGGGTCAGCTTAGAAAGGGGCATGGGATTCTGTTCCGGCCACTGAGAGGGGAACGCGAGTCTTCGGGGGTCTCCTGGGAATGGTTTTCTCCAACTGAAACACAGACATCAGGGAAGGGGTGTCTTCCTCCTCTCGGCATGGTGGGTATGATGCCTGGATGCGCCAAAGAGACCACGAGATGGTGAAGGAGCCGGAACCCCAACACGACGGAACGGAAAATAGCAGACAGGAAACCTGCCCATTCACCTAAATAACCAGCCTTGAGAGACCTTATCCCAAGCCTGCTTGGTAAGGGACGCAATATGTTTTCCCTGTTGCTCACAACACACTGAATCGGGCAGGGAGGGTGGTTATTGCTTGCAGCTTGGAGCAGAGTAACCAGTGCCAATGCCAACAATCTCAAGTGGATGGTCTGACTTCTCTCTCCTTCTGTATCTGCCAGTTTCAGTACATAGTGTGGTCAGTGAGAGAGTGTGCATTCCCACACCCACGGAACACCCAAGTGGGAGCCACAAGAGAAGGGCGGAGTGACAATCCGTCCAGAAGACTCGCTTGGAAAGCACAGCTCTACCCCTGCCCTCTCTTACCGAGTAGAAGGAAAATGACACTCGCTAACACTCACTGCCACCTGTGTTCCAGGCGCGACCATGGGCATGTCCGTCAATTATCTCTTTTTTCGTTCTAACTTTCTAGCTACTGACTTACACTGTTGTTCTGAAGATAAGAAACCACCTGGGAAAACCAGCAATGATTCGTGTTACTCATAAAGGATCTTTTCGTTTGGATCCTGCTTGCCCAGCATACGCAACCCATTCGGACGTTTGATTTTATTTTGAAAATTAAATCTGAGAGCACGTGACTGGTGAAACGTAGAAAAAGGGACAGAACCTCAACCTGGCCCAGGATCTTCTCTCTCTCATGTCCCCCCCCACACACACAAGCCCCCCCAACAGTCAACTATTATTTTTTAAGTTGGAGTAAAACTTCTCTCTTACTGTGTCTAAGCCTTGCTACTCACAGTGCCTCTCTCGGCCAACATCACCGGGGCGCTGGTGAGAACCGTACGATCTCAGACCCCACCCTGACCTGTGGAACCCAAACCTGCATCTGACCAAGCTTTCCAGGGGATCCGAATGGACACACACGTGTGAGGAGCACTGGACTGGAGGATGCAGCCCTCGGAGGAAAGGGAGGCAGTGGTGTCGCTTAAATCGTTCCAAGAGAACATGGAAAGGACCACAGAGGGACAGCACGGGGCTGCTGAGGTCTACACAAGATGGCCAGGCTGTGTTGATAGGAGTTTAATGCTGACTCTCGAGCACAAGTCCATCAGAGGCTTTGCGTTCCCAATAACAAAAGACTCCTGTTGGCTTAAATGTCCGTCATTACACGGAAAGGCTGAGAGGCACCCACTTCTGAATATAAACACAAAGTAAACCAAGAGTAAATAAAATTCAGTGCCTGGATTCAGCTTGCAGCCTGGAGCCACACCAGCCGAGCCCATATGAGAGCAGCCCACCCCGGCTCATCTGCAGAGCGTCTCGGGGCTGGAGCCAGCAAGGCTGGGTGATGGTGTGCTCAGGGTGACAAGGTGACCCATGGGCCAACTTCACCTTGTTCTGGAAGAGCTAGCCAAGGCAACCAGATGAAAAAGAAGAGAGTAAGAATTGCATTTGCTGGAAAAGAAGAGACAGAACTGCTATCTACCTGGAAAACTCAAGAGAAGCATACGAGTCATGATTATAAAAATGAGAGAGAATATTATATATGAATGTTTCTATATAGCAACAATACAACAACTAGAATATAATAGAAGAAAGGCTAACATAAAAATATAAAATACCTAGGAGATCTTGTTGCGGCGCAGTGGTTAATGAATCCGACTAGGAACCATGAGGTTGCGGGTTCGATCCCTGGCCTCGCTCAGTGGGTTAAGGATCTGGCATTGCTGTGAGCTGTGGTGCAAGTTGCAGACGCAGCTCAGATCCCGCACTGCTGTGGCTCTGGCGTAGGCTGGCAGCTGCAGCTCCGATTAGAACCCTGGACTGGGAACCTCCATATGCCGTGGGAGTGGCCCTAGAAAAGGCAAAAAGACCCAAAAAAAATTAATTAATTAATTAATTAAATTAAATACCTAGGAGTTTTAAGATTAGTGCATAATGTACACAAGATTAACTGAATAAATGAAGAGGTATACTGTGGCCTTAACTGGAATACTCAGTATGGAAAAATACATTGATTCTCAAAATTATCCTGTAAGCTAATGCAGCTCTGATGAAAATGGCGGAGGAATTTTTATAAGTCAATGATTCTAGAATGTATTCTAAAAATATAATAATTTGAGGAGTTCCCGTTGTGATGCAGCGGAAACGGAAACGAATCTGACTAGGAACCATG
The DNA here is from genome assembly GCF_054392235.1 of Sus scrofa. Taxonomy (NCBI): domain Eukaryota; kingdom Metazoa; phylum Chordata; class Mammalia; order Artiodactyla; family Suidae; genus Sus; species Sus scrofa. Next base: position 63,164,825 of record NC_139394.1, read on the forward strand.
AGGTTGCAGGTTCCATCCCTGGCCTTGCTCAGTGGGTTAAGGATCCAGTGATGCCATGAGCTGTGGTGCAGGTTGCAGACACGGCCTGGATCTGGCATTGCTGTGGCTATGGCGTAGGCTGGCAGCTGTAGTTCTGATTCGACCCCCAGCCTGGGAACTTCCATGTGCTGCAAGTGTAGCCCTAAAAAGCAAAAATTAAATTAAATTAAATTAAAATATAATAATTTGAAACAGACCAAAAAAAATCTAGCATTGGAAGGAAATTACCATAGTATGCATTAATTTGTAAATCGATCACACATTAGCGTATAGCATATATAACATAATGTTAAATATACTCTTACACTGCATTGAATGTTACAGTATATTTTACAGAAAATGTACTAGCATATTTACTCACATAAGATACAACAATTTAAATAGTGTTGTGTAATACCAGAAATGGATCAATGGACAAAAACTGAGTAAATCTCATTTAACTTCAGCTTCCTCACCTAAAAAATGGGATAGTCAATAGTACCTCCTTGAATATGTTGTCAAAAGGACTTAACAGGGGGAAAAAAAGGAACGTGCTGGTCGCAGCGCCCGGCATACTGTAAATTCATTTGTAACAAGCCTGGCTTGAGGCAATAAGGCCACTGGGGTCTCCTGCCTTCCCGGACAACGGCCGAGATGGGATGGAAAGGCCAAAGCCCACGAGGCGGAAGGGCTCTGCACAGATGAGTGACGAGGGTTTCAGGAAGCAGAGATGAGGCCAAATCCTCCAGGGGGGTGGCATTCTCCCCATCTGACCTCTTCTTTCCTCTCATAGCCACACAAGCAGGACACAGAAAAATGGATGAAAACAAATACAGCTCTCGAGATGCAGTTCAAAGGCAGAGAAAAAGGGTAAAATTTAAAAATCTGAGACTAAACATAAGCAAGATAAATGGAAATGGCATGCTCATTCAGTGTACAACTTCAAACAAGAGATAAAAGAGATAGAATGAACAAACATCAAGAACAGATAGGGAGTTCCCGTCGTGGCACAGTGGAAACGCATCCGAGTTTGAGGGTTCGATCCCTGGCCTCGCTCGGTGGGTTAAGGCCCTGGCATTGCCATGAGCTGTGGTGTAGGTCGCAGATGTGGCTCGGATCTGGCGTTGCTGTGGCTGTGGTGTAGGCCAGTGGCTACAGCTCCAATTGGACCCCTAGCCTGGAAACCTCCATGTGCCATGGGAGCAGCCCTAGAAAAGGCAAAAAGACAAAAAACAAACAAACAAACAAAACAGACAGCAGTCAAAGGAACTCATCCAGAGAAAAACACAGCCCAAGGAACCCAAGTGCTCTGACTCACAGAACACAAATTCAGTAAAATTGTGCCTGAGTGTTAACAGGATAAAAGAGACCGTGGGATGAAAAGAAAGAACAAAGACCACAAGCTGTGGACCCACAATACTCTTTTGGACCCAACAGCATTTAGAAAGAGCAAGAAACATGGTAGACAAGCCTAAATCTTATCCTAATGACACAAAGGAAGAACCTGGGGTCTGTTCGAGGAATAAAAACGGCAAAGGCATTAAAGCAGTTACAGAGGGATGATTATATGAGAGATAAAGAAGATCCAACATAACTCAAGTGGTGTCCCAACAATTAAGAACCCAGAAAGTGGGGAAAAAGAAAAAGTATTCAGAAATACCACATAGGAAAACTTACATCATATAGGAAAACTTCTCCCCAAAACAAACACTTCTCTCCCACTGTGGCACAGGAGGTCAAGGATCTGGCATTGTTGCAGCTGCAGCTCGGATTTGATCCCTGGCCCAGGAACTTCCAAATGCCACAGGAGTAGCCATAAACAAACAAACAAACAAAGTGATGTACAGACTGAACGCAGACTACCTACGTGGAGAATAACTGAGAAACTACTGGCATCAAGACATAGCTCATTTTTTTAATTTCAAGGATAAAGACAGAATCTTCTGCCCTTTCTTATGACAAGAAATAATCATTTAATACTACAGAAAAAGTCAGACTATCCTCAGATCTCACCACGGTAAAATCCGGTGCCGGAAGACCATGTATCTAAAAGGTTCTGCAGGGAGCAAAGCATGAGCCTATCTAGTCAAGTTAATTTTCAAGCATAAAGACAACTAAAGAACTCACTTAAGTGTCAATCCTGAGTCCTTATGGGTGGTGGAGGGAAGCTATTTTTCTGACTCTAGAGTCTTTTCTTCTAACCTTGAAAGAATGTATTAAGATTGAAAGTTTTGTGTGGTGAAAACTTCCCCAGCCTGGTTGCGTCTTCCCTCAGTTAAATCAAAGTCAATACCTGGATTACAAAGTAAAAACAGTGGAACTTTATGCCACCCAAAAGCTGGCACAATTATCACCAGGCAGACGCTTTAGTCAGCAAATACGAGAAACACATCACGTCTCACACACACACAATGACATGCGCATTGTCATAGAAAACGCTGTGGACCTGCGTCCATGAACCCACCAGACTACACAGGCTTGAGCTGTGATGAGAGGCTCTGTCGGGTAAGACAAGCAGATAAGGCTGTCGGCAGGTCTGTGCCTTTGCCACACTTTTCTTCTGGACGATGGACAATGGACGGCAACAGGACCGCAGATTGACGTTAATATTTTATAATACAGACGCCGCGGCTGGGGTTCTTTCCAGCAGGCTTCTTGTTCCCAGACTTAGAGAAACCTGTCTTTCGTACACAGGAGTTGCACTCTCCTCTCCATGAACCTGCTGGTTCTGGCAGAGTCGAGTGTGTTCTCGTTTCCTCAGCAGTTCAGGGCAGCAGCAGGGGGAAGGCGGCGGACCACGGTGAGCCCACAGCCCCTTTGCCCTTTAAAAACAGGAAAGAAATATAAGCAGCTGGGGCGGCTCTGCCTGCAGAGCCCAGATCTCGGGAAGTGCACTTAGCCCTCGCCGGGCATCCTCCTGGGGCACTGATATCTTTGGGAAGCTGAAAGAGGAAGGCTACCCTTTGTGTGCCAACGCCACGTGGAGTTTCTGTCAAAGGAAATGGGGTCTTTTAAAGGAGATCAATCCTGGCTTATACGGGAACCTCCTGATCCATCTGGGGGCCTTTCAGGAGTTGAGCCTAAGCCGGAAGGTCTGGAATCGCCTGGAGCTTGCTGGGGAGGAGGAAAGAGTAGAGGGTAGAGACGAAGGGACTCGGGAGTCTGGGAGCCTGGATTCGGATCCCACTCTGTGTTTGCTGTGTGCTCGTGGGCCGGTGACCAATCCCTCTGGGCCTTAGTTTCCTCATCTGTAAAGTGAGGATCACAGCACACGGAGATGAGCTGCCGTGGAGATGAACGGGTCATACATGCACCACGCTTAGGATAGTGCCTCCTGGCACCTAAGAAGCACCAGGCACCTCTTTGCTTTTGCAGCTTGGAGCCAACTGGGAGCCGGCAGCAAGAGAGCTTTATAAAGCCCCCTCAGAACTCGCCTGGAGGGACCTCAAGTCATTCTAGGTCCTGTCTTTGCATACTTAGGAGGAAAGACCTTTCTCCACTGTGGGACCACCCAGCCCGAGGCCAGGGGGCGGCAGTGAGGCTGACAGCAGCAGGTGGCTGTGACCGGAGGGTGCCCAGCGGCAGACCCGTCAAGGTGCAGCAGGAAGCGGTACCAGCATCTGGTGAGAAACAGCTGGGGCACACTGTCAGGAGGCCCTATCCCCGTAATCAAGTCCGTGGAGGCTCTTTTCATCAATAGTCAGATATTAAAAGGAACCAGACCTTAGCCACGCAGTGAGGAAGCTTCACCTCCTGGGCCGTTCTCGTGCAGGTACCCCGAGAGCACAGGTACCCCAGACAGGGCGGCAGCGACTCACAGCGGGGCGTCACAGCCAGGCACTCTGTGGTCCATGGGGTCAGCTCTGCTGCCCTCGCACCCCCAGACCAGATGCCGGCAGCCCTCCGATGCCTCTGAGGACAACCACGTTTGCAGGACAATGACGATGCGAGCGGAAAGGAAGCGTATTCACCGCCGAGACTTTGCAACACTCTCCAGCCAGAGCTCAGATGATGGAACAAGAGCAGAAGGAACCTCCTCTCCACCGGACAAGCCCCCGCTAACCTTTGCCACTGAACTAAAAGCTTTCAAAGGGCGAACAGAAGTGCCATAAATCTCAGCAGCGACGTTAAATATTTGTCACTGAAACACTTAACGCTTGTTTCAAGCCCATTCCTTTCTGAGAGTTTATAACAAATAACCGAGGGGCTTAACCTCTACAAGAGCAGCTCCTTTTTCACTGCAAATGGAACCAAATGGACAATAAAGAGCGGGACCCTGCTGACGGGCCGTTCCCGGCCACTGTGTGGTCTCCCGGCCCCGCCCGAATGCGTGAGCAGACCCCTTTGTTTAGATTAAGCTGGCTCTTGCTTCCATGACACTGGAACGGCGAAGGTTTTAACTGGACTTTCTTTTACACTGCCCATTAATCTTCCTTCCCTCTCCCTGCTGAATGAAGGGTAAAGTAAATTATTTACATTCTGACGTTGCAACAGCTCTCCCTACATTAAGCTTCGATGTGAGTCTCAGATACATCCCGAGAGGCTGTTTATCTTACCCATCTTTATCAGGACCGCCGCGCCTCCCCGGCGAGATCACCTGTGGACCCAAATGGGACGCAGATAACCGATCTCTTCCCAGTACCTGTGGGAGCCCGACGCCACATTCCGGAAACTCAGCTGCTTTCAGCCAAGTGCCAGTTTCCCCCAAGTGCAAATACGTGGAGCTTGTCGGCCCCCAGCCCTCCAGAGCCGCTTTGCTCTTCTGTGTTCTAAGACCAACAGTGGGTTCTCCTGGAGGAAAACGAGCCATCCTGGGCTTCTTGTCAGAGTGAGGGGCGAAGGCCCCAGCTGGGAAGAACAATGCTAGCCTCCCATTAGCTCTCCCTCAGCCCAGAGGGCCAAGCAGCCACCTACAGGCCGGGCTTTCTGGCTCGGAGCTGGGGCTGGCCGAGCAGAAGAGCAGACAGCTGCGCCCATCCAACCCTGAAATCCCCCACCTTTTGTGTAAGGGAGAAAAGTTCCTGGACCAGGGATCAAATCTGAGCCAGGGCAGTGACAACACTGGATCCTTAACTACGAGGCCATTGGGGACTCCCATGAAGTACATTTTTGCAGGTATCAGAGAAGGGGCCAGGAGAGGAATCGGTGTAGGAAGATGAAAGCCGGAGAGAAGGTTCAGCTGGCCAGCACTCTGCAGGCGTCAGGAACACCTTGACGCCTGTCGCCTATTAAGTTAAAATTAATACAGTCACTGCTAATTAGGGAAGATAAATCAAGCAATGTCTATTAGGACAAACGGGAGTTTACGAAGCATCCGTTCTTTCCCACTTGAATACACTGCCTCATTAACCCCTCCGGGCTTTTGTTTCTCTTGGCCTTCTTGACAAGTTCGTAGCTCTACCCGACAGGCAAACTGTACTTAAACTCAACACCTATGTAAGTCAGCTGTTGCTGACTCTTGCCCAAACTTTGCCACTAACTGAAGGCATTCGCCCCCTGAAAACCAGCCCCAGCCGTCAACCCTTCCAGGATGCACCCGGAGGATAACGCCACGTCTGGCCGTGCAACAGGCTGGCGGCCGCCATCCTCCTCCGCTGACCCGCTGGCTCCAACGCTGCTCTAAGCCGTCACGGTCGCCTCTGAGCATCGCCGCTGGCCTCTCTCGGGCACTGTGCTCTCCCACCCTGTAGGGCAACGAATGCACCGTGCCTGTCCTCCCTGGAACATCTGTGTATCTCACACTGTCTTGCGAACAGCACAGAAAGCTGCTCATGCTTCGGTGTCAGACAGCTATCAGCCAGATCTTTCCACGTCTGCTCCAAGACCCCTTCCTTCCTGGTTCCCAGACAGGCAGTCAGGGTCGGGATACATGGCTGAGAGCCAAACGCTGTCTGGAGCTCAGACCCCTCCCGCCCCCGGTGGCCCACTGGACCACACCTGTCTACGCGGCCCTCTGTGCCCATCAGCCCCGGGGGCCTGTCCACCAGTTAAATTCCAACAGTAGACACAGCTGATGTGCCCACACACCAGCATTACTGAGCGCGCACCAAAGGCTGTCCTGTCTCTGCTGGATCTGTCGCGCCCCCCATTGCAATGCCAGGGAAAGTCCTACACGCTGGCTATAGACCAGCAGCACCCCGAGTCCCTGTGTCCCTGGTTAAAAATACAGATTCTGGCCCTCATCCAGGGCTTCTAAATCAAAACCTTGGTGCTAGGACCCAAGTTCGTGGGTTTTTTTGTTGTTTGTTTTTTGTCTTTTTAGGGCTGCACCCACAGCATATGGAGGTTCCCAGGCTAGGGGTTGAATCAGAGCTGGAGCTGCCAGCCTACACCACAGCCACAGCAATGCGGGATCTGAGCCGCATCTGTGACCTACATCACAGCCCACAGCAACGCCAGATCCTTAACCCATTGAGGGAGACCAAGGATCGAACCCGCAACCTCACGGTTCCTAGTCAGATTCGTTAACCACTGAGCCACGACGGGAACTCCATGTTCGTGTTTTTTGTGGGTTTTTTTCCCTCAGTTCTCTCAAATGATTCTTTTAAGCAACTAGGTTTGGAAAGAGTTGTCTCAGAGTCCTGAGTTTACCCTCTCACCGAGTCTCACTTCTGGAATAGCATCCTGACTCTCTCTTCCTCAGACCCTCGGAATCCAGACGGGTCACAGCCCTTCCCCACACCTGCTGCTGCTGACCGACTCTCTGAACCTGCGTCAGAGCAAAGGCCTCAGCTGTCATCCAAACACTTGTGGAGCCGGGGGAGGAGAGCGCCGGGCAATTCAGCGACTGGACTCACCCCAGGTCCATATTCAGCAGGCCCACTGGTGCAGCCCAGAAGTCCTATGCTTGTTTCTTTGGAAACCTCGGGGTTTAGGAAATGCAGCAGGATTTACCTGGATGGTTTGGTTTGGTTTGGTTTGACAGATCAATATGTATTAGAAACAATAATCGCATCACACAACCAAAAGATTTCTCCACAATGAACACTCAAATTTTTTAAATTAAATTTCTCCATGATAAATACTCAAAATTTTTCAATCCTCTAGCTTTTAAAGGCATGAGAAACTAAGGCAGACTGGTAGGGGATGGATAGCAGGACGGATATACGAATAAAAGGATAAGAAAGGAAATCCAGCCAAACGGTGAACTGCAGAATCTACACGGTCGGTATAAGCACGTTCACTCTAAAATCTTTGCAGCTTTTTCTGAACATTGAAAGTTTCTCATAACAAAATGAAGGGGGGAAAGATACCAGATATTGAATTTTCCCTTAAAACATACTTTATATCCCCACTTAATAAAATGATTAATTTCGTTGAGTGATCATTATAACACCAATGCCCCCTAAATATTTTGAGTGCTATTTCTGAAGTAAGTTATTACCTGTGTCTATCAATATCATAACTTCAATGGAATTTTTAAAAATAAATGAGACTCGGATTTTTCTCTTAAAATGTAAAATTTCTTCCCTCTGCACTTTCTTCCCCCTTTTTGTTTGCATGGGCATTTTCTAGACCTCAAGTTATTAAAATCATAGAAATAGAAAGAAATGACATAAATATCGCTCTTAACAAAAGGTACTCTTGTTATTATGAAAGTGAAAAAAAAAAACAGAACAAAACTCTTATCTTCTGAGGAAAGTTATTAACAGAGAGTATGGTTGCATCTGCACTAGTGATTCTGAAACGCTTACACTCAAAGTTGAACATCTCCTGCTGAGGAAACTGAGCCTGGAGAAACTAATGACATTCAGAATCCCGTAACTAGGAGCCAAATGAGAAAACAAATAGAAAGGCCCTGTTGTTGTCACTGTGATAAATTCTGTCAGAATGTTTCAGTAACACAGACATAAGGTGACACTAAATTTCTGGGGGTAAAAATGACCTTTCTTAAAATGCTTTCATGAGTCAATAAACGGTTTGTAGGCATTAATAAAGTTACACTTCTAACCCAGTCTTTGAAACAACTCAGATCCCTCTAAAAGGGGAGATTTAAAAATGAAGCATAAGACAAGTCATAGAAAATATTTGCAAGTGATACCCCATAAAGGATGTGTATCCATAATATGTAAAAAACATGCAAACTCAAGAATATGAAAACAAAAATCCAAATTTTTAAAAAAAATAAATGCTGAAAGCTCTGAACAGACATGCCACCAAAAAAGACATACAGATGACAACTCAGCACACAAAAAGATGTTCAGCATCATCAGTCATTAGGGAAGCGTTCATTAAAAGCACAATGAGATGCCACTATCCACGCATTAGAAACACTAAAAATAAATTAATCATCAAACAACATACAACACCAAGTGCTGCTAAGAATGCAGAACAACTGGAACCCTTAAAGGTTATTGGTGGGAATGAAATGGTACAGCCACTCTGGGAAACAATTCGGCGTTTCTTATAAAATTAAATACACCTTTACCAAATGACTAAGTAACACCACTCCTGGGTATTTACCCAAGTGAACTGAGAATTTGTGTTCCCCCCAAAAGCCACACATAACTGTTTATAAATGCTTTATTTGTAAGTGCCAAAAACTAAAAACGACCTAGACCTTCCACAAGTAAATGGATAAACAAACTGTAGTACAGCCATACCATGGAATCTCTCAGCAATAAAAGGAAAAAACTGATTTCTGCGCTGACCGAGGTGTAATAACAGAAACTGAATTTGCCTTCCCACCTGAAGCAACCCCAAAAACCAATAAATTACATGAAGCAACAGATGGCAAGACACTGAATGCTAAGCAGTGAAGAACCTTGATCCCCGAAAGGAAGGACACACGTGAGATCAGCCCTACGGGTGGCTCAGCTTTGCAGCTTGAGAGTTTCTAGGACAAGGAGAGGGAGCCGTGGTGCAGCCCAGCGGGCTCCCTGAGTTGAAGAGACAGAGCTGGGAATTCAGGGCAACCAGAGCTTTCCAGAGCAGAGCGGGAAAGAGAGCTACGAAGAGACAGAACTGCTGTCCTGGTTTGCAGTGAGCAGTGATGGGAGAACACCTGTGAAGCCCCCACCTGTGGTGGGGAGAGGACCACCAGAGAGGACTACCAGGAGCACGGCCGGTGCTCAGGCAGGACCACTTCCATAATGCGTCCCTGGTACTGCCAGGGTTGAATCCATCAACCGGCGATCAGTTTCCTCTTTGTCCGTATTTTCCTTTTCTGTTTTTCCTTGTTTACTACCTTGCTTCAGGTGAGCTGAATATCTTTATCAATATCCACATCGATCTCCATATCAACAGATGCTGATATTTATCAATGGCAACATAAAAGTGGATATTTATCGATGGCAAAACTGATCTCCATCTCAATACCTTCACAACCTTGGTGGCTTATTAGCTGTTCACTCTTGGTGGCTTTTAGTTCAGTGGTTGCTCTAAGGTTTATGTTGCCTTGTGTAACCTATTGCGATCGAGCTTCCAGTGACAGCGCACCACGCTGCGTTTAGATAAGCAGCTTCCACTTCTTCCAGCCCCTGTGCCCCTGTTCGCATTCATTTTACGCTCGTATGTGTTACAACCTCAGACACAGTTTTTTGTGGCTTAAACAATTACCTTCGAAACAGACTGAAGAGGGAAGAGATTACCCTACACGTGCAGTGCGGTGATCATCTCCTGTGCTCTCCACTCGTCTGGGCAGGTCCCGTATTTCCACCTCGCAGCATCTGTCTTCTGCCTGAAGGACCTCCTTTAATTTCCTCTTACAGTACAGGCAATGGATTATTCCAGCCTTTGAATGCCTGAAAACATTTTTATTTGTCATTATTTTTTCAAAGACATTTTTGCTGGGGGGAGAACTCTAGATGGAGAGTGTTCTGTCCCATTGTCTTTTTTGCTTGCATATTAATAAACTAAAAACGACTAACCTCAACAGACACAAAGAAAGCACTTGAAAGAAATTCACTCCTGATGTTTTCTTAAAAAAGGAACTCCCAGCAAATGAAAAATAGAAATTTCTCTTCCTAACGAAAGACAGAACAAAAGGGCCCCAGAGCTAACGTATTTAAAACAGTAAATGGTGACTCCCTTAGAAATGAGGAGCAATACAGGTCATCCATTCTTACTGTTGCTATTCGACGTCCTACCAGAGGTGCGAACCAGTGCGGTAAGGCAAGTAGAAGAAACTGAAGGCGTAATCAAAACTACCATGAGGTACCACCTCACACTGGTCAGAACGGCCGTCATTAATAAGTCCACAAATAACAAGTGCTGGAGGGGGTGTGGAGAAAAGGGAACCCTCCTGCACTGCTGGTGGGAATGGAAGCTGGTACAGCCACTATGGAGAACAGTTTGGAGATACCTTAGAATCTATACATAGAATTTCCATATGACCCCGCAATCCCACTCTTGGGCATCTATCCAGACAAAACTCTACTTAAAAGAGACACATGTACCCGCATGTTCATTGCAGCACAATTCACAATAGCCAGGACATGGAAACAACCCAAATGTCCATCAACAGATGATTAGATTAGAAAGATGTGGTATATATACACAATGGAATACTATTCAGCCATAAAAAAGAATGACATAATAGCATTTGCAGCAACATGGATGGAACTAGAGACTCTCATACTGAGTGAAATGAGTCAGAGAGACAAAGACAAATCTCATATGATATCACTTATAACTGGAATCTAACATCTAACACAAATGAACATCTCCACAGAAAAGAAAATCATGGACTTGGAGAAGAGACTTGTGGCTGCCTGATGGGAGAGGGAGGGAGTGGGAGGGATCAGGAGCTTGGGATTATCAGACACAACTTTGAATAGATTTACAAGGAGATCCTGCTGGGTAGCATTGAGAACTATGTCTAGATACTCATACTGCAACAGAACAAAGGGTGGGGGAAAAAAATGTATACATGTAAGGATAACTTGATCCCCTTGCTGTACAGTGGGGAAAAAAAATAAACTGAAGGCGTCCAGTTTTGAAAAGAACACATAAAGCTGTCTGCATTTACATACAACCCCATCTTCCACGTTGGTCACTGAATTGAGTCACAAAATCTACGAGAAAGGGCAAGTGAGTTTAGCAATTATAGGACATAAGGTCCCACTCTGGTAACCATAAGTTTGTTTCCAAAGTTTGTGAGTCTGTTTCTGTTTTGGAAATAAGAAGTTTGTTTGTATCATTTTTTAGCTCCTACATTTAAATGATAGCATGTGATGTTGCATTTTTAAAAGAATTACAGATGACTCTTAAAATCATGTAAAGATGCCCAGCTCACCAATAATAAATGAAAAGCAAAATGCCAAATAACATTTTTCGCTATGAAATTGACAAAGGTCAAATTTTATAATGCATCACATCAGTAGGGAACACATGGGAAAACAGAATTTCACTAGGAGTAAAAATTGGAACAACTATGGGGGGGTTACTTATGTATTTATTTGGCTTTTTAGGGCCACACCCTCGGCATATGGAGGTTCCCAGGCTAGCGGTCGAATCAGAGCTACAGCTGCCGGCCTATACCACAGCCACAGCAACACGGGATCCAAGCCACGTCTGGAACCTACACCACAGCTCATGGCAATGCTGGATCCTTAACCCACTGATCGAGGCCAGAGACTGAACCCACATCCTCATGGATGCTAATCGGGTCTGTTGACTGCTGAGCCACGACGGGAACTCCCTGGAGGGTAATTTAAAACCTCTCAAAATTATAAATACTCATACCTAGTGGCTCAAATAGTTCTATTTCTAGGTATTTATCTTATTAATATGTCCAAGTGAGAAATAAAGGTATTCATTAGAGCACTGTTTATAATAGCCAAAAATTAGGAACTATTTAAAATGTCTATTAGTGGTGTCCTGACTAAATAAATGAAGATATATTCACAATGGAATACTATGCAGCCTTAAAAAAGAAAGGGAGTGATGGGAACTCTAGCCATGATATATACAAGGTGGAGAACAATGTGAGTCATGTGCTACCCTTTAGGATTTTTAAAAAAGAAAAGAAAAATTGTCATATGTCTATAATTGCATAGAACATCGTTGAAATGATTCATGAGGAATTGGGTTTGCCACTGGGAAGAGACACTGGGTGGCTGGGCACAGGAAAGGGAGAGAAATCTATTTCTCACCACCACCTTTTATGTACCATCTAAAATGTTGTGCCAACAGCATCTACCAAATATCCAAAAAATTGACTGCTTAAATATTCCCCTCCTGTGATAAAAGCACAGATGCAGAATATTTTGTAGGAACAAACTCAAACAATAGGAAGAGTATGTGACGTGTGTACCTGAGTTACCCAGGCAGGAGCCAGAGCAGAAATGATGGAGAAGTAACATTAGAAGCCAAGGCTTTGAGGGTGTCTCTGAGGCTGCAGCAGAGCCCCAGCCTGGAGCAGCGAGTTGCATCTGTTAAGAGAATTCCCATCTCAAAGGGGCCGCGCTGCCATCCACTCAGCACTCGGAGTCTGGCTTTATTGATAGATGAATAAGATTGAACATGACACCTGTGTCCAGAGACTCCCCCGGCACCATTTAACTAACACTTAGAGCAGCTGCTTTTGAAAAATTACCTTCAGGCTGGGCCCACCCTAGCAGAACAAAATCATCACCTAAAGTACTTTTCCAGTTCCCAATAAATGAGGATTCTTGCCCTGCAAGAGGAGAGCCGAGCCATATTTTATTTGAAGTCACATCTGTCGCTTTCTTTGGAGTTCCTCCGCTGCCTACCTTGGGTCCCAACGCCGGTGTCAGCGCCACCCAGGCGTCCGGCAGCCGCCTTGGCAGACCTTCAGTGGCTGCGCCTTGCCGACAGCACACAGCCCATGCCCAGGGGTACCCACAAGGCTCTTCGCCCTCCTGTCTGCTCCCACCTGCTCCCCTGCACCCACACGACCCCCCGGACGTTCTCAGCCACACTGCACCGTCTTCTACGTCTCCACACCATCACTCACGCTTCTCTCTTCATTACCTTCTTAATGGCCCACCACTGATTTATCAAGACAGGGATCCAGTGTCACTGCCTGGTGAGGTATTCCCCTGCCCCACCAGACCGAATTGATGGATACCTTCTTGCTGCCAGAGCAAAGACAGGGCGTGGATAGGCCTCGACGGCAGCATTTATCGCAATGTCTTATTATGCATCTTACTTGTCTCTCCTAACAGTTGTGGTCTCTGGAAGCAGGGGAACTACGCCTGCTCACCTTTATAGCCACAGTGCCCAGGTAACAGGGTGTCTGGTACTAAATTGTGAATAGACAGATTCTGGTTGCAGTCTCTGGATGTCTCATTCAACCCTCACATTCTCCCTAACTGTCCGATGCTGAGGCTCTCGCATCGCACGTTGCCGGTACCCTGGCCACACCCGGGTGATGACATTCACAGCTTGTCAGACGCCACCTCCGGCTGAGACGTCCAGTTCCACTTCTCATCGACAGAAACATTTCATCGCAGGCAAGCTGCCCTAAATACGGCTTATGCTCCCCCAGCTCCAGACTCAAGTTGACTCTGTCTTCCTTGACAATATTTTCCACCTGTGCACATGCAAACCACGATGCCATACGGCTCCACGCCCATCGGAACGGCCCAAATGAAAAAGACAGCTTGATTTTACCCGTTGATGAGGACAAGGAGCTGGGCACACGCAAAACGGCGTAACCGCTCTGGATGGCTGTTTGGCGAAACACAAATGCTCATGCCCCATAGAGTCTGTCCTGGGTGTAAACTTGACAGGATACAGAGAACGTATCCAAGAAGGCTCGCAGTGGATCCCCAAATGGGAAACGACCCAAGGAGGATGGGTCAAGTCTGGTTTATTCACACAGTGAAAGACTACCCAGCACTGAGAAGGAAGCACTGCTCTAAAACAATGCAGCCGGATCTCACGATGCGGAATGAAAGAAATCCGGCAGAAAGGACCCAGGACTGTGTGCTCTTCAGGTCATTTGACGTAAAGTTCAAAAGCAGGCAGCACGAAGCTACGATGAAAGAAGTCGGGACTGTTGGGGGCTTGGTAACAGGGAGGGGGATTAAGGGGCCTCTGGGTCACTGGTAAACGTTTTCTTTCCTGGTCTGAGTGCCGGTTACAGGCCTCACTTTGCAGAGATTCGGCAAACGGTATAGTTACGGTTTGTGTTTTACAGGCCTCAACTGAAATGTGAAATCGCCACAGTACTTGGTCCGTTGTGTCACAGAGGGGAGTTCTCTCAGATGGAAGACGATCAATTAACTGATGGAATCCCGCCGTCCTTGCCGTGCCTTTGGGGGGCGGGCTGGATGGTTTGGGGACACAGGAGGCCATCGACGTGTTTAGTTTTTCTTAAGTTCAGGAACTGAGACCACGCTCTGCGGAGACCAGACAGTCCAGTCCGGGCTCTGCGGGCCGCTGGCGGGGGAGGGCCTGCATCCCTCGGCCGTCCCCACTTAGGACGGGGGCCGTCTGAGAACAGACATGTGCTCAGTGTGTTTTCTGGGAGCCGGCCGTGCTCTCCTCCTCCTGTCCTCCTTCAGAGAAGAACTGCTGGGCGGATGACCACCCGCCTGCAGCAGTTCATGTCCCCCGAGCCCCCCCCTTTTTTAAATTTTATAGCCATGCCACAGCATATGGCAGTTCCTAGGCCAGGGCATGAATCGGAGCCGCAGCTGCGACCTACGCCACAGCTGTGGTAATGCCGGATCCTTTAACCCACTGGGCCGGGCAGGAATCAAACCCACACCTCTGCAGCGACACGAGCCACTGAGTTGGATTCTTAACCCACTGCACCACAGCTGGAACTTCAACGCACTATATTTTAAAGACCAGGAGATAAGCATGCACCTGGATTTGGGGGCAGTGCTTCCAAGGGGCTTTCACAAAGGAGCTCCCCAGAACACAGCAGAGTCCTGAATTCACGTTCCTTCCAGAAGAAATGAATCCTCTGTGAGAAGGGATTATCTTTGACTCCAGATGGAGCTCTGCCTTTCACTGTGATGGCAGTGACACCACACCTCTGCCACACCCACGCCGAACCCACCTCTGGCCCTGCCAACAACAGGGCAGGTCTGAGCAGCTCTCTGTGGTCCCAGAGAGAAGAGCACAAATGAGACTCTTCCCCGAGGGACTCCAGAGTGATGTGGCCCAAAGGGCGGCTCTACCCAGGGCTGCCTCGCTCCAGGTCCCCCACCTGATCGGTTAGTGAGGACGAATGCACCTCTGTGGGCCCCGGAATTGTCTGCCCAGCCCTCGGGCCTCTTGATCAAACTGGGGGCTCCATTTGCCCCAAGTTTTCCTGAAGCCTCTTCACCCATTTTTCCTCTTTCCGGAAGTTCAACCTAGTGGCTCTAAACCAGTTTGCTAGCGCAGTTTTTCCTCTGGCTTCTCTCCTGACTCCAATTTCTGTCTCACCGATTTACCTGATGTCCCCTGTCCGGGGGGACCTGTGAGACGATATGGAACTGCCATAGATGATTTACACACACCGCGCGACCAAGGAGAAGTCTCACGCCGTTACCTTCCCCGGAACCATCTACACTCATCAACAAGGCTCCCCCGCTGAGCATGAAGTGCCCTCATCGGTCACCTTAAAGTGTTACAGGTAGAAAAGTGACAAGGAGGGGCTTCTCCCAAACTCCCGTCCCAGAGCCCGAGGGACCTTACCCGTGATCCCAACCCCAGCACCACGAAAACAACCCCGAGCTGCCCTCTGTGGAGTGATTCTAAGCGCGAGGTGGCGGCCAAGGGCGTTCCCGACACGAATCACCCTGTTAACCCAGCACCGCCCTGTGGGGCGGAGTCTCCATTTCCGCAGGAGGCACCTGACACTCACAATATCCAGCCACAGCCACGGTTGCTTCTATACCCGGTAAGCAGTACAGTCCTTCTTCACACTAGGTCGTTCGGATCCAAAAGACACAGCTCTGAACGACGACGGGTGGGGAGCAAACTGGCGGTGCTTTCAGCAGAGCAGCTTGGCGGTGAGAAATGGGGGGCTTCTAATGCAACACTGCAGATCCTGAAATATGAGGGTCAGGAATTTTCCCACGAGAGATACCCAAAGTGAAAAGAGTCATATTTCTTAATCTTCCTGAATCACATTAAAAGCTGGCTGATAGTCCTCACCCACCAAAGTCAAGCTGGAGCTCAGCGTCGGGAGTAACTGAGGCTTCCTCCTCTCCTCCCCGCACTCCCTGGGTCTGTAAAGACGCGGAGGAGCCTGGTCCCCCGAGCGTTCTAGGTCCACCGCCCCCGAGGGTCGGGTCAGCGGTCCTTCACTTTCTTTGGTCTTTGCGTCGCCTTTTGGCTTCACTGGCCGTTGCCTTCACCCCAGCGCCCAGGGGACCAGCGAGCCGCCCTCCGGCGAGGTCTCCGTGCTGGCTCTGCTCTGCCGCCCTGCTCGTTTCTGGGTTAGAGCACCGCCTCCTCTTCAGCTGCACCAGCCTCTCCCCCCATCAGGAGGAACCAGGTCCATCCTCTGCAGCATTTGTAAACACAGGCTTTTTACTATTTTTTATTTTTTTATTTCTCAATGAATTTATTATGTTTGTAGTTGTACAATGATCATCACAAGCCAGTTCTTAGAGTTGAGTCGTGGGCTTTACGCTCCTCCCTGACCTTTCACAGACAAACAACATACCTGTCGTTGCCCTCGGCCAAGGAAGCTCAAAACGAAATAAAAACAGGAGAACTACCTTCTCAATTTTTTTTTTTTTCCCCGAATGAGAACATGGGGGATGGAATCCAGAGAGGGAGGAAATGTCTATCCATTTCTCAGTCGAGCTCACTCTTACCTAAGGGCTCCTTAACGTGGAGACAAAACATTAGAGCTGAAAGCAAGACTACTCCCTTTTCAAAGTCTCTGCAATTCCCCCCATTACGTTCCCCAGAGAGAACCCCCCAGGAGGTCAGCAAGCTAATCAACAATGCAGACTCTTCTCTTTTTTTATTTCAAGATAAAATTATTTATGTATTTATTTATTTGTCTTTTTGCTATTTCTTTGGGCTGCTCCCACGGCATATGGAGGTTCCCAGGCTAGGGGTGGAATCGGAGCTGTAGCCACCGGCCTGCGCCAGAGCCACAGCAACGCGGGATCCGAGCCGCATCTGCAACCTACATCACAGCTCACGGCAACGCCGGATCATTAACCCACTGAGCAAGGGCAGGGACCAAACCCGCAACCTCATGGTTCCTAGTCGGATTCGTTAACCACTGCGCCACGATGGGAACTCCATCAGGATAAAATTTTTAATCTTTGTTTGCATTTTGTATTGCAGTAGAGTTGATTTACAGGGTTGTGCCAGGTTCTGCTGTGCAGCACAGTGACCCAGTCATACATAAACACACATTCCCCTTCTTGTATTCTCTTCCATCGGGGTCTATCCCGGGAGATTGGATCGGTTTCCCTGGGCTGCACAGCAGGACCTCACTGCTTACCATCCTAAATGGGATAGTTCGCATCTATGAACCCCACACTCCCCGTCCATCCCACTCCCTCCCCCGCCTTGACAACCATGAGTCTGTTCTGTTCTTTGTCTGTCGAGGCCACGCTTAAACGTCCCCTCTTCCATGAGGACCTCCTGGATTACCACTCTGCTCAGACTCTTTCCTTTCTATGTTCTGGGTTGGCTGGTGCCTGCCTTATACCAGTTGTATTCTGTTCTGTGTCCTGGATGTGTGTTAAATGTATGGAATACAAAATTTTAAAAAGAGTATCTGCCACACCTCTGAAGTGGCTATTTCAAAGGGCCACTTCAAAGGGTGTGAAGCGGCTTTATCTAGTCCCAGCAGAAACTGTTGGGCAGGGTGGGTGGAAACTGGCTTAAGAGACCTAACTATGAATTGAGGAAACTGCAAATATTCCCAGAGTTTGGCAAACACCTTCCCCCAGATGGTATCGAGCAGCGTAGCCTTCTCTGGCTTCAGACTACTGACAGACAGTGGGGGTAGTTTTATGGCAAGTTCTCTTCCTTACAAACTTAACTTGGCCACCAACCAAGTCTACACAGCCTCGTTTTCAAATGGCCTTGGTTCCTCAGCTGCTCCCCAGGAAATGGTGCAGAGCAACCCAAACAGGAGGACCAGGACCCTCCTGGGTGTCAGTTTGCAAATCCACCTCCGGGGTGGGGCTGCAAAGTGCGTCCCCGATGTCCCCCAGCTGAGAGGTGCGACCTGTGGAGCAGACAGCACTCGGCTGAGACCCGAAGCCTAGGACGAAGCAAGGAGGAATAGCTAGGGAGCTTCGGCCGCCTGCTACCCGGCTCTGTCTCATGGATGCGAGAACCTTCCATCCCGGGGTGACAGCCTGGCTCCCAGTCCCTGCACCTCCTTCCCCACAGCTGTGTCCCCGTGGCTCTCCCGGTGGGCTCAGCACAGGAAGAGGGTGAAATTCCAGGCATGTGAAGTCATAAAGGACTTTAAGAAGACCCGGTCACTCTGGCCTTCTTCCCTGCACGGCAGAACGAGGCCTGTTCTGCTCCCTGACCCCGAGCTTCTGGACCTCCAGCCGCCCATCTTGCAACCTGCTTTGATGGATTCTGCCTCCTGCTGTGTTCCTGAACAGCCTCCCAGGCCCCTGGAGAGGAAAGCACGGCCGCTTTCACGGCTCCACGCTCACACAAGGTCCACCTACCAGCTGGCTCCCTCCCTCCCTGAACCTTGGCACAGGGCCTCCTACCAGATTCCCCGGTGCTGAGTTCTCCTGAGTTTTCCGTTAGGAAACCCAGGAACCACCTCTCGCCACCCCTGGACGCTGTCTGCGGCATGCTGCTGCCTGCCTGGGGCTCAAGGGGCCCCCCCAGGCTGCTCTAGACACTCAGGACTGGGCCTCCCGCTGGTGGGTTGGTTTCCAATCGGCCGCCCCGACCGTGTGGACCTCCAGCCTCCGCCCATATTATCTCCATCGTGGTCCATCCCCAGCGACCACAGCCTGACCAACGCCAGCAGCGGCCAGAGCCTGGCTGGGTGGATCGCCTTATACCGGGGTTTGTCCAAGCACGTTCTGCAGAACCTTTGTCCTGCAGGGTGTTAACAGACCTCACGTACACAAGCAGGTCTGGAGTCAAATATGCTTCGAGGAGATTACGCAGGAGAGTAAAACGGGACCCTTGACGGAGGATTTCACAGAGCCTCTGCCACGACAACATGCACGGACAGTATCTGAGCAGCGATACAGTGCTTAACGCTCCCCAAATGGGAGCATGTCTTCCTTGGAGCAGGTGAGAGGACTAGGGCTCCAGGGAACAGACTTCGGGAAAGGTTAAATGACCTTCTTCAGTGTCCAGACCCACATGAACCTTGACCTCCTGCACTCATGACATCAGCAAAGCCCCAGACGCAGCCCCGTTCTAGATGAAGTGGGGCCACGGGAGCCACTTCTCGCTGTGCTCTGCCCCCGGTCACTCGCTGTCTGACACCTGACGACTGCCTCCCTGGCCTGCGTCCCCATCTCTGCCTCTGCTCTCAGGGGGCAGGTGTGTGATGGTGTTCTCATTGCTCGGTAAGGGCGACCCCGAAGGCTCACTCGCTGAGCACCAGCTCCCAGGGACGACTGCGCGAAACGCTCTATGGCCTCTCTCAAGCTTCATTTCTACACGGAATCTAAAAAACATGGATACAAGTGGACTTCTACACAAAACAGAAGTAGATGCACAGACACAGACACAAATTTATGGTCACCAAAGGGAAAAGAGAGGAGGATAAATGAGGAGTTTGGGATGAGCAGATACACACTACTCTGTACAAAGCAGGTCATCAACAAGGACCTGCTGTACAGCTCGGGGAGCTCTACTCGTGTGTGTGTGTGTGTGAGTGTGTGTGTGTGTGTGTGTGTACATTTATGTATATATATGTATAACAATCATTTTGCTGTACACCTGAAACTAATGCAACACCTTAAATTAACTATAGTTTAATTTTTAAAAATTAAAAATGCATAAAAATGTAAAATTTAAATAGGAAATAAAAAACACAACCATCACCTAATGTCGGCACAGCTGCTGGCCCCACTTTACAGAGGGGTCTTCTGAGACGCCACACAGCCAAGCGCACCAGTAATACTACTAAACTGAGACTCAAGCTGAGGCCATGGGCTGCAGACTGGGTTCTCATCACAGCACGGTAACTACTCAGTCACGTGACAAACACTGAGCACCTGCCACAAGCCGGGCCATGCTCAGATGTTCCCGCCCTGGTGGAGCTTCCGTTCCAGTGGGAGAAGACAGGCGCCAAGAAAGAAAACGAGGCCTCGGGCCCATCGGTGAGTGACACAGAAAAGAGCATAGGTTGTGTGTGGGGAGGGGAGCTCTGGTCACCTGGTGGCGGGGGGGGGGCGGGGGGGCTCTGGTTTAAGGGGACAGGTGGCCAGAAGGGAGTGATAGTGGAGGGAAGAGTCTTCCAGGCAAGACAGAAAAGGCAAAGGCCAGGAGCAGGAGCGCTTCTGAACTGTTCAGCAAACGGCGAGGGGGTCAGAGTGGATGCGGCAGAGCAAGAGGGAGGCGAGGGGGTGGCCAGATTCCACCGGGCAGGGCTCGGGCCGGGGGTTCAGAAGGAGAGAGAAGGGGTGGCCAGATTCCGCAGAGCAGGGCTCGGGCTGGGGGTTCAGGCTGTTTCCTCTCCTAAGGGGTACTTTCGCTCTGGGACTGGAAGCCGCTGGAAGGCTGGGCGGAGGAGGAATGTTCCGACTTCCATGGGAAAGGCCCCTCTTGGGGAGGCGGGAAGGAGCCGGAAGAGCACGAGGCGAGGCGAGGGACGATGCGGGCGGCGAGGAGGTCAGACTCCCGAGAGCGCAGGAAGAGCAAGCCGGCAGGGTTCCCACAGCCACGGGACAGAGGGCACGAGGGAGACGAGGGAGGAAGGATGATGCCAAGACTCGAGCCCGGAAGGCGGGCGTTGCCTTTCGCGGAAGCGGGGCAGCGGCCAAACAGCAGGATCGTGGAGGCAACCCTCCTGGGCAAGACCGCTGTGGGCATCTCCAGGCTGTGACTTCCAACTGGCGCCGGTCCCTGCACACGAAGCCCTAAGGCATCTCTCGTCAGAAAACAAGGAGCTAATCCAGTTTTATCTCCCTTTTTCTGCGCTGCCACGGAACTTCGAACCCAGGGCAGGACGCTGTCGGACAGCTTAGTATTTCAGGATGAGACGTATCACAGACACATGTTTTCAGACTTGTAGGAAGAGGAGGCTGGCGGAGAAATACACTTGGGGATGGGCTTTAGTTCTGGAAGAAGATGGGCCCAAACGTGGTGCTGCTGTGAGAGGGGGACAGAGGAGAACGGAGGGCTGGCGCAGGAGCTACAACACTCCACCTGCTCCAACGCAGCGGATGCAGAAACCTCCCGTGTCACAAGGGCCTCTCTCAGGAAGGGAGCAACGAGCCGCCGCCAGGGCTTCCGACGTTGAGCTGGGCCTGGGCGGCGGCGGGGAGGCAGTGTTTCAGGGGCGACATTTCCCTGCCCGGGTGGGCTGGTCCCGCTCTTGCCTGTGACCTGGGCGGGGGGCACAGGTGACAACAGCCCTCCCTGAACTGGGCTCTTTTCGAGACGGCCCCAGGCAATGTGCCCACGGTTCTGTGAGGGAGCACATTACACACACGCAACCACAGGACTGCGACAGTGAGGGCTGGCTGCACGTCTGCACAGACGTGTGCTAGTGATCTTCACCACTCTAAAAATTCACCTGGACTCCAGGGGTCACCTGTCCCAAAGTCTTCTCTGTAACTAAATTTCTCTGCTCTTAGCAAAGGCTGTGCACGTCTGGGCACAGGAGGCCTGTGGGAAGCCTCCGTGGTTTCTGCTCAGTTCTGCTGTGAACGTAAAACTGCTCTTAAAAAAAAAAAAAAAAAAAATAGGGTCTATTAGGAGTTCCTGCTATGGCACAGATGGATCTGGGTCATTTCTGCAGTGCCAGGACGCAGGTTTGATCCCTGGCCTGGTACAGCACAGTGAGTTTCTGCAGCTGTGACCCAGGTCTGATTCCTGGCCGGGAACTCCATATGCCTCAGGGCAGCCAAAAGCAAACAGAACAGATCAGAATACAATACAGTACAATACAATACAATACAAAACAATCTATTTTTTAAAAAAAAGAAAGGAGAGAATAAAGAAGGAAGGGATGAGGCCGGGAGGGAGGGAAGGAAGAAGAAAAAACAGAGGGTCTCAGGAATTCAGGCGACCAGGACAGGCAGCGGGGTTAGAGCCAACTTGCCTCCGCCGGTGAAGGTGGAGGGCACACATCCCTTCCCAAAGCCACACGTAGTGAAGTCCAGTTATTGGCTCAGAACCTGCCCTTGGTTTTGGTTTTTTGACTGTTAGTTGTTAGACATTTTATACCACTGAGAATAGTACTTTAAATGACACTTTCAGGAGTTCCCAAAGTAGCTCAGCCGTTAATGAACCCGACTAAGCGTCCATGAGGATATGGGTTCAATACCTGGCCTTGCTCACTGGGTTAAGGATCCGGCATTACCATGAGTTGTGGTGTAGGTCACAGATGCAGCTCAGATCCTGAGTTGCTGTGACTGTGGTGTAGGCCGGCAGCTGTAGCTCCGATTCGACCCCTGGCCTGGGAACCTTCATATGCCACAGGTGCGGCCCTAAAAAGCAAAAAATAATAAATAATTTTTAAAAATAAAATGAGACTTTTGGACACAGAGTTAAATGCCTCCTTTGAGGCTGACCCAGGGCCTCTGACAGACTGAAACTCTTCCTGTCATCCAGTTCTGTCATCCAGCTGGTATATTAGCATCTTTCCAAAATGACTTCTCTGGAGTGCCCACTGCGGTGCAACAGGATCGGTGGCATCTAGGGAGCACTGGGACACTGGTTCAATCCCCAGCCCAGCACAGTGGCTTAAGGATCCGGCATTGCCACGGCTGCGGCTTAAGTCACAACTATGGCTCAGATATAATCCCTGGCCCAGGAATTCCATGTGCTGGGGGTGGCCAAGAAAGACAAAATAAAAATAAAACAAAACAAAAGGACTTTTCTGAATACTTATTTTATGTTAGGACTCTGCTCCTAACTTTTTTTTCTGGTTAATTTTTTAAAAATTTTTTACTAAAGTATAGTTGATTTGCAATGTGCCAATTTTGCTATAAAGTGACCCAGTCACACATACGTGTATCTATTCTTTTCTCATATTACCTTCCATCATGTTCTATTACAAAAGACTGAATATAATCCCAAATGCTGTACCACAGGATGCCATCACTTAGCCCCTGACAGGTTCTAGTTTCTGCTCCCACATGTGTCCGGCTCTGCATCCCTTTACAACTGAGGCCAGCCTACCTCTCACCTGCACAACTAGGTATGTAATAGTTTTCTTCCTTCCCTCCCTCCCTTCCTCTCTTTTTCTCTCTCTCTCTTTCTTTTTTGTCTTTTTAGGGCCACACCCACGGCATCTGGAAGTTCCCAGGCTAGATCAAATTGGAGCTGCAGCTGCCAGCCTACACCACAGCTCACGGCAATGCCGGATCCTTAACCCACTGAGGGAGGCCGGAGATTGAACCCGCGTCCTCACGGATATGAGTCATGTTCGTTACCACTGAGCCACAACGGGTACTCCTAATAGTTTTCTTTAAATAGCCTCATTTTTTATCATTTTTCAAAAGGAAACTAATGCATAAGGCAGGGAAAGTGCAAACAGCAAGAAGCATCATGACCCCAGAGAGAACACACTCACTCGTAGTGAAGGGGCAGAGCCTGGAGTGGCCAGAACGTGGGGAGGTCCTGGAGGTGTTGCTCCGGGACCAGCAGCATCAGCAACACCAGCGAACTTGCTAGAAATGCAGATTCCTGGGCCTCATCCCAGCCCTAGTGAACCAGAAACGCTGGGGAGGGTAGCCCAGTCATCGAGGGTGACACCCGCTTCCCTAAATGTGCCTGAAGGTGCATTTGCTTGAGTAGCTCTCAGGGTCCATGATGAGCAATGGATTCGGGTGGAGTTCAGAATCTGCTGTCTCTACCGCAGACTTTGAAGGCAGGGGGCCCAGACCCTCATGTGTTCAGGGTCTTGTGTCCCCCAGCAGCATGTCTGCAACCTGAACCCTGTGTGTGTGGACCTGAAGTCAAGCTTAGGTTGACCAGGACTCCCCTTACTGCCATGAAGAAACCAAACTTCCAAAAGCCCTGGTCCACCCTGCAAACGGGACCAGTTTTATTTGGTACCAGCGGCACCTAGAAAAGTGTGGTATTTTCTAACTCTTCACCTTGCCACTTTCAGAGCATTTCGAGTGTAGTTCTGGGCCAGCTAAGAACAGATTTTTAATTAATGTATTCTTTTCTTGCTAAGTAATTTTACAGTTTGAAAAAAATTCCTTAACATGCCGTTGGGGGGTTTAATGCTCTCCGCTCCATGGATCTTATCTGTAGAGCAACCTGCTCAGAGACAGCAGCTTTTGGGCGCTGGTGCGGGGGAGTGATGAGTGTATCATTAACACGGTGTGGCTGTGTGAAAAGGAAAGTGTCTCTCCCCCAGGGAATCGAACGTGTGCTTAGTGTCTCCATAATTAACCTGCTGCCCTTGAAAAAGAGGGTAATTAGAAGCAAAGGCAATTAAGTCCTTCCAAGTGATTTCCCCCGAATCCCATTCCCATCCTAGAAAACGGATTCCAGAAGAATTGGAAGGAAACAGGACAGAAGCAGATAAATTGGAGCAGGAGCGCTAATGGGGCCGCAGAGGCAGGGAGCGGTAGGCGTGCGGCAGGACGGGGGGCTGCCCCTCCCTGACGGCGCCCTGTCCTTTGACACCCTGGAAACACCCAGAGCCACGGCTGCCAAGTCGGGTCTAAGACTAGGCAGGAAACTCGCTCTGGCCTGTCTCCCAGGGGCTCTCCACGTCGTCTGTAAACGGTGAAAACCACGCTGTCCTGAGAGGCTGCGAGGGTTGATGCAATAACCGTAAGAGGGAAAGATTCATGAACTTAGAGCGTGAGACTCCTTATCACCCCCCTGACGGCTTCTCCGGGCTGTTTCTTCCATCCAGAGCGTGAACACATGTCTAAGATGTCTGTCTACACAGACATGAGAGGGGAGGGTGGGAGGGAGGGATGGACAGGGAGTTTGGGGTTGGTAGATGCCAACCAGTCCACATAGGATGGTTGAGCACTGCGGTCCTGCCGCACAGCCCAGGGACAGTGTCCGGTCTCCGGGGACAGACCGTGATGGACGACACTGTCAGAAAGGGAATGTCTGTGTGGGTATGACTGAGCCACTTTGCTGCACAGCTGAGCTGGCACAACACTGTAAATCAACTATACTTTAATTAAAAATTCAACGAAAAAAACAAAAGAAAAGAAATGACAGAGCGAATGAAAGAGACGGAAAGCTTAGGATATCCTTTCAGAGCTAAATGGAGTCGCGCTAAGTTCTTAAAATCGCAATTCCACTTGATGGGATGCCAAGCGAAGAGAAGAGAGAGAGAAGTATGTTCCGAGTGTATCTGACAGTCTCGTCAAGGGCAGAGGTGTGAGGGAACGATTTCCAGGGGGTACCAACGGAGCGAGGAACGGGGCAGCATCGACGGCAGGTGGAGGAGAGGAAGGGCCGCGTGCTCGCAGGGCCAGCAGCGCGCGAGGGGAACGGGCAAGCAGAGCCGCTCGGGGAGCGCCGAGCGTCGGGCTGGTGGGAGTGTGGAATGTCCCGGTGCAGGAGCCGCCGTGGGGAGAAGCGAGAGAAAACGTGGAGACAGAGCCCGCTTCCAAGAGCCTGGTTTGCACCTAGTCTGAAGGGTCTATGAGACACTCACACAAACACACACACACGTACTGACATGTATACCCAAAACCATCTGGATCGAACAGAATAAACCAACTGCCAGAAATAAGCCGAGTCAATCTTTGCTTCATTATCTACTTTGACTTGGCTCTTCACCACCTTAAATCTCTCCTGGAGGGACGTGCTTGGCTTTTGGGTTCACGGAGTCGGTTCGGTACCAGCCTCTGCCAAGTACGATACCCACACTTCACCAACTCCCTATCCTACCCATCCCCACTTTGAATCGGAGCATGGTCAGGAGGAAATAAGGAGACGCTAAAGACTTCTGCCTCAGACTGGCGTGTTTTATTCCCCTGGAAGCGTAATGTAAAAACTTTGAAGACGTTGGAGACACGAGGTGGGTGTACAGCTTAGGAGGCCAACCCACACATTCCCACTTAGGCACCGGGATCGGTGGGGGCTCTAGTCACTGAAACAGGCAGTGCCCGGGGTGAAGAGGACGCGGGGAGGAAGCTACACAGTCGATGCAAACTGTTGTAGAAGTATTCTCTCTGAAAAGCCTACAGGACACACAAGTGGAGAGAGATGTCAATTAAAGGGCTGAAATGGGGATTTGGAAGGCAGCCTACGACGGCGACAGTCAGTGCTGCCAGGGCCAGTGAGGTTTCCCTCGAGTCACCGTACCAAAGGAAGAAAAGACGACAGAAGAGGATTTGGTTGATGTTCGAACCCGGGGAAACACCAATATTCAAGAGCCGAGTGGAGGGAGAGGGTTACAGAAACACTACAGAGGCATCGTCAAGGAGAAACGCAGGAAAGAGCAGCTCGCCAGCATCAGGAATGAAAGAGGGCATCTTGCAGTGGCCACCGAGGTGGCAACTTTGCTAACTTGGGACAAAGCTTTTCAAGTCTCAGCTGCAGCACCAGGTCAAAGCAGTCGGAAAACAGACACCCTTTCAGAAGAGACTATAGGAGGTAAAGTCAGGTCAGCTACGAGAAACATTAAAGACTCAGTGGAGCGCAGGTCTGGGGAAGGGGGAAATCCGAGGCTGGGCCACGCAGAGCTGGAGGCGGGTGCTCTGCCATGTTCACCGCTGCCGCCTTAATTCCCGAGGCTCCGCTGGCGGCCACCAGTCTCAAGACCACCTCCAGCTGCTGGAGCAAATCCCTAAGCCTCCATCACAGCCGCAGGAAGAAGGAAGCTAGACAGAGGCAGGAATCACACCTTGAAGGGTACTCCCAGAAGCTGGACGCACTCCATCCCACTGGCCAACGTGGAGTCACACAACCACACCGGCCTGCAAATGAGGCTGGAAACATGACCTGTGGGCCAGATGCCCAGGTTTCCAGGTAAAACAATCAAGGAAGAAGCAGATTGTGCATAATTGTACAATTAGCAGTATTTTCCACATATACTATAACGTTCCTCCAGACGCTGTTAGAACAGTTTTGTACCTCTTTCAGAAACTGCAGTTCCTTCTGAAAGGAAAAAGGAAAAAAGTTGCCCTGTGGGGCCAAATGAGAACTTCGGCTTTCAAAGCAAAATCGCATCCTGGACTAAACTGCCAGGGAGAGCTGATGTCTGCTAAACTGCTGGTCTAAAGTCGTGCATTTTTCCCCATGAGATGAGGCCCCCACACTCACCCAGAACAAGGACCGCCCACGGATCTTCACTCTCCTCCCTCAGGGACATCTCGGCTCAGACGTGATTCTAGTTGAAAAGCAGGAGTATCCACCCGGATGAAGTTCAAAACGGGCAGTTCGGGGGCTTAGGGGTCCAGGCAGCTGGGAGGTCCTTCCCTGCTCTGTCCCCGTCTCTTCTCCCTCATAACCTTCATTTCCTCCACCAGCAATTCCTTCCGAGTGAACCTTCAAAATAAACCCTGAATCCCACCACTTCTCTCTGTCTTGACTACAGGTTAGTCCACACCATCCTGACTCTGGGTACATCTTTCTTTTACGTCTACGCCAGGACTTAACCCTCTCAGAGGTCTAGGCTGGGCAACATTGTCTCTAAAGGGCCAGACAGTTAAAATCATTAGATTTTGCAAACCATACTGTCTGTTGCAATTCCTCAGTTGTGTGGCAGCACCAAAGCAGCCACAGACAATAAGTAAACAAATGGTCACGGCTGCGTGTCAATAAAACTTTATTTGTGGAGTTCTCATTGTGGCTCAAGGGGTTAAGAACCTGCCATAGTGTCCATCAGAATGAAGGTTCAATCCCTGGCCTCGCTCAGTGAGTTAAGGATCTGGCATTGCTGGGGCTGTGGCGTAGGCCTGCAGCTGCAGCTCTGATTTGACCTCCAGCCTGGGAACCTCCTTACACGGCAGGTGTGGCTGTTAAAAAACCCCCCAAAAAAACAAACAAACAAACAAACAATTTCATTTGCAAAAGCCACTTGTGGGCTGGATTTGTCCCATAGGTTGTAGTTTGCCAACCCTGGTCTGGACTCCTGCTGTGGACAGAGTCCCTGCAGCACGTTTCCCAGCCTAAAACATAACGTTTGGTTTTCCTCTGTACTCTTGTGGGTCAAACCACTTTTTTTTAGTTCATTATTCTATACCGTATTGTATACCATTTTAAAAATATGGCCATATATGTTCATCCCCTTGGCCAGAGATCTGTAAACACACATCACAGAGCTTTTTCCACACGGGGCTGCAGTGGGATCATCTTAAACGCCTGAAATTAACATTTCTTCATGTGTGACCTTTCTAGATAATCACCCATGAGACAGAATTGCTCCACAGACACTCGTTTCATCCCTATTGGAAACTAAACCCTCTAATTGATGGATCCTCTCATTAAACCTTTTCCTTCACCCTGAACTTTAGCTGAAAACAGAAGGACAGACAAACTGAAGATGAATTCAGCTTGCATTTTCCTTTCTGCTGGAGAACATATAAGGACGCAAAATGCAGGTTGTTCCCAGAAGTTTTCCAGGATGGCAAGGAGCCACCCACACTCTCCCATCGCTGTGGAATACACATTCACGGGGAAAAGGAGGAATGAACCTGAGATAAGGCAGCGGGTAAAACGCAACCATCCACAGGCTAAATCCAGCCCAGAGACGTGCTCCTTGGAATTCACAGTAGTTTTAAACAATCTGAGCCACCACTAAAAAGATCAGAACATTTTACTTTAAAAAAATTTAGATTTCCACCTTATCTTTTAAAGAAAGAGTTATTTCTGGCAACACGGGGACCAGATTATTCCAGGGCAATGAAAATGAGAGCTGAGTGGAGGCCCATTACTTTTACACAGAGAG
The DNA here is from genome assembly GCF_054392235.1 of Sus scrofa. Lineage (NCBI taxonomy): Eukaryota > Metazoa > Chordata > Mammalia > Artiodactyla > Suidae > Sus > Sus scrofa. The sequence goes on from NC_139394.1 coordinate 63,193,764, forward strand.
TCAGCCCTAGTTTTCCACAGTCTCCACTAGTCCCTATTGCATGCCCAATATTGAAGCAAAATGCTCGTTGCCTGTTATTATTGTCCTCCCACTATTATTTTTATCGTGAGGAAGTATTTTTCTGTGGCCCAGTTCCAATCAAAAGCAGGAAAACAAAGGACCGGGAGGGCCGTGCGATATAAGACAAATGAGATCAAGAAGTCAGTTACGTTGTGGGTCCACTGCGGGCATTTGCGGTTCCCCTGGTGCAGCAGAAAGAGCTTAGCCAGGAAACTGGATTCGGATGCTGGTCTTAATTCTTTTTTTTTTTTTTTTTTTTTTTTGTCTTTTGTCTTTTTTTGCTGCTGTTGTTGTTGTTGCTATTTCTTGGGCCGCTCCCTCAGCATATGGAGGTTCCCAGGCTAGGGGTTGAATCGGAGCTGTAGCCACCGGCCTACGCCAGAGCCACTGCAACGCAGGATCCGAGCCGCGTCTGCAACCTACGCCACAGCTCACGGCAACGCCGGATCGTTAACCCACTGAGCAAGGGCATGGACCGAACCCGCAACCTCATGGTTCCTAGTCGGATTCGTTAACCACTGCGCCACGACGGGAACTCCTGGTCTTAATTCTAATTTCGTGCAGGGGGACTTCTGAATGAGGTACAGCCCTGGTCGTGGCCTCAATTTTTTTCTCTGAATAAAATAAAATGCTCGTGTAAGTGAGGGTGTTTTGATTCTAAGAAAAAAGTAAGTAGGATATCAGATGTCATGGAACTGCTGTAAAAGCTGAAGATCTAGGGTGCTGCCAGGGGCACGAAGCAGCACCTGCATAGGCAGAGGTAGCGCAGGCAGTGCTGCCGGCCTGGGCGCCCCGACCACTTCTTGCCTTTGGCCTCCTGCTCCCTAGTCAAGTTCTGGTGGGTGACTGGCCATGTGTAGGGCGGTGGCCTTTTCACTGACTGCACAGGACAGAAAGCAAGTGTGTCTGGGGGAGGGAGCCCCAGAGACCCCATTTATGTACCCAGAGGAGCCTGGATGGACAGTCCCACCAGGACTAGACACAGGGCAGGGGAGGTAATTCCTCAAAAGGAAATCAGGCTGCTAAAGGAGAATATATGCTCTGTAGGCCAAAAAAAAAAAAAAAGGCAAAATAAATATCCCCTATAGGGTTGCACAAGACGTTACATGAAACCTGCACAAGAAAGACGGGAAAGGGCGGCGGTTGTGTTTGAAGCCCAGTGAGACGCCAGGAGTCCCATCTCCTCTCTGAGCCCTCCCTTTGCACAGAGGGACCACTGCCCGTCTGCCAGATCCCCGGAGCCCCGAGTCAAAACCACAGGGCGAGATGATCGCCAGGACCCCTGAAGGCTGCAGTTTTGCGCCTGGAATGGCAGAAACGGCAGGAAAATGAGCTGGGTTTCCACTGGTTGACTCAGCTCAGAGACCACCTAGACGGTGTCTGCCAGATACATCTCGACGGCCACCCGAGCCCTGAGGGCGGCTCCCCTGGGAAGGGCAGCAGCACCAGCAAATCATTCACGCCGACTGCCGACTGCCAATGAGAGGGACCGGCTTCTGGGTCACCTCCCTCCGAGGCGGCACTGGGAACAGTGACCTTAAAGGAACAGCTGAAGGGCTGACCATCGAGCCCTGCAGCACGGGGTCCTCCACCCGCAGGGAATGCCTCCCAGGAGCACCGCCCAGGCCGGTCTCTCCCGTGCAGGCCCACATCTCCACCCTTTGTTTAGCATGGGATCTCGAGAAGGGAAGAGAGCAGGACTTCCTGGCCTCTTAGCCTGAGCGGAGCAGCAGGAATGCAAGAGGAATGCAAGAAAAAATATCATATTTACCAAAGATTTGTTTTTGCATAACCAGCCACTTGGGGTAGCAAGCAGCTGGAAGCACATTATAAAACAATTACTGTGTCAAAAAGGGGCTTTGCTAATAGCATACCCGACAGTGCAGAAAGCCCCCGTTGCAAACATCATTAGCTCTTTGGAGGTTTCAGAATGATTTCTTTTTTCCACTCTGGAGATACCCCGACCTCACACCACTGTTTACTAAGCCTCCTGAGGCGTAACTGGAGTTTACAGGGAAAGACCTGGACAGCTCCGGTGGCGGATCAAAGCCTTCTCCCTGCAAAAGCGTCTTAACGTGTTCTTCCCATGTGACTGTGCCTCCCTCTGCCAATGACCTGGCAGTAAGAGCGTCGTCATCTCGGAGGCTGAGCAGTAGAGGAGCCCAGGCGTGACTTCCCATAAGCGCTGTCTCTGACCCCGGAGGCCAGTCTTCAGGGAGCCACGCCACCTTCTCAGTCTCCTCATCGTGAGGAAAGGTGGTGCAGGGCCACCTCCAGAGGGCAGGTCCCTGCGGCTGGTTCTGGGAGGCAGAGCAGGGCATCCAGCCTCTCTCCTCCGTGGCTTCCAGGCTGATGCGCCAGCGAGAAGTGCCGTCAAATCAGGAGCGCCTACGCGCAAACAGCTGAACAGCCCCTCCTGGAGCAAACCTTCAGACACCTGACTACACGCCAGCCCTGTAGCCTTGGGACCACAAGATGTCACACATGGTGGCACAGGCTGGGCGAGCCTGACAACGGCTCCGCTTCGCCATGTAAAGTGGGAATGAAAAGGCCCTGGGCACACAGGGGATTAGCTGAGTCGGTTCTCAGTGCCTCAGGCATCACACACGCGACAAACGGCGACTTTCCTCATCATCAACCTCGCCCCGCCGGCTGCTGAACGGGAAAGCCAGCCTCCCGGGTCTCAAAGCTGAACGCACGACAAGCACCTGAGGCGGTATTTTCAATCACGGGCAGAAAATGGTCTGTTCGCTCCTCTAGACCCGCTGTGTCAGGTTGCTGGGGACGGGACCAGAGTGTGTGCACACGCTCCCGTGTGAGTGTGTGTGTGTGCGTGTGTGTGCATTCATTAAACTTTGCAGATGACTTTGATACAACCTATCTCTAAAATTTAGGCTGCACCATGTATAATTGGAAAAAATATATATATATATATACAATTAAGACCAAAGCCACAGTCTCATGACCCAACATGATCCAACAGATGTAGGGAACAGGGGGGCAGAAAAGGGGACACAGAGTGAACTCAGGGTAGCCACCTTGGAACGGTCTGTCCTCCCGAACACTGAGGACGCTGCATACGAAGGTCCTTCTAAAGACCGTCGGCAGAGAATGTGCAAAGCACCCACGATGAAAAGGCTTAGCAGGAAGTGTTGAAACTGCAGTGCTAGGACGCGCAGAAAACACACAATACCTTTATTACACGTCGGCGAAGCAGCCACACCACCATCTCTCCCACACCCCAGGTCTGTGAGGAAGAAGCCTGCGTCCGCACTTTGTGAAAATCACACTCAGGCTGCCTTGGCCCCCAGCTGCCATGAGTCACTCCGAGGATGACGTTTCATCAAATTCGTCAACGCTGTCGGTGCGCTTTGTCACCCAGGGATCCCTGGTAGCAGGCAGAGCGGGTGACCCGCTGCTGTGAGCTTGGAAACACTGGGATCTGTGGCCAGACCCCCTTGCTTCTCTGTTTGCTCACCCAGAAATCATCTTCAAAGAATGAACACGTTGGCTCCATGCTCTTCCATCCTGGCCAAACACGGAACTTTCCTAGGGAACCTTGAAACACACTCATGCCGCACCTCAGATACTCTGATTCAGTGCGTTCAGGGTGAGACCCGGTATTTTTTTTCTTCAGGTATTTTTAAAAAGCCTTAGGAGATTCCAGTGGGCAGGCAAAGGTGATACGCACACTTCAGGTGAACCAAGGCCAGTTCAAAGCGTGTCTAACAACAACAAAAGCTCACATGAAAGCAGCACGGGAGGCTATTCAGAGCTTCCCATACATCGGCGTCTCCATGGTGCCTGAGAGGCGCCCTGAGGCTGGGTTCTGGAGAAGCACATGATGCTCTCCCAGCTAAGTGCACGTCTCGGAGGGACGCCAGCGTGGGACATCCACCAAAATTTACGTGTGGTTTATTAGACGTACAAATGTATTTTATCCGCTAAGTCTGTCCATCCTACCCTGAGAGCTTCGGGAAAGTGGAGAGAAACTTCGGGAGGATGGGACGGAAGAGGAACCATGGATGTGTGTTGGGTGGGCCTGGGGTCTGTCCGTCCGTCCTTCTCATGAGCACACTTTTGTTTCCTTAAGGAGTGCCCGCCCCCGCCCCGGTGGCCCGGAGGGGACACATGAGCAAGAGCATCAGAGGCATCCGCCTCCGAGCAGCACCGGTCAGCACAGGCCTGGTTGGCATCTAAACCAAGCCGACCAAAGAACCACCGCTCCAGAGCGCCGGTGTGACTGTGGAGGCAGGACCCTTTCACCGAGGTTGCTAGGAAGGCGGCCGTAAACCCGGAGTCACCGGGGGCCTCCTTCTCACCTGATGTGAAGGATCTCCCCAGATAAAGCCACAGGAGAGAGCAGAGCTGAGGGACAGAGCGAGACCAGCCCTGATGAGCCCTCGGACCCCGTCGCAATGGAAATCTTCATCTTTTGGAGTTCCCGTCGTGGCGCAGTGGTTAACGAATCCGACTAGGAACCATGAGGTTGCGGGTTCGGTCCCTGCCCTTGCTCAGTGGGTTAAGGATCCGGCGTTGCCGTTTGAGCTGTGGTGTAGGTTGCAGACGCGGCTCCGATCCCGCGTTGCTGTGGCTCTGGCGTAGGCCGGCAGCTACAGATCCGATTCGACCCCTAGCCTGGGAACCTCCATATGCTGAGGGAGCGGCCCAAGAAATAGCAAAAAGACAAAAAAAAAAAAAAAAGAAAAGAAAAAAAAGAAATCTTCATCTTTCACCTTCTGTGATGGCAACTGATGGATCCCTCTTTTTTTTTTTTTTTTTTTTTTAATGGTCCCACCCTCAGCACATGGAAATTCCCAGGCCAGAGACTGAATCTGAGCCACAGCTGCGACCTACACCACCAAGAAAGTAAGGCTATATTCTTTAACCCATTGCACCGGGCCAGGGATTGAGCCTGAACCTTTGCAGCAACCCAGGCCACTGCAATCTGATTCTTAACCTGCGGCACCATGGCAGGAACTCCCAGATTATTTTTTCAGCTATCCCAGTTGAGGCAGTTTTCTGCCACTAGTCCCCCAAAGAGTCCTGAATATAAGGGCACAGACTGAAAAGCTGGAGTCCAAAGATAAGCTGTTACCTGCCTCCCTGTGTTTTTTCAGTCCTAAGACACAGTCTGCCAAACGCACCCACACTGAATCCCTCTCAATAGCCATTATTGACCCTCACTGTTCCTGACTCAACACCCCCCTCTCTGCATCTCTGAGAGCTTGTCCTTTGTATCACAGTACTTCCTCAGATGTGACAGCCACCTAGACACAAAGGAATGGATAAAGAAGATGTAGTGCATACACAGTGGAGCAGGACTCAGCCATAAAAAATGAAAGAATGTCCTTTGCAGCAACATGGACGGACATAAGGATCTCACACTAAGCAAAGTCAGTCAGAGAAAGGCCAGTGCCATGTGATGTCGCCTATATGTGGACTCTAACAGAAAGACACAAGTGGACCTATTTACAGAACAAAACTGACTCACAGGTGTAAAAACAAAACCTGTGGTTATCAAGGGGACAGGCAGGGGGAAGCACGGCGTAGGGCTTGGGATTAGCATACGCACACTGCTGTGTGTGGATGGAATGGATAATCCACGGGGACCCGCTGTCGAGCAAGGGAACTCTAGCCAATATTCCGTGATCGTCTATGTGGGCAAAGAATCTGAAAGAGAATGCATGTGTGTCCGTGGATCACTGCATCACTCTGTTGACCAACAGAAGTGATCACAACCCTGTAAACCCACTCGGCTTCAATAAAACTTTTAAAAAGGAAACTAAGGCTAATTGGGAAAAAAATGGAAGAAAGACTAGAGTTGGTGCTTTTCTTCCCCTGTAGAAGCGGTTCTCGATTCCTGGGCTTCGCCATGGGAAGAAACAAAGAGATGTAGAGACAGACGATCCGGGATGAGGCGGAATCCGGCACCGAGTAGGTGGGGAAACCATGACGACCCCAAAGGGACAAGGTGCTGTCCGGAGTGTGAAGCTCTCCGCTGGTGTGAAGCATCAAGCAGCCGTGGATGCGGCCCCCCAGCTAAAGGACCCTGAGTCTGGCTCCCGGCTGGGTCCGCACGGGCGAGGATGAAAGGCGGACATGCGTCACGCAGAAGAGCAGCGAAGGACGTGATTATGCTGACACTCAGATCTGGGGCCACGAGGGCACGGGCTCCTGGAAGCACGACAGCTGACTGTCTCACGGGCACCTTTGTAGCCTGGCCCAGAAATTTCTTTTGAACTCCCGGTGCTTCATTTCCCTATGAGGAGCAGCGCCCCCTCCCCGCCCCCGACAGACTAAGCTGACGGCAAGCACCGCAGGCTCCGCAGGGGGCCTCCCCCCACCGCTAAGGATGCTGCACTCTGCGTTCCCATGGAAGCGGCTTCCAGTAGCCGAGCTGGCTGCTAATCCCGCAGAACAGACGGGAGCTCTTAGCGTCATCAATTAACAGAAAGGGAAGCCTTCATGTGGCAGGAGTCTCCCTCCGTCAGACAAACCAGTACTTTGAAGTGGCACGGGGGTGCCAAGGAGCTGGTGTTCAGAGGCGTCCCTTTGAGGGGGACCCTCTCATCTTGGGGAGACGTGCCAGGGCCGTCAAGGGGCTGTCTGCGGACCGTGACGGGAGCTGCCGTCTCTGCAGCTCCAAGAGGCAGCGGCTCCACCGGCCTCCTTAGAACTGCCCGTCATGCGTTCTCTGCAAGATCCGCCTGCCAGTTGGCAGGACCGTCCCGAGCAGCGTTGACGGGACTAATTACAGGGGAAGGGCGCGCCTGACACGATTTTTTTTTTTTTTTAATAAAGAAGGAGGAAAAGAGGGAGAAGGAAGAATGCTTCAAAGGTCTGGCTTCAAATAGCATTCCGAGGACGACAACCATAATCCCTGGCGTGAGCTGAGGTCCATCTCCTGGTCCGAGGGCGTCATCAAGATAAGAGGAGCCCCCGGGGGGCGGCCCGCGGTCCGCCGCGACTCCGCACACCCGGGACAGGCACCAGGGAGACCGAGGTCCTGGGGGGCGGGGCTGTGTCCGTGGGCCTCCCTTCTTCACAGAATCAAAGGATCTTAGAGGCCGGGGGCGGGTTCAAGTGCATTCTTCTCCCCGACCCGCCACCCCCACGCACTTGCGGTAACCTGAATATTTTCAGTGACAGGTGGGGGTGTTCTGTGTGCTCTAAGGGAGCCGGATCTTTTTTTCAGCTTGATTTGCTGAAATTCTCTCTGGGATGCTGACTAAAACCTGCTTCCTCATAACATTCACAGGTCGGGCCTGGAACAAGGTGAAGCTGCTTCGTCAACACGAGACCGCTGGCTGTGCTCAGGTCCCTGGGACCAGCAGGCTCCATACCTCCAACTGATCCTGAAATCGGTGGCTCTCCAAACGGTTGTTCGTCCATGACTCTCCCCGGAACACACCGTGACAGCCACTTTCTTAACCCCGGGAGCAGGGCTGTTTAGAGTCTGGTGTCCCTCAGAGCTTGACGACACTGTGCAGGCATTACCCGCTGTGCCCAAGGACTGCATTTACAAAGTATGGGGACCACCTGGTTCCTGGCCCAATAAACGTCAAGAAGGCCAGGATGGAGGCGTGGGAAGAGAGCACGCTCCATCTCAAAGCACATGTGTCATTCCTCCTTGGGGCCGCCAGGAAGCACCCTTCAGTTGGCACATTCACGCTGACCGGAGAACAGCTGCAGGAAACAGAAGCTGTCTGGCACTTGCCAGGCCTCGGCTGTTCTTGGGGACTCTCCCACTCCCCTCAAGTATTGCCAACGCACCCCCGGACCTTCCACGGCACGGGGCCTTCCCAGCAGGACGGCACATCTGCAGCTCTCTCCCGGCACACTGTGGACCAGCACAAATGGGGCGCTCACACAGGGCTCTGGGTGGGCCTCCGAGCCCCACCAGGGTTTCCCCGCCCGTGACCTTCCTCAGGAGGCACCCACGCCCAGTGGGTTCAAGCCTGAAACAATTCACTCATCCAAGAGGTTAAAAGTCAGTCAGACCGGTGTGGACGTGGTCTGCATTGTCTCCCCTCCAGAGATAATTCCCCAGCCAGACGGCCATCGATCCCCTCGCCAGAGGCAACACTGCAGGACAGACAGCGTCCCAGGAGTAGATCTGCCCGGTGGCCTGGAGCCTGGCGCCTCCGGTCGCTAAGTTCAAGCCAGAGACACCGGCCGAGGTTAAACAGAAGCCCCGGTGCACAGAGCTGTTTGCTGTTTTGACAGTGCAGACGGACCGCGAGAGTAGAGTCCCCTGCCAGTGTCACCGTGGGAGACAGATGTTTTCCGGAATAAGAGCCTAAGAAACAAGAACCCTAGCACAAGGCCAAACCGACGTGTCCCCGTCAACACACAAGAGAACTGGCCCTGGTGCTCCCGCTGCTGAAGGGACCGCTGGGAGGCTGCCATCGGGAACACAGGGCGACAACACCGCTGGTCCCGCTTGGTCCCCGGGAGCACCAAAGGCAGCTGCCCCAAGGTTCATCTGGACCGAAGCCTGGGCCGTCCGTGAGTCTGTGACCCGAACAGCGCAGGGCCGGAGGTGACAGTGGGAGCGTTAAGGGGCCCCTCTCACTGATTTCTTTCTTTTTCTTTTTTGTCTTTTTGCTATTTCTTGGGCCGCTCCGCGGCATATGGAGGTTCCCAGGCTAGGGGTCCAATCGGAGCCGTAGCTGCCAGCCTACGCCAGGGCCACAGCAACACAGGATCTGAGCCGCGTCTGCCACCTACACCACAGCTCACAGCAATGCCGGATCCTTAACCCACTGAGCAAGGGCAGGGATCGAACCCCTAACCTCATGGTTCCTAGTCAGATTCGTTAACCACTGCACCACGACGGGAACTCCATGATTTCTTGATCTCATTTGATCATGCCATCCTTATGGGAAGCGGCCCGGATGTGGAACTGCCCTGTGGACTCGCCCAGGTGAGGCGCACCAACCGTGTCTCGAGCGCTGCCCCAATTTCCTCACATTGTTTCACTCTTCCCTGCATCACACCCGCTTGGAGTAATGTCACAGTTTCCAGACAAGGAGGAACGCGAGTGCAGAAGCCCCAAACGGGTACTTAACACTAGTTTAAGGTCATGCCCATACACACAGGCGTGCTACTTTCCGAGGAATCCGTAACATGCTTTATATACATTTAAATGAGTAGGTACCAGAGTTTGCTTTGTATTAAAATGATTCATGAATGGCACCTCTTCCCTATTTATCATCAGCCTCTCAGGAGCAGGGGAGCTCAGGATGCTTCCTCTCGCTTTATAGATGTTCCATCACTGTTGCTTGAGCTGTCTTTTCAGTTCAGCGGGTCAATTCCCACTGCTCTATATGGTGGGTCCACCCCCTACCACTGCCCTATATGGTGGGTCCATCCCCCCACCACTGCCCTATATGGTGGGTCCACCCCCCCCACCCTATATGATGGGTCCACCCCCCCACTACCCTATATGGTGGGTCCACCCCCTACCACTGCCCTATATGGTGGGTCCACCCCCCCACTACCCTATATGGTGGGTCCATCCCCCCCACCACTGCCCTATATGGTGGGTCCACCCCCTACCACTGCCCTATATGGTGGGTCCATCCCCCCACCACTGCCTTATATGGTGGGTCCACCCCCCCACTACCCTATATGATGGGTGCATCCCCCCTACCACTGCCCTATACGGTGGGTCCAACCCCCTCACTGCTGTACGACGTCTGCACAGCACCTTACCACCCTAATTTCCTGCCTTCGTCTGGGCTAGCCTATTCGGCTTCCTCACCCCGTCTTTTGCATCCTCTCATCCCAGGAGAGGAGGGCAATTCTCTTCTTCCCTGTCGCATCCCCTTTCTCCAAAGAGGAGTCTTGTAGGTACCTCTGACTTCAGCATTTACCCACAGTGCTCCAGGAAGATACTTAAAACATCATTGCCAAACACTCCCCTTTAGGAGTTGAAGGAGGTCATTCCGTCTTGTGAACAAGGGATTTGAGCTGCTTCCTTCCCTCCCCAAAACTTTCAACAGCAGAGATCAACTGATAGCAAATCGCAGTTTTCATATGAGCTCGGCAGACTCAAGAATTTTATATCCAAACGCGTGGCTTCTTCACTGAACTCTTTGGCACGCACTGTGTCTCTGTGTTTTGCCAGTTTGGTTTCTCTCTCTCATTTGTGGTGCCTAATAAAGAAGAAATGCCCCCTCCCCGCCTCTGCCTGCCCCTCTCCGGTCACTGCTGATGCCCAGCCGCAGGGATGCAGTGATGTGCCTCCGGCACAGACGTTCTGTTAGACTGATTCACCGGAGAATTCCTCCAGGGAATGGGTGCTCTTAAAAATGCTGACAAGTTTAGGCTTTGAGTTTCCAGATCATTCTGCCTATGATGTGCTTGGGTTATGGGATGGAAATCCTGTGAAACTGGATTGTTATGATCATTATACAACTACAGATGTGATCAATTCATTTGAGTAATAAAAAAATGTTTAATTGTCTTGCACAGTGTCTTGCCTTAGTAGGTACTAAATATTTGTCGGTTTCATAAATTAAAAAAAAGCTATTTCAGGAGTTCCCGTCGTGGCGCAGTGGTTAACGAATCCGACTAGGAACCATGAGGTTGCGGGTTCGGTCCCTGCCCTTGCTCAGTGGGTTAATGATCTGGCGTTGCCGTGAGCTGTGGTGTAGGTTGCAGACGCGGCTCGGATCCTGCGTTGCTGTGGCTCTGGCGTAGGCCGGTGGCTACAGCTCCGATTCAACCCCTAGCCTGGGAACCTCCATATGCCGTGGGAGCGGCCCAAGAAATAGCAACAACAACAACAACAAAAAGACAAAAAAAAAAAAAAAAAAAAAAAAAAGCTATTTCAAAGGTCCTTCATCATGCAATCCAGCCCTGGACACCCACCAGTTTGCCAATATTCCTTCTTTCTATCAAAGTAGAAAGTCTCTGGGGCAGTGTCTTAAAACAACTGTAGTGAGGTACTTGCTTGCTGAGTCCTTTAACAAATATTTCATCCCTGTTCTGTGTGGCACTTGATAAATACTCGATAAACAAATGGTTTGTTGAACGAATAAATGGCCAAGTGTTGACAGATCTAAACACCACGTCCTGTGACACACATGAAGGGACAGCAAGATTCTAATCCAGAAACAGGGGCTCTCAGGAGGCAGGAACTCCTGTCTGAAAGAAACTGAAGGACTGTCATGGATCCTATCTGAATTCAACATTTTGATATTGTCATTGATTTTTTGCACGATTTTGATTTTTAAATAGTGCATCTAAATATCTTGTTTCGTGTTTGGCAGGCCTTGGATTCTGCAGGAGGCAAGTGCCCCCCACACACACTCCCCCCTGGTCCCAGCCCTGCGGGTAACACTGACATCCCGGTCTCAGCAGCTTCCCGCCATCTCCACGTGCTCACGCCACAGCGCCCTCAAGGTCCACACAGGGGTTTGGGGGTGGGAGGCGCAAAGATGGTGGGACCCGGGTAGGGGAACCAGCGGTGCTCAAGTCACTTCCTCATCACAGAGGGCTCCGCAGACAGGTGGACAAAGGGACGATGACAGGCGGGGCGCAAAGGACCGCTTTATTTTGCACTTCCTGAGAAACCAGATTGGGACACTGGCTTCAATTCAAGCCCTAACCAGGATTTGGCTGTGGGATAAATTGTGCCCTTGGAACTGCCTATAGCGAAGGCCTGTGCCCCAGCCCAGGAGACAGCGACCATATTTGGAGGCAGGGTCCACAAAGACGTCTCTAAGTTAAGATGAGGTCATCAGCGTGGGTGCCAGCCCTGGCCCTAACATAACTGCTGCCCTTTAAGAAGAGGACATTTGGCCACAGACACAAATAGAGGCCACGTGAAGACATGGGGAGAAGACAACCTGCCAGAAGACAAAGACAGAACCAGCCCTACTGGCACCTAGCTCAGACTCTGGCCTCCAGTGGAAGGCAAGGCCTTCCTGTGATTAGAGCTTGATAAGAACACCCTCAAGCTAATGCAAGGGCCATTTGTGGAGGATGCTGCAGAGGCCTGACGGAGAGCCATGAACGTGGATGGATTTTTTTTTTTTTTTTTTTAGGACCATCCCTAGGGCATGTGGAAGTTCCCAGGCTAAGAGTCAAATCAAAGCTACAGCTGCCAGCCTACACCACAGCCACAGCAGTGCCAGATCTGAGCCACATCTGCAACCGACGCCACAGCTCATGGCAACGCCAGATCCTTAACCCACTGAGCGAGGCCGGGGATCAAACCCGCATCCTCATGGATGCTACATGGGTTTGTTAACCGCTGAGCCTGGACGGGAACCTCATCCTATTTTCCCTTTTAAAACTGCTCAATTTTTTCATTTATTGAAAGTTTTGCTTGGCAGTCCAAGATAGAAATCTATACTTCCACGTAAAAGGCCTCTTCTGGATGGTCAAATACGATTTCCAGGGCTCAGTTTCCTACAGATAGCACATCACAGCACTGTTCATGTAACTCAAAACCGCTCCGAAAAGAGTACAGGAAGTAACCCTGAAAACGCTCTCTCTGTTCTGGCCACTTAGAGAAGAGACCGAGAACAAAGTTGTTTCAAAGCCCCAGCTGGCTGGACTGAGGATTGATTAACATAATTCAGGTGCTACATTGACTAGAAATGTTTCCATTGAAATATAAAATGCCTGATGATGAACGATGGCCAGAATTTTCAGAGAGTTGATTTTTTTTTTTTTTAATTCCTCGGCTTTAAAATTTAAAAAGTTTAAAACCTTCTGCAAGAAACTCATTTTTAAGATGTGTATCAGTCCTAGAAGTGAAACTAAAGAGGTCTCCCATCTCCTCTCTGGGCCCGTTGCCAGCACTGGCCATTTTAGTAAAGAGCTGTGTGCACAGTGCTTCCGGCTGACTCTTTCGGGGCAGAGGAATGCCATACTGCTATGAGAGGGGCCAAGACCAAGGCTCTGGCCGCAGACCGCCCAAGTTCAAATCCTGGCTCTGCCTCTGACCAGCTGTGTGACTTGAACCAAGCGGCTGACCTTCTCCTTGCCTCCGCGTTCCTTCTGTTTAAAAAGAAGGAATTACAGCAGCAAGCTCACAGAGGTCTAGGAGAACGACCCGAGATGATGCTGTGTACACGAAACCCCTCTCTCCCTCCCCCTCCCCCTCCTCCTCCTCCTCCTCCGCTCACCCCCTCTGATTTCCCAGGTGTGCATGAGTGCCTGTCACCTTCTGCCGAAGTTATTTGTAGGGAGCTGACCCTAGAGCCCAGAGAGAAACAGCAAAGTCAGAAACAGCAACTATAGCTTCTGGCAGCATCTCTGTCGCTGGGTGCCCAGGACCTTGAACGTCCGTCTGTGCCTCATTTTCCCATTTGGACACTAGAGTCTGGTTGCTAAGTGACGTGTTTCCTACCTTTTCTTGCCCTACAGAATATCAAGTTTTGCTGAAGTTTATATCTATAAGGGGGGTTAAAATACAATTTTAAGTAGTGGGGCTAAGCTTGAATATTCAATACAGCTATCAGAATAATCGTAGAGCCAGGGGAAAAAACTGATCCCAGGTTTGAAAAACTTCTCTAACAGAGACATTGAGAACAGACTTGTGGTTGCCAAGGGGGAGGAGGAGGGCGTGGGATGGATGAGGCGTTTGAGGTTAACAGATGGAAACTCTTCCAATTACAATGGATAGACACTGAGGTCCTATTGTATAGCACTAGGAACTGTAGCCAATCCTCTAGGATAGAGTATGATAGAAAACAATATTTTTTAAAAAGAATGTTAAAAAAAAAAAGTTACCTTTTTTTTTTTTTTTTTTTAGGGCCACACCTTCAGCATATAGAAGTTCCCAGGCTAGGGCTTGAATCAGAGCTGCAGCCGGCCTGCACCACAGCCACAGTAACACAGGATCTGAGCAACATCTGCATCTGCGACCTACACCACAGTTCACAGCAATGCTGGATCCTTGACCCACCGAGCAGGGCCAGGGATCGAACCTGCATCCTACAGATACTAGTGGGGTTTGTAACCCGCTGAGCTGCAATGGGACTCCCCCCATTTTTATTAATTTAGTAAAAAAGTTAACCTTCCCAATGCATATATTTCTGAAAAGCCATTCTAATGACCAATTCATCAAAATGTATTAACTGAAAAGTGTATCTTCTAGTAAAAGCAAAAAGGGAGCACGAGAGAAGAAAGGCAAGGCAATTAAAAGAAGGCTTTGTCAGCCGTGCAGCCTGGGAAGGGTATAAGCTTAATCTCCTGACACGTTTATGACTGTAGAGCGGTCAGAGAGCGCACTGCCGTGGTGCACCTCCTGAGGCTAGGGAACCCCAAGATGAGAGCCGTTTGCCGCTAAAAACCCTGAGTCAGAGCTGATGAAGCACTGCCAGCCTGGCCCGCAGACGACGAGTAAGTAGTCATGACACACCTAATCATTTACAACAGCCCACCAGGGACTCTGGGAACAAGCTTGGAGCCATTAACTAACGACCTACCTTTGCTAACATCTCCAGCTTGCAAAGCGCAGGGTTAGAGTTCACACAGCACACGGCCGCTGAGGGAGTGACCCCGGTGGGCGGCCAGCGCCCCTCACCTCCCCCGGGGGCACTGCCAGGAGCCGGCCGGCGTCACAGCCTCCTGGCGCATTTACCACGTCTTCCTTCCTTGGTCCCCAACCACTGCTCCACGTGGGAAACATCAGAACCACACGGACAGGCCCGAAGCCAGGGGGCCCTCCCGCGCCCCGTCCTCCTTCCCCAGACGGTGTGTCACCTTTCTGTGTTTGCCTCTTCAATTTTCCCACCCAGCCGTGGCTACCATTCAACTTGAAAATCAGCAGCACTTCAACGCCACCGAGTCACCTGCCTTCTTCAACCACAACGTGCGGTTAGCACGTTTCTACACCAACAGTTATTTCCACACGGCCGTGCATCTCATCTCACTGATCCCTCTCTGCTGGATGCTGCGGCAGTTCTCAGGGTTTCGGGCTATGAATAAAGCCGGGACTCACTTCATAACACCCCCTGACAGGCCACCGTCCACCGAGTCTCTCCCTCTCCTGCACACACACAGCACGACGTTCCAGCAGCAACGTTCACGCCACACACATGTCGTGAAGCACATTACAGACCTTCGCCTCGGAACTTCGTCTTCATCTTTATTCTCGCTGGAAATACTCTTGAGGCTGTCACCCTCGAGCCAAGGCTCCCCAGTCTTCACGACACTTCAAACGCGACGTGTGACACAAACAGCTCCTACAACTTCCGCTCACATTTCTTCGATGCTTGATGAAGCTGCCCATTGTTCACATGGTAATGGGGGGTTTGTACTTATCTCTTATTGGCCTTTGAGCAATTTTCTACCAGGATATTAGCCTTTTCCTGATTGATTTCCTGATTTACTTATTTTACTGTCACTGCATCACGATCATCTCTTACCTACGGAAGTAACTCATCCTTTGTAAAGACGGTGTTAGAAATGCTTCGTGTGTCTAACGATCCAAGTGGGCGCTTGTGCAGACACTGAGCGCCCCCCCGCCCCACGACAGGAGTTACAATGCGGTCCTCTGCTTCGTCTTGCCCCCCCTCGGGCTCTTCCTGCATCCCTACCCCTGCACCAGCACCTCTCCCTTAACCCAGGAGAGTTACTGCCTAGTAGATCTATATTTTTTTTAAAAAGTCCCCATTCTTCCATAAGTGTATTTCAACCCATAGAGAGATATAAAAACATATATAGCATTCTTCCCATTGATCATCTCATAAAAATGAGATCCTATTAAACATTTTCTGCATCTTATTTGATACCTCATAAACATCCTGCCAAGGTAATTGGTTTGATTCTAATTCATCCTTTCTAATAGCTACATAAGATTCCCTAGGGTGGGTGGGCTTTATTTCCCTCTTACCCCAGGGGACTTCTGAGGCCAACCGTTTCTCGTTACTGGCCATGAGTGGAGGAAAATGAGGTGGTTTTTGTGTCTGAATCCATTTGGCAGCAGTGCCAGCACCTAGATGCCACTGGACAGACCTGGTCCTGGCCTTGTTTTCTGCCTGCGCTCACTGCAAAAACCCAGCATCGAGTTGGCTGTTGGGCCAGCTGTGTCCACATGAGGCCTGTGCAAGCTCCCGCACCAAGTTCTGACCCAAGAAGACCCCCCAGGACAATTCACCTGGAAAATCCACCAAGAGAGTAAATTGTGCCTGTGGCTCTTAGGACAGGCTAGCTCCTAACAATCAGCAGGGGAAGTTTTTTTTAGTGTAAAGCCAATGAAATCAGAACCTTTGAAGCTCAGCCCGAACATCTAGTACATCTCCGAGGCCCCAGGGGCCTTCTCAGGTGTGGACCGCGTCGGGAACCACTGCATCGGCCCCTCCCCTCCTCCTGGCCCGGCCCCCTTCTCCGCCCGTCATCGCCCTAACACGTCCGTCCGCCTCTCTCATCCACGGCAGAGACCCGCGGAAGTGGAACGGGGATTGAACCAAGGTGGGACTGTAGGTGGGACTCTAGGTTAGACACACATTTTCCCGTCTCCAGCAGGGGGGCTACGTGGTGTCTCACCATCCGGTTGGTCTGCACCTTTGCAGGCACTGGGCTTCCCGCAGCAAGAACCCTGCTTAGACCGACGACACCAGGCAGGGCGCCAGGAAGCTAGGCTGACAGAGGAGCTCTGGAGCGCGGCCGAGAAAAGTGTAAGAGAGGACTCTGGACAGACAGGATGACTGCTCCGTCCCAGGGCTGGGAGAGAAAATGGGGCGAGAACGACGGAGCGAGAGGAGGAGACGGGGGGAGAGCCGCAGCTGGACACCGAGCGAAGGGCCACACTCAGAAAGGGGCTCCCGGGAGTTTTTTCGGGTGATGGAACTAATTCCCTGTCTGGACTGCAGTGACAGCCACACAGAGGCACTCCTTTGTGACGCCACTTGCAGCGACGTGGATGGACTAGAAACCGCCACACTAAGTGAAGATCCGGGGAAAGACGGACACCGCGTGACAGCCCTTACGCGTGGAATCTTCAAAAGGGGTACAGGCCAACTTCCTGCAGAACAGAGACCGACTCGCACACCTTGACACACTTACGGTCACCAAAGGGGAGGTGGGAGGTGGGCATGGGCTGGGGGTGGGGAGGCACATGCACACTGGCGTCCACGGAGTGACTGGCCGACGGGGACCCGCTGCACAGCACAGAGGCCTCTGCCCAATATTCCGAGATCGTCTGTGTGGACCAAGAATCTGAAACAGAGCGGCTGGGAGGACAAGTAAACCGCATCACTCGGTTGCAGAGCAGAAATGATCGCAGCCTTGAAAAGCGACTACATGTCCATAGAAATTTAAAAATGAAAAAAAAAAAAGAACTCATCACATTGGCCTCTGCCAATTATTTATATCTACATATGTGGGGAGAAAGTATTTTTAAAACTAAAGAAGAAAGAGGCGCGGAGGAGTTGAAAAGGTGAGAAGGCCGGAACTCTGGCCGAGAACCGTGCGGAGGCGCCTGAGAGCCGCCCCTCCGGGACTGGCCCCGAGGGCCCCGGCCCACGTCAAAGGCAAAGCGAAACCAGAACCCTGATCCTCCGCCCTCCCGATACACAAAAGCAGGTGGCAGAGCTGGGACCCTGTCCTCAAGTACCTTCCAGGGAACTCGGATTTCATGAGCTGCTTCCTGAATGAAAGCTTCGGCGGCCAAAATGCTTTGGAAATGCTCATCCTGTCTTCACTTCTTGCATGATCACCACATACGCTAGACCAGCACGAACGGGTACATTACATTTGTAATTTAATTTATTGAAAAAAAATAAAGTTAGCAGCTCTCTTGTGGCACAGTGGGATAAGGATCCAGTGTTGTCACTGCCGCAGCTTGAGCTGCTGCTGTGACGTGGGTTCGATCCCTGGCACGGTAACTTCCACAAGTCCTGGACATTCCCCCCGTCCCCCCAAAAAAATAAACAAATTTAAATTTAACGATTTCCTTATGTAGCCCAATATATCCAAAATATTAGTGTCCCAACATGCCATAAAAGTATAAATTCTTAATGAGCTATTTTTTGTAGTACTGACCTTTTGAAACCCAGCGGGCATTTTAACTTGCAGCACACGTCTCCAGACAGACAAGCCGCGTTCCAGGTGCCCAACAGCCGCCTGTGCCTAGAGGCGGCCGTATCAGCGCCCTTAGACTACTGAGGGCTCCGGGAAGCTCTACAGTAAAGATATGCCTTTACCTTTGTTTAATCCAAACAAATTATTTGACCACCAGACCCCCGCCCTCTTTGGGGGAGGGGAGGGGCAGTTCCATCCATTAGGATCCGCTCTACAGGAAGACACTTCAAAACTACCAACTCGGTTCAGAGATTGTACAGTGTCCATCCAAAAGTTAGAGCAACCTAAAGACAGGTTTTGACTGGTCAATACTTCTGGATAATTTAGGGGGGCTTTTAAAAGTCGGTAGATTCCACGTTAAAAATCTGGATTTCTGCTTTCTCTGTGAAAAGGGAAACACTGGCTTTTGCCGAGTCTGAATTCCTTCGAGGCAACAGTAGGGTCAAGCTGAGTGTTGGCGGGGTTCTCTTTGGGGGGGGGCAGGCTCTGAGCATACGCAGGGGGCCCACGCTGCAGTTCAGAATCATCCCCGACACCCCCACCACGTACTCACAGAAACACACCTGGGCACCCTACCCATGCCAGTCTCCTACTGAGCCCGCGGGCATCTGATGTGAGCCTCTAACCCCTGCGCAAGCTCTGTCATCACACCGTTCAGGTAAGGAAACTGAGGCCCCCAAAGCTGACGGTCCTTTCACTGGTCGGGGACGGAGCAGGAACTTCGTCCGCTCTCTTCTGACCCGTCTGACAGGCTCTCTGACGCTTCTGCCACTACTGTCGCACCCGCTGGTCCTCCGCCTGTGAGAATCGGACTGTGTGAGCCACCGACTTGCGAACCCCTCACTCTTCAATTGTGCTCTTGAAGCTAAGGCGATGCTCCCTGCCTGACACCACTGGGATCCGCGCTCATCGCTAACGGATGCTGACTTGAAACAAATGAGACCGTGGTGAGGGCCAAACACCCGGCTCGGGTACAGGGAGAGTTCCAAAGTCCCTAAGTAATCCTTCGGCCTTCTCGTTGGGATGGGATGGAAACCGCAAGTCCACGCAGAACGTGAACACTGAGAATCTCCAAGCAGGATCCCAACACAGGGCTGTGGGGACAGTGTCTCTGGGCAAGAGGCCAGGGCCGCCCAGGTTTCTGCTCCGCCGCGGGTGTGCTGGAGCAGATCTGAGCTGGATTCAGAGCCCCTGTGGCCATGCTTATCTCCAGGCTAAGGCCAACAATGCTTTTTTATTTTCTCCTTTATAACAGCAGTTAATTTCCCCAGGGAGTTTCGGCTCCTTTTAATAAGACAAAATTTACCCAAGACTGCGGATAGCTGTGTTTCTGTGTGTCTGAAAGAGTGTGATGCTCCCGTGCCTGATTTAGCATGAAATCAAGTAACCTTGAACGAAGCCAACTTCTTTCTTGTGTCCTTTATGACTCCTGCGTGGAGGAGAGCCAGGAAGTGTCTGCAGAAAAGAAGGGAGCAAGGACCTGGGAGGGTTTGTTTCTGTTTCTGGGCTGCACCTGTGGCACGCCGAAGTTCCTGGGCTCAGGAGAGAAGCCGCATCATGGCGGTGACAATGCCAGATCCTCAACCCACTGAGCCACCAGGGACCTCCAAGAGCCGGCGGAGGTGTTTTAAAACGGTACCTGCACAGCTCTCCTCATGCGCCTGGAAACTCAGAGGCCAGGAAGCAGAGATTCACCTGCAGTGGCCTTTCTCTAGACATCCCGGACTCGGCGACTCACGGCAGGTGGGCAGCTAGCAGATTGAAGACGGCAGATTCCCTCCCGGTGAGCACGCTCTTTACCGAGGCAGACTTCTTTTTTTTTTTTTTTTTTTTGTCTTTTTGCCTTTTCTAGGGCTGCTCCCATGGCATATAGAGGTTCCCAGGATAGGGGTCTAATCAGAGCTGTAGCTGCAACCTACACCGCAGCTCACAGCAACGCCAGATCCTTAACCCACTGAGCAAGGCCAGGGATCGAACCACAACCTCATGGTTCCTAGTCGGATTCATTAACCACTGCGCCACGACGGGAACTCCCCAAGGCAGACTTCTGACTCTTCCCAAGAAGGGTCCTTGTTTCCTCAACCCCTGGTTATAACCCTAATCATGAGCAAATAAAAAAGGATGAGTGCCCGGCAGAGCAAACAACGGAGGGAGCAGAACGGGTGTCCTAAGACTGGCCGACTGGCCAGGGAGGTATTTGCCAACCACCGTTTCCCGCCACTGGGCGCCCTGGGCTGGCGGTCACCTCACTAGTGTTTCCAGAGGCTCCGCGCGTTTGAGAAAAGCCGCGTTCCCTTTTCCACTCTGCGCTCTCCCAGCATCTTTGGGAGCTTCCCGAGCACCAGTCCTAGCAACCTCCCCCCAGGGCAGAGCCCACAGCAAAGGCTGAGGTCCTAACCGAGGTGGCTGTGCGACCACAGGGGCAGAGGGATGAGCGGCCAGCGTGAGCGTCCCCCCGGAGCTGGGGAGCTGGCCGGGCGCGGGGTCGGCTAAGAGCGGAGGCAAGCGGCCCTCGGGCAGGGCCGATCGCAGGAGGCCGTGAACCCTAGCGCTTCTAGGACGGTGCGCCGGGGAAGCCGAGCTGGATCTCCACTCCCGCAGTCTCCGCTTCGGCAGAAAGGTCCCAGGGCAAGAAGACCGGGCGCGAAGCTCCCCGCCCTCGCCTTTCACAGGGAAGCCCCAGACCATCTGCCTTCCAGAGGCTTGTAAAAACGACCGAGCCAGCTCGGCTCATTCCTCGCACCTCAAAGGGTTACTAACGGGAGGCGCCGGGGTGGGCCAGGGGGGTTAGAGGACAAAGCTCCTGCAGGGGGGCAGTGTTTCTTTCCTCTAACTCAAGGGGGAGAGAATGGCAGGTTCTTCCCTCCCTTGAAGCCGTGATGGGAACGCCAGGAGAAGAACTCGGACCTGACTTTTTCCTGTTGGAATCTGGGGACACGGGGACGGCTACCTCACTCACGGCTGAAGAAGCCAGGGGACGGGCCCACACTGGGAATGCAGGGTTTGGAATAAGGACGCTCAACTATCACTTTAGGTCCCAGGAGCTTTTTCTGCTAGGGGACCAGCCGTGAGTCCTTTTCAAATAGACCCTACCGAGAAGATACCTCGAGGACACCAACGGAAAGGTCGACTGACAACCAGAAGATGAGGGAGCCAGCGTGGCCAGGAAAATGAGGCATCGCCTGGCCACGGGGACTGCAGGTGGCCGACCTCAGCAGCAGAGGGAGAGTCTGCAAACGACACCAGAGGAAGATGCTGCAATGTTCACAGCCGGAGCAACCAACACCAGGAAAAGCAGCACCACACACCCGAGACCCCACTCTCCCCCTCAAAGCTCGCGGCCACCACGGCAGGCAGCGAAGGCAAGAGGGGGCAGCGAGAGGACGTGGGAGGAAGCTGGACGCCCCTCTCCCAAGGCGCAGCTCCAGGCCCAGCAGGGCACAAGCACCGGCGAAGAGCCCTGCATTCGAAGAGCCTGGAGTTGACGTTGTACTGGCATCATTACCCGGAGAAAAGTGGCCAGAAGAGCTCTGGGGACTTGCTGCGACCGCTCTTCATCCAGAGGCAGAGAAAACCACATGAACGAGCCAGGCTGGTAGCAGCAGTGGCACAGGAAAGACAGACACTGGCCAGGGGTGTGGGGCGGGGGGCAGGAGCCTGAGGAGCAGCCCAGGAGCTCCAGGGCCTCACCGGAGGGTGCCTGGCCGGGGGCGGGGCTTCAGAACCGATGCATCTTATCAAGATGATGTCAAGTCAGGAACTGGATACCAAGGAAGCCCATCAATTTATCCCTTTCTACAAAAATTTGTTTATTCTGGAGTTCCCATTGTGGCTCAGTGGTTAACGAATCCGACTAAGAACCATGAGATTTCAGGTTTGATCCCTGGCCTCCCTCAGAGGGTTAAGGATCCTGCGTTGCCGTGAGCTGTGGTGTAGGTTGAAGATGCGGCTCAGATCCCGCGTTGCTGTGGCTGTGGTGTAAGCTGATGACTACAGCTCTGATTAGACCCCTAGCTTGGGAACCTCCATATGCCATAGGTGCGGGCCTA
Organism: Sus scrofa; assembly: GCF_054392235.1. Classification (NCBI taxonomy): domain Eukaryota; kingdom Metazoa; phylum Chordata; class Mammalia; order Artiodactyla; family Suidae; genus Sus; species Sus scrofa. The sequence goes on from NC_139394.1 coordinate 63,215,924, forward strand.
GAAAAGGCAAAGAAAAAGTTTGTTTATTCAACTATCATGGGGAAGTCCCTGGGCACATGAAGTGTTCCATGAAGCACCCCTTCCTGCTCCTCCAACCTCGCTGCTGACCTATGAGAAGCAAGATACTGCGGTAAACAAGCACGACGCAGTCCTCGCAGCTGCCTTCCAGCAGAGGAGCCCTGAGGGAACTCAGGAAGGAAACAAGAACACCTGCCATCCAGCAGCCACTGCTCCAGGTGAGCCCTCAGGCTGTGAAGGCACAGGAACCTGCACCAGGCAGCTGAGCGGCACCGCACAGTGACGACGTCAGGGCGCCCAGAGCCTGCACCTCCCATGCACAGAAAAGCCTACATCCCTTAACTCGAGAGCCTCGCTTTCTTTTAAGAGTAATGTTTTGTTCTGACTACCAGCCCTTTGTTGCAAAATTCTTATACATCCTAGCTCCCGCCACTCCTCGGAGCGGTTTCTCAGAGCTTTCTGAAATGCTGCCTCTCAGGCTGAAGTCCTCATTCTGCCCCAAACAAAAACTTAATTCACAGCTCTCTGGTTGTGCCTTTTTTTCAGCGGACACCTTGCCCCACCCTACCTGGCAAATAAATGTTTTCAAAAGTGAGTTTGTAAGTAAAAAAAAAAAACCTATTATTGACTGTGTGACAAAAATCATTAGAGAATGCATGAGAACCGATAAGACCAAACTAAAAAAGGAAAAGAAAAAAAAAAAAAAAAGAACTTCACTTTGGGAGGATGGAAAAGCAAGAAAAATCACTAAAGCAAGAAGGAGCTTGTGCAAAGTCAGGAGAGCAGGGGAGAGCTATCCACAAAGTTGAGGGCATATGAAGGAGGGGGAGGCTGGCATGCTGGCTCCCCGCTGTTATTTGAAAGCGGCAAATAACAAAAAAATACAGGGACAAAAATATATATAAAAGGACAGGGATGGGATATTTAAATAACAGTAATTCTAAGTCGACCCAAGAGTTTCCCCATGGGCCTGGACATGGTATGAGAGGGAACTCAAATTCTTCCTTGGGCCCAGAGCGAGGGGCAGAAGACGGCTGAAAGGGCACCCAGACCGGCCCCAAGAAGTAAAGCTATAAAATGAAAGGAAACGCATCAAAGGAAGTCCTGGGCTATGCGCCAGATGTGGGGCTGCATCTGCCCCCCATGCCAAATCCTTACAGGGCCCCTCACCCCCCAGGGCCACCAGCGGGTCCCTCCTGTGCCAAGAGGAGGAAAAAACCCACGAGGACAACAGCTGTTGATGACGGAGGAGACTTAAAAGAGGCCTTCAAACAAGACCGCTTCCCTCCCGGCCCCAACGCCTGGCTGAGGCTGTGGCTTAGAATCTGCAGCAGCAGGGAGGCGGCAGGAAACCCGCTGAAGAGCCCTCGCAGGAGTGGCTACGAAAGGCTGGGCTGGAGGCCAGAATGGCCTGAATGAAGTTACGTGTAGACGGGAAGGCTTGGACCAGAGCAGAGACCAGGACGCCGTTGAGCAAACAGGTCCTGTTTCTAGGACGCAGGCTGTGCAGTCCGGGGGACTGTGGACCGGGGAGGCATCGGGATCCCACCAAGTCACGCTTTATCCCCCGCCATGAGGGCAGAGGGAGGGGACCGAAAGGGCAGGGAATGCACTGTCCCGGCTTCCTCTTCCCTCCCCTGATCACGACAGTAGAGACAAAGACAGACTAAGGTACTGACAGCAGATTTCTTTGTGGTCTCTCAATGTCCGTCTTTTTTTCCCGTTAGAATAAAAACGTCTGCACCCCACTCCTTGCTTTTACATGACACCCTAAATATTCAGGGCGTGTGCCCCGATTTGCTTCCTGGTGTACAGCAGAGACAGCTCTGGCAGCACCCAGAGTCCGCCGGGAACCGTGTTCTCCTTTTTCTGCACCTTGAGGGAGGAATAAAACCACTGACAAATAAAAATACATGATGGCCCTGAAATCCCTGCCTTATGCAAGTGAGGCTGTCCATTGCAACTCCCCCTTATTTAAAGGACTACTGGGGCTGCAGCAACCAGGAACCGAAGCGTCCTGACAGCTCCTCGAGGGTCCTGGTGCCGAACCGCCTGCACGTGACATTCCTGCCTCTGCTCCATGAACACATCGAACTCAGTCTTCTCCATCCGCCGGGAGAAGTGGAATGAAAATCAGTATCCCACCCCACAGCATCCCTGAGACTTTCAGTGTTCCCTCGGGAATGGCGCAGGAACGGCAGACCCCTTTACAGCGTGGTTTCCCCAGCAAACGGCAGGTTGTCGCCACCTAAGGTGATGTTGTGTGACCTCAGGAGTTGAGACAGGCATCACCTCATTACATTTTCTCCTTCCTGCAACATGTATTTCATGTTTGCATTAGTGCGTTCAGATGCCAGAACGATAAGTACTTTAACAAGCCCGAGACAGAGTCTGCAGAGGCACTTGTTAAAAATACCTTCAATGCATTTCCTCATGTTGTAAATTCCAGCTTTCATATCTCTCCAAGAAGTTCCTCCCTCTCTCCGGGCAATGAGCAAACTTGCCAGGAGGTACCCACCACCACCCACCCCTGCCTCGGACCCAGCTTTACCGACGTGCAGCGTCTCTGGAGGAGTCAGGGGTGGGTCCGTGGTTAGGCTGACCCTCTGCTTTTCCCAGCGGAACATGTGTCTGCCTACACCCTTCCAGGCCTCCGTTCCTGCTCAGCTACCTTCTTGGCCTTGATCTTGTCCTTGCCTGGGCTGCATCCCCACCTCACCCTCCTGCTCTTGTCCCCTCACCTGACTCCCGGCATCTGCAGACGCCCAGCCTCGCCTGGAGTCCCTCCTGGCCCTGCCAGTCCTTCCCTGCCTTCGTGCCCTCACCATTCAGAGTCAGGAGAGCAGGGGCGTGTGCCCTGTGTTTGCAGTGTGTGCTTTTTGTGTCAGAGCAGGAGTCAGCGAAGGGCCAGAGAACTTTCTAAGACAGACAGACAGATAGGCAGGCAGATAGGTAAGTAGGTAGATATACAGATGGATAGACAAATAGGATAGAAGGAAAGAAAGATGGATGGATAGATAGAAGGATGATGGATGGATGGGTGGATAGTCGATGAGTAGGTAGAAATACAGACAGATGGATAAACAGGTTAGACCGACAGACGGATGGAGGGACACGGGGACAGGTAAGCAGGTAGACGGATGGGTGGTAAACAAAAGGAAGGTAGACGGAGAGAGGGCTGAGCAGACAGGCAGACAGATTGATAACGAGAAAGAGGCACATTGTGGGAACCGGGTCGCATGGTTATGAGGCGGAGAAGATGGAGAACCAGGGCCAGGACCAGTGGTGTCGCTCTGCCTGAGGAGAAGGTCTGAGAACCAGGAGCTCAGGCTGCAAAGGAGGAAGAGGTGGAGGTCCAAGCTCAAGAAGAGACAAACAAAAAAAAACAAAAAAAAAAAAAAAGAAAAGGAGTTCCCGTCGTGGCGCAGTGGTTAACGAATCCGACTAGGAACCATGAGGTCGCGGGTTCGGTCCCTGGCCTTGCTCAGTGGGTTAACGATCCGGCGTTGCCGTGAGCTGTGGTGTAGGTTGCAGACGTGGCTCGGACCCCACGTTGCTGTGGCTCTGGCGTAGGCCGGTGGCTACAGCTCCGATTGGACCCCTAGCCTGGGAACCTCCATATGCCGCGGGAGCGGCCCAAGAAATAGCAAGAAGACAAAAAAAAAAAAAGAAGAGACAGAGAGTGCGCCCTGCCCTTCACCGTCCGGCCCCCCTGGCCCGGTGGGTTGGTAACATTCACCCCCGGGGCAGCTAATCGGCACTGCATCTGCGGGACCCAGGGCTCCCTCACAGGAAGCGGGTGGCACCAGCTCTCTGGGCATCCATTCACCACGACACAGCACTCTTCTTTTGATTTTTTAAAAAACCACTTTAAAATGTAAAAGCTCATCTTAGCTTGGGGCCCTATGAAAACAGGCAGTGGGCCGACGTGGCCTGTAAGACTGTTTCCTGACCCCTGTGTCAGAGATTTCCAAAAAGCGGCCCCTCAAGTAGCTGGTGTAGTTGTTACTCAAAAAAAAAAAAAAAAAAGTTTTATTCTGTGAGTGAATTTAAAAAGAGTGAGGAAGTAAATGCTGGCGCGGAGGACTGAATGATAAAATGAAGGAATGAATGAAGCCACGCACGGATGAAATGACTGTGAAAAAGATCTGACTGACCCCACGGGACTCTGAAAAGGTCTCTGATGACTTTTTTTTTTGATGCCCGTCTACAGTTCCGCCTCCAGACACCCCTGCCTCCAGCCTGCACCCTCAGGAATCCCCTCACCATCCACTCATTCCACAAATGCTATTCGAACACCTGCGAGGGCACAGCCAGGCCTGGATAGACCAATGCCTAAGACCAATGCCTAAGACCAATGCATAGGACAGGCGCCGCAGGGCTCAACCCTGGAAGTGGTTTTACCACAAGGACAAGGGGGAGAGTACCCGTGACTGCTGGTTGAGACGCAGTGTTCTGGGGTCACATGGGAGCCCACCAGTCCTGAGGGAATCCGGCTTCATTTAACAGAGTAAGGAGGATGAAGATGAAGGGGATGGCGCAGGTGGGGCCCTGGGCCTCCCCCAAGGCAGGATCACGTGGCTTCTGAACAGACCAGCCCGTGTAAGTCCAGAGCAAATTCTGGCACCCTCCAAAGAATGGAGCCCAAAGGGCTTCTGATGGGCTGAATGTCTGTGTCGCCAAAACACGGACTCTTGAAACACGAACCTCTCGCAGGACGGTTACTTGGAGGTGGGGGCTCTGGGAGGTGACTGAGTCATAAGGGTGGAGCCCGCACGAAGGCCCTTTATTAGAAGAGACAGGAGAAGGTGATTTTTCTCTCGACCAGATGAGGATACAAGGAGAAGACAGCCATCTATGACCAGGAAGGGGGCTTTCACCGGACACCAAACCCGCCAGCATCTCGCGCCTGGACTTGCCCACCTCCAGAGCCATCAGAATTAAACATCTGCTGCTGAAGTCATCCAACCTGGGGTACTCTGTTCGAGCAGCCGAAACGGACTAAGACAGAACTCATTTAGTGCTCAAAACACCTCTCTGAAGTTCTCCGAGAAGCCCTCTAATCATTGATTTGCATGTTCCTTGGCTATGAATTCCAAGAAGAATTTGAGATAAATGATAATCTTAAAACACATGTAAAATATTTTCTTCGAACAAAGAAGACCCGGCTGCCACGTGTTTTTCTGAGACACAGAGAGGTTCTCAGCATGGATGTTTCTTGCACGGCGCTTAGATAAAAGCTGGGGAAATGGCATTAAATCTTAGCGGAGTGGAAGCATTTCTGAAGGGGGCTAAGATAATCTGGACCAGACACACGGCTTTCTGCAGAGCTAACTCCATGCAGGGCTGGAGCTCAAAGAATGTGGATGAATGGATGTGTAACAGGAGCCCTCAGTGGGCTCTTACTCATCAAATGTCTCTAGCCAGCTTCTGGCAAGCGCTGAGTGGGAGCAAATTCATGATGGGTTTCGCTGAGGCATTCTTGAAGTGTCTGTCTGTGGATCCAGCTTGAGTCACTGAAAGGCAAAGCCAGCCTCCGGGAGCGGGGGGAAGCCATCCACAGTGTGTGGAGAGAGGCAGGGAGGCCCCCACCCCCAACATCTGTGGGCATCCAGGTGCCACAGGACCGCCAGCCCTTCCGGGGAACGGGCCTGATCGCATGGCAGCCGCTGCTCAGCATCCTCCCGGAACCCCCCCTCCACCTGCACACAGAACCCACATCCCCTGGAGTGATATAAAGGGGTCTTCTTAGAAAAAAGATCCCTACCTCATGCTTAAAACCGAAATAATTTCCAGATGGGTCAAAGAGTAAAAGAGTGAGAAATAAAACCTAAGAAGAACCAGAGGGAGAAAAGGGGGAGGGGGAGCTAAGCATTCTCTGATGTAGGGATTGTAAAGATTTACTAAACATGCAAGCAAAAGAGAGAAGATGGGTAGTTTGGATCATACAAAAAGGAGAAAGGTCTGGTGTTCCCATCATGGCTCAATGGTTAACAAACCCAACTAGCATCTATGAGGATTCGGGTTCAATCTCTGGCCTCGATCACTGGGTTAAGGATCCAGTGTTGCTGGGAGCTGTGGTGTAGGCTGCAGATGCGGCTCGATCCCACGTTGCTGTGGTTGTGGCGTAGGGCAGCAGCTACAGCTCTGACTGAACCCCTAGCCTGGGAACCTCCGTATGCCATAGGTGCAGCCCGAAAAAGACAAAAAAATAAAAAATAAAAAGAGAAATGTCTATCGATCACAAGAATGAAATCAGTGCAATCAAAAGGCAAGCGGCAAATAGGAGAAAAGATTTTGCTACATGACGAAGAAAGGGGTAATGTTTTAAAATGTAAGCAGGACTTTGCAAAGTAATGAGAAAAAAGCTAAGTGTGGCAATATTAAAGACAGGTACAGGGCATGAATGAAAGAAGAACGAGAAATTCAGAGATTTATTCAAGAGAGATTCATGGCTACTCCATGCAAGACCCTGCATCCGCCAATATGCGAAAAACTTGGAGGCAGAGGATGAAGATGCTGTGGTCTGAACCACCTGCAGAGCCCAGCCCCTGGCAGTGCTGGCTGCCTGAGTCCCTCCCTGGACATTTCAAATCACTTTACAGACTGTGAATGACATAGGAAAAGACTCACAAGACCTTAACCTTTATCGACAGTTCACAAGGCAACATTATCATCTCTGGTTTTTACCATTTACTTGGAGAGGCCGCTCTAAACTTTAGGGTTTTGTTTTTTGTTTTGTTTTGTTTTTGTTTTTTGTTTTTTGTTTTTTTTGAGGGACAAGTATCTCCCCCCAGGACATGCTATTTATTTATTTATTTTTATTGTCATTTTTTAATAGTTATTTCCCCAATACAATCTTTTTTCTACTGTACAGCATGGTGACCCAGTTACACCTACATGTATACATTCTATTTTCTCACATTATCAGGCTCCCTCATAAGTAACTAGACATAGTTCCCAGTGCTACACAGCAGGATCTCCTTGCTAATCCATTCCAAAGGCAATAGTTTGCATCTATTAATCCCAAGCTCCCCAACCACCCCACTCCCTCCCCCTCACAACCACAAGTCTATTCTCCAAGTCCATGATTTTCTTTCCTGTGGAAAGGTTCATTTGTGCTGTATATTAGATTCTAGATATAAGTGATATCATATGGTATTTGTCTTTCTCTTTCTGACTTCACTCAGTATGAGAGTCTTTAGTTCTATCCATGTTGCTGCAAATGGCATTATTTCATTCCTTTTTATGGCTGAGTAGTATTCCATTGTGTATATATACCACATCTTTCTAATCCAATTGTCTGTCGATGGACATTTGGGTTGTTTCCATGTCTTGGCTGTTGTGAATTGTGCTGCAATGAATATGTGGGTGCATGTGTCTTTTTTAAGGAAAATTTTGTCCGGATATATGCCCAAGAGTGGGATTGCGGGGTCATATGGAAGTTCTACGTATAGATTTCTAAGGTACCTCCATACTGTTCTCCATAGTGGCTGTACCAGCTTCCATTCCCACCAACAGTGTGAGGGTTCCCTTTTCTCCACACCCCCTCCAGCATTTGCTATTTGTGGACTTATGAATGATGGCCATTCTGACTGGTGTGAGGTGGTATCTCATGGTAGTTTTGATTTGCATTTCTCTAATAATCAGGGATGGTGAGTATTGTTTCATGTGCTTGTTGGCCACCTGCACATCTTCCTTGGAAAAATGTCTATTCAGGTCTTTTGCCCGTTTTTCAATTGGGTGGTTGGCTTTTTTGCTTTTGAATTGTATAAGTTGCTAATATATTCTAGAGATTAAGCCCTTGTCCGTTGCATCATTTGAAACTATTTTCTCCCATTCTGGAAGTTGTCCTTTTTGGTTTTCTTTGCTGTGCAAAAGCTTGTCAGTTCGATTAGGTCCCATTGGTATATTTTTGCTCTCATTTCTGTTGCTTTGGGAGACTGACCTGAGAAAATATTCATGAGGTTGATGTCAGAGAATGTTTTGCCTATGTTCTCTTCCAGGAGTTTGATGGTGTCTTGTCTTACTTTTAAGTCTTTAAGCCACTTTGAGTTTATTTTTTGCATGGTGTGAGGGTGTGTTCTAGTTTCACTGATTTGCATGCAGCTGTCCAGGTTTCCCAGCAATGCTTGCTGAAAAGACTGTATTTTTCCCATTTTATGTTCTTGCCTCCTTTGTCAAAGATTAGGAGTTCCCATTGTGGCGCAGTGGTTAACGAATCCGACTAGGAACCATGAGGTTGCGGGTTCGGTCCCTGCCCTTGCTCAGTGGGTTAACGATCCGGCGTTGCCGTGAGCTGTGGTGTAGGTTGCAGACGCGGCTCGGATCCCGCGTTGCTGTGGCTCTGGCGTAGGCAGGTGGCTACAGCTCCGATTCGACCCCTAGCCTGGGAACCTCCATATGCCGCGGGAGCGGCCCAAGAAATAGCAACAACAACAACAAAAGACAAAAGACAAAAAAAAAAAAAAAAGATTAACTGACCATAAGTGTCTGGGTTTATTTCTGGGTTCTCTATTCTGTTCCATTGGTCTATGTGTCTGTTTTGGTACTAGTACCACACTGTCTTGATGACTGTGGCTTTGTAATATTGCCTGAAGTCTGTGAGAGTTATATGTCCCCTGCTTGGTTTTTGTTCCTCAGGATTGCTTTGGCAATTCTGGGCCTTTTATGGTTCCATATAAATTTTTGGATTGTTTGTTCTAGTTCTGTGAAAAATGTCATGGCTAATTTGACAGGGATTGCATTGAATCTGTAGACTGCTTTGGGTAGTATGGCCATTTTTACAATATTAATTTTTCCAGCCCAGGAGCATGGAATATCTTTCCATGTCTTTACATCTTTAATTTCCTTGATGAAAGTTTTATAGTTCTTAGCATATAAATTCTTTACCTCCTTGGTCAGGTGTATTCCCAGGCATTTGATTTTTGGGGGTTGTAATTTTAAAAGGTATTGTATTTTTGTATTCCTTTTCCAGTATTTCATTGTTAGTATACTGAAATGCGACTGATTTCTGAATGTTAATCTTATATCTTGCTACTTTGCTGAATTTGTTGATCAGTTCAGTTAGGTTTTGGGTTATGTCCTTGGGGTTTTATATATATAGTATCACGTCATCTGTATACAGTGACAGTTTTACCTCTTCTCTTCCTATTTGGATGCCTTTATTTTTGTTTGTCTGACTGCAGTGGTAAGTGGGGGTCACAAGGTGGGGCCTGAGAGAGAAATTCGGTTTGCAGGTGCACGGCATTTGGCAACGATATTTAATATTTAAACAACTGACACGCCTGGGGGTTTGGGGAGGGGGAGGGGAGGGTCGCTCTCCCTTGCACCACCGTCCCCAGTGTTCCCTCTTTTACGTTTCTTTCTTCCCTTTCCTCGTTCTTGGAGGAATTGTGTTCGTGATTCCGATTTAAAATCTGAGAACAGGAGAAGGAACGTGACTCGTAGGAAAGTGGCTTTTGTTCAGCAAAACGCTCTAATGGGCCATCTGGCTGTGGACAGAGCCTGGAAAGGCAGGCTCATGTTTTAACTTAAGCAGGTTCATCCACTGGGTAGATGCTGGTACCGCTCATGCAGTGGGTCCAGAGAAGGGGAACGTGGCTTCCTGAGGGGTGTGGTGTTGCGTCTGAGATGCTTATGGGATCCAGACCGTGGGTGGGACGTCCCGGATAGAGAGGGGATGGCGGCGGCTTCGGCCTGAGTAAAGCACCGACACAAGTGCGGGATTAGCTGCGGGGGGAGAGGGTCTCCCGTTCTCACGTCACTTCCCCAAGAGACCACTGACCACGCCGTCCTTCTCAAAGGACCTCACCCCGCGTCCTCACAGACACAGCTGTCTTCCGATGCCCTTCTTGGGGAGTGAGAGGAGAGGACAACCCGGGAGGCGTCGGGGACACGAGTGAAAGAGAAGCTTTCCAGCTGCAACAAATAATGCAGGACGGGAGAGGGAGTTCAGGATTGTCCGAAGTGCCCCTTGAACTTACCAGTAATGATGTTTTTCATGACCTGGGAAAAAGAGTAGCTTGGGGGGAAATGCAAAAATGTCAGAGCTCGGAGGGGGAGTGGCAAGTGAGAAAGAGGTGATGACAGGTCAAGGCGACTCCCGCCAAGCCATCACAAGGAACAGCGCTTGATAAACTCGCAGGGAGCGTTCGCACTCATGTACACTTACTCGTGGGCCTGTCTGTCTGTCTGACAGGCAACAGCAGGGCTTGGCACACTTCTTCTGCAAAGGGCCAGACAGTAAATACTTCTGGCTGTGGAGACTACGGTCCTTGTCACCCCCAATCAACTCCGCCCCTGCAGGATCTTCACGAGCCATCACTGGACGGCTTCCACGCATCTCTTCAGAGCAGCGGTTCAGAGAACTTTAGTTAGCTCGCATCAGAATCTCTTGGAGGGCTCATTAAAACCGACTGCTGAACCCGGCCCAGAGTTTCTGACTGAGCAGGTCTAAGGCAGGACCTGAGAAATGGCATCTCTAACACATTCTCGGGTGACGCTGATGCTGCTGGTCCCGGGACCACCCTGGAAACCGCAGCCCTGGGTTTCGCTGTGAATACTGGACCTCGCCACCAAACTGAACTGGCTCGTGGCAAAGACCGGGCTCTCTGTTTCTTTTGGGGTCAACCTCACTCTCTTAGGCAACTTCCTGTAGCTCGAGACACATAAAGCATAAGGCTGCTGCCTTCTCCATGCATGACAACCTGCCAGCAAGAGGTAAAACGGACGCATGAACATTTACTCTGGGCTTTCCTCTCCCCAGGAGTATCTGAGAAGGCCCAGCTTCCAGGAAGGTGGGGGTGGTCGGCCATCTGAATGCCTCCCCGCAGTGCTGGGCCCCCCAATGTTGAACAACAGGCTTGCAGGGAAACGGGTGACTTGCAGCTTCTACCAATCTCTGGTGTGGAAATACACCCAGAGGTGGCCAAGTTCAAGCTACCAGTGTGATGTCGCCACGCACAGCATTGGGTGAAGACGGGCACCTCGGATTCCAGTGTCCCGTGTGGAGGCGCCCTACCATCCTCATCACTTTAGGGACCGAGAACCCCCGCCACTGCGCTCTCACTGCCCAGCCCAGCTCAGCGCCACCCGTCTCGTGCTCTCTGTGGGTCTCAAGCCTCTGAAATACAGGAAGCTGAGGCGACTCTTCCAAAGGTTCCAGTGAAAACCAGTTCAAATTGTACAGCCACCCAGCCACCCAGCCACCCGCTCCACCTGCTCATCTTCTGCAGAGGAGTGGGCAGCAGTGGGACCCGGGCCTTGTTCTTGTTAGGATGGCAGACACTGATTCAGTTCTTGGGACCCCTAAGGAGGACAGGACCAGGGCTCTGACCGTGTGGCACAGCCTCCCCTGGTTCTAGCCGTCAGGCTTTCAGACGTCTCAAAGTGACAAAGCAGAGCTCTCAACCACTGCTGCCCTGGACAGAGTCATTTATTTTTTTAATCTGTAAAGACCCATCCAAGACCTTCTGATGTAATTAACCAGGACTCGGGTGGGGCTTCAGGATTTGTAACGGCTGTTTCCGGTGGACGGCGAGGGTTGAGAAGCCTTGAGCTGGGATGGAATCGGCAATCTCAAGGAACCTGGACCCCAAAACAGTCCCACTCGCGTTGGAGACGGGGAAGTAAGAACCCGAAAAGACTTAGTGATCTGCCAAAGCTCAGAGCTGGTTAACTGCGCGGCTGGGCTTAGAATCGGAGCCCAGACTTCCAGTCCAGGGCTGCTGCTGCTGCCTCATACGAGTCCCGTCGTCTGAGAGGCAGGGACACTGCAGACATGCGGCCTCTTGAACTTTCCTATGACAAGGGCTTGGGGATTCCATTGCTCGGCTGGTGCCCTTTATTTCCATCAGGAAGCCCTCACGTTTACATCAGGGGACGACAGACACGCTATCGCAACCCCCCCCTACCCAACAGCACCACCAACCGCATGCTGTCTCTGAGGCGTCTTTCTCCTTAGTCAAAAAGAAAATGTTTTCTTGACTTGGCATGCTCACAAATACAAAAAAAAAAAAAAAGAAGAAGAAGAAATGATTAAATTTGCTTTTAAGTTACCAAATGCACCATGCAGGTCTGTAATTGACCATGAGAGTGTCGGGAAAATAGGATCCATCCTCTATAAATCAGGAAACCTTAAGCAGGCTCTCTAATCGTAAATGCCCGGCCTGGCAGTGTCCAAAAGGCTCATGTTTATAAATTGTTCCCTGATGTTTTAAGTAAGTGCACAAACACAAATCATACTAAGGACTTCAGAAAAGACTTAGCTGTGTGGCAATTTATTATAAGCAGTGTAATTTTCATCAGTCAGGCAGCCCGAGACTGTAATTACCTCTCCACCAAAAGAGTTACAATTGCTTTCATTACATTTTCCTAGTCAGAGGTTCGTCTGGATTGCCGCAGCAGAGACGCTGAATGGAAAATGCATTTATTTACTGTTAGTCCTCCTAATGGCTCCTTACTTGGTTTCTAAAGATGTTATCGAGTCACTTGCTTTCCCTACCCCTCCCACCCCCACCAGTGGCATCTATAAAAGACAAAAGAGCCACAACCTGAAGACTCTCAGCTCACGTACAGCACCCACAGCCTGCCCACATCTGCCAATACCCAGCTCTGGCTGAAGGGTCCCCATCAGCCTGGCTGAAGTTCAAGTGCCGAAGATAAATTAAAACCGCACGCCATTGAGCGCAACGACCAGCCTCCCGGTCACAACTGAAAAGAAACCACAGTTTGTTCCCTATAGTTAGAGCTTTACAGGAACATTTAAAGGCCTCAGAAGGTGATCCACAGCCTGTCTCCCCACGTGGGTGGGGTGTGAACAAGAGGGCACGGCTGCACCCTGGGCCTTGATGCAAGCAAGAGGGAGGGGACGCTTTCATCTCCCCACAGCCCTCATAACCCCTGATGCAGGAAGGATAAATCTGGAAACAGGGACCCCGCCAGGTGGGAGGGTGGGTGATGGGGAGACCTTATCTGACAGTGACAGACAGCTTTTACCCAAGCATTCTGTTTGCTTTTTTTTTCCGCTCTTTAGGGCCACACCTGCAGCATATGAAGGTTCCCAGAATAGGGGTCGAATCGGAACTGTACCTGCCAGCCTACACCACAGCCAGAGTAACGTGGGATCCGAGCCGCATCTGCAACCTACATCACAGGTCACTACAATACTGGATCCTTAACCCACTGAGCGAGGCCAGGGATCGAACCTGCGTCCTCATGGATGCTACTCAGATTCGTTAACCATTGAGCCCCAAGAACTCCCTGTTTGCTTACTGATTAGAGCAGGACTCAACTCTGGGCTGCGTCCACAGAAATCTTCCCACAGGTCTGCGGCCGGCCAGCAGTTCTGCCGCTCGGAAGCTGTGACCTTGAGCAAGACCCTTGACCTTCAAGAACCTCTGCTCCCTGAAGGTCCACTAAAGAGACAATGGCAGGAGTTCAGAGTGATGACTTCTCAAACGTAGGGCACATGGGAATGGAAAGGACCATGCGTCGGTCCCCAGAGAACTCCGTTCCCACCGTGCGGGCTCTTCTGGTCTCTTCTTGTTTAAACCCACGTCACCAGCCACAGAGGGGCAGCCCTGCCGAGGGACTCCGCACTAGCCATGCTGAGAAAGGCCATGCCCAAGAGCCCGGAATCACAGCCTGCTGACATGTTCGTTCTCAGAAAGAGGTGAGCAGGGTGATCCACACGGCGCTCTTGTTTTATCGATGAGAAAACTGGGTCCCGGAGATGCTTGGTCACGTATCAGCGACAGAAATGCTTCTGAGCCGGCCTCCCAGTCACCAGCCCAGGTTTGCCGGGGGAATTCCGTCTGGCCTGGATACACCTGACGAGTCGCTTGCTGGCCAGCAGCAAGGAGTGTCACTGGCCCGACTCTGCCCTGCCCTTCCCGGAGCATAGGCACCTTCCTGAAAGTGGATGTGATGTGGCTTAAACCAGGGGACCCAGTAAATGCTGCCAAATCTGAGCGCAATAACTTCCTTCTATAACCTTCCCTTAGAGCTGCTCTTAGGTCTGGGCACAGGAATAAAATCACGCCCTTTCCCTATGGATGAGCCCTGGGGATGTCAGCCAGGGCGCATGAGCCCATGCATGCCACGACCAGCCATGTGTGTCCACCTGGTGGCCAGCTGCTGGGAGCTTGGAGGGGACAGGCACAGCTTCATCCCACCCGCAAGGGAGCCTAGGTTGGTTGTGCCACAGCCAGTGAAAACAAATCCGAAGTGCTTCCAATGACCGCTGGGCATAAACTCCTACCTGCTGAGGCTGGTTCATGCGGGGTAAAAATCTCTGCCCTGTACCACTTGTCGAATGGAAGAGCCCTTGCTCTGGATGAGCCTGTCACTTCTACAGAAATCCTAAACCCTCCGTCTCCTCTCATTTGCTTGCCTTTCACAAATGGCCACAGCATTCTGTCCAACTGTGGAGCCACTTGGCAACTGGGCGGGGAGTTCTGCATAATCATTCGTGTCTTGCCTGTGACACGCCGTGATGACACGTGAGAGCCCACGAGGGGTCCTGATGCCCGGGAATGCTACCCGGCTGGCCTCGGAGCCAAGCGCCGTGACAACCGTTTCACAGAGAAGGACACTTGGGGAAGATTGCTACATCTGCCCTGGGCCCCGGTATAGACAAGGAGGAAAAGCAGAGAGCTCAGCTTTAGGCAGTGAGCCAGTGCCAGGAAAAAGAAACTGTGGACTTGTCTAAAAAGAACCTTCTCGAAAACCATCTCAGTTCAACTGATTTTTGAGCCTAGATTAGATGCAAAGGCCCAGTTTCACTAAAATTTCACTAGGAGAAAAAGAGTCCGCTTTGTCTTCAAGACAATTTATCGCTGCCTGTGAAGATAAAGATGGAACCGTTTCCCAAGAATGGAAAGGCGTGACTAACAGTAGACACGGGGTGACAGAGTGCACAGAGGTGTATTACCATCTCTCTGCTTCTCTATATACTTGAAATGCTTCATTTTTTTTTCTTTTTTCTTTCTTTTTTTTTATGGATACACTTGGGACATAGGGAAGTTCCTGAGCTAGGAGTCAAATCAGAGCTGCAGCTGCCAGCCTACACCACAGCCACAGCAATGCCAGATCTGAGCCACATCTGCAACCTGCACCACAGCTCGTGGCAAAGCTGGATCCTTAACCTGCTGAGCAAGGCCAGGGATCGAACCCGAGTTCTCACAGAGACAATGCAAAGCCACAATGCAAACTCCTGAGATGTTTCATATTAAAACGCCTTTCTTTTTTCAATAAAACATGTAAAGTTTCAATTTGGATGTATTATGAAAATATTTGAGCATACTGCTGAATTCCAGATTGTATAGGGGGAAAAAATGCACCCCCCCCCTCCGGAAATCCCAGATAGATGCAAACATCCCTAGAAAGGTGGCAAGATGAAAGGGCAGAGCGGGGCTGTTTGGGAAGAGCCCTGGCAAGGCAGCAAGTCCCCACGGAAGAGAGGTCCATGGGGTAGGTCAAGGTAGACAGGTTTCACACATCCTTCTAGAGCTTCCTAGAACCTGCCTGAGTAACAGAGATGCAAAATGGGTCACATGCCCCGGGGTGGCATACAGAAGATAGAGAAATGCCTGCTGGATGGGCTGGGGCAGCGCAGGGGGAAGAAAGGACATCTCAGCAAACGCTGTGTAAACGGGTAACATCAAGAGCATTAGTCCCCTGGAGTTCCCGTCGTGGCTCCGTGGTTAACGAATCCGACTAGGAACCATGAGGTTGCGGGTTTGATCCCTGGCCTCACTCAGTGGGTGTGAGCTGTGGTGTAGGTCACAGATGTGGCTCGGATCCCGTGTTGCTGTGGCTCTGGCGTAGGCTGGCGGCTACAGCTCCGATTCAACCCCTAGCCTGGGAACCTCCATATGCCGCGGGAGCGGCCCTAGAAAAGGCAAAAAGACAATCAATCAATCAATCAATCAATCAATAAATAGCGAGCATTAGTCCCCCAAACCTCAGGGCAACTCGTGTTTGCTGAAGTGACAACCATCGTAGTTCCAACACCCAGGCAGGAGCAAGGCACGTAAACCGCTGAGGAAAAGTCAAGCTGCATTTACCACACAATCGAAATGTGTCAACTAAGATCTGAACCCGCCAGGGAGCCTGCCCCAGAGCCACCGCCTCTTCCCATCTCTTTTTTTTTAAATCATTTGTCAGGTAGTGTTTTCTTTTTTGTCTTTGTTTTTTTTCATTGTTATTATTAAAGTACAGTTGATTGACAGTGTCGTACAGCACAGTGACCCAGTCACACACACATGGACCTTCTTCTTCTCTTGCCATCTTCCACCACGTTCTGCCCACTGTTAGCGCTACAGGACTCTCCAGCCGCTGTGGCACCTGTCCGTAAAGATTCTAACGCTGAATTAGTCCTTAATTCTCTCCTCATTTCTGCAGGTCCTCGTCCTCGCTCTGACTGCCGCCGGCACTCACGTCTCCTGCCTGTTAGACTTACCTCACCTCAGACAGTGAGAGCTCCCTGGGCTGGGATCACGTTGTTCGCTTTCATGTGCAAACACGGGCCCAGCTCAAGACCCATCCTCACGGGCCGTGCTCCCTAAGGCTCACGGAGTTCAGCCTCGTGGGGTCTAATATGCGCCACACCTGAGTTACCGTGACCCTTTCGGGATTTCCTCGGCCCACTTCCCGCACCTGTCTGACCTCTTCCTTCGACAGTCGGTGTCCAGGCGGATGCAGCCACAGAGCCGTGACACTCCCCAGGAGATGCAGTGACGGAAAGGAGCCGATACGATCCCTTCCCTAAAGCTACCCCTGGCCTCGGACCCCGTCCTCCTTGCCCGCTCTCATTCCAGAGCTAAGGAAGGCTCTACGGGGGCTTTTCCAGGGCCTGGATGGCAGGTGGGAGCGGCTAGGAGATACCAGCTTGGTTAATGAGACGGAAGGCTGGGCACTTGGGGAAAGGCTTTTGCTTTTCCCAACGACGGGGACTAATGCGGCTGCCAAACCTCTTCCTTTCCCGTCTTCCTGCCCTTCCTGCGGATTCTGAATGTGATTCCTGAAGTTGGGGTACATTTCCCAAACTAACTCCAAGCTTTCTCTAATCCAGCTCTCAATTACTTTTCCAGTTTTCTCTCTTACAATTTCCTTCCCTTTGAATCAAACTGATTTTCAAAACTTGTTTTATTCAGCCTATACCTCTCCATAAAAACACACCTTGCCATTTTAATACAGACTTTGAGACCCGGCCCCACCGAAGAAGCAGCAAAATCCTCTCTTCCATGGAGCATCTCCTGGCCCCTTTGACTGACCGCTTCAACAGGTATTTGTAGATTCCCTACAGTACTTCTTATGCTGTGCCTTTCTTTGCTATTACTTCATGTCCGTCTTGTCTCTCCAGCTGGATTATTAGTCCTTTCAGATGGGCCTCTTCTATTCTTTGGTGTCTCTCATAGCTCCCGATGCAATAATAAAACTAGTGCTGGGCGCGCAGTACGTCCTCATGGCAAGAGTGAATGCTGTTACGTTTAGAACGCTCTTGGGGACGGCTGCCTTGCTCCACAGTGAGAAGTTCAAAGGGATAAACCTATCCATCCTGGGTTGATGGAGAATGGAAATCAGGCAGACTAGGAGAGAGACGCAAGGTAGTTTGCATGATGTTACCAATACGGAGGTGGACTTGCCCAAGTAGGGGCTTTATGAGCCAAGCGTGGAGAGACTAGGCTAAGGTGACATGCGTTTCCAAGAGCCCGGGCCTCATAAAAGCAAAGGTTCCCTTCTCACTCCCCCCACATGCCCAGTGCGGGCAGAGGGGAGAGGAGCAGAGGGTTCTGCTCATCCGAATGGCTTGGGGACTGAGGCTGACAGATGCTCTGTCTTGCTAACTCACCCACAACCACCATGGCAGGAGGAAGAGAACGGGATCTATCTTACACCGGCCCTTGAAACGTCCTCCTGGATAGGACATCTGCACTCAGTTTCCACGACCAGAGAAAGTCACATGGCCACACCAAACTTGAAAGAAGGCAGGAGAGTACCGTTCAACCAAGTGTCCAGGTAGAGAGGAGAACCAGATTTCTTCTGACCACCACAGGTGCTGACCTCAGCTAAGAAAAGTGTATCAATCAGCGTTCTTGAGCTGAAGCCAACAAAAACTACTCCAGTTGACTTGAGCCAAAGATGAATCTACTGGAAAGGATGAGAAGCCCTCAAAATGGAAGGAAATCTACCTGGAAGAGAAGAGCCCCAGGGGGATCAGCCCTGAGCACAGAGATGAACAACCGGGTGGACAGGCTCTTCAGAGACCCTGCAAGAGCATCCGTCAGCTACAACTGCACCTGCCTGCCTGTCATGGGTTTACCTTTGAAACTGACAGACGAGAGCATCTAAGGGGCTGAGCTTGGACCAGGGGCGTGTAGGCACCTGGAACAACAGTCCCGCTAAGACCATGTGCAGTGGAAGGAAGGATCGGCCAGAGGAGACACAGGGCCTTGCTAGAAGAAGAAAGCTTCAAGGAGGACAAGGACCAGCTACCCGCGTCCCCTGCGCACAGTAACTGTGCAAGAATTCAACAGGCGGATGGCAGCAAGCACGGTGCACGGCTGAAAGGCTGCCTCCCTTGGCCAGGGACCTCCCAAGACCAGAGACACTCCTCTTGGTTCATGTCTCCCGAAAAGAAGAGTTCCTCCCACGCTCCTCCTCATGCGCAGATCCTGCCTAAGAGCATTGGCAACGGCATATCGCGGTGGCGGGAACACTCAGAAGCTGCGATGAACAGGCAAAAATTTAACCGAGCAAAGTCACATGGCTGCCCTCTCACACAGAGAGCAGCAATCCCACCGCTGATCTACTCCGGACTCCCCTGGTAGGAACTGACCCTAAATTCAGACGGCGCAGCCCTTCGAAGGACAAGGGACTGGGGCACTGGAGTGGGGCCAGCCTTCCCCTGCACCGCGGGGACCCCGGTCTCCAAGGAGCTTGAAAAGAGGAAGATGCTACGAAAGAAAAGCTCCCGAACCCTGTGGACCGCATCACTGCAGAAAGGTGAGCCCGCGGCCCTTAGCTTCGCCGTCTGCTGGCTGTCCGCCTGCGCCGCTGCACCGCGGCTTCAGGGGCAATAGGAAGCCACGGTTCCCAGGGTCCTACGCTGAGGTGTGCTCACCTCGCTAAGTACCAGAGACAGCCAATAAATCTACCCACTTGATTTGAATATGGAAAAATAACAACTGGGGGACCGATCAGCTGTCCCCAGCACCTCTTCCAAGATTTCCAAACTACAAAACCAGAAGTGGTAGCTTCAGGGCCGATAGCTCACGGCTCATTCAGCAGCAACGGGAATATTCTGGGATGCTGGCGACTAAACCGACAGCTCTCCACCTCCTACCTTGACCCCCAACATACTGTGTTCCAACAAGAGCTTAAATGAAAGAGCAGACACATCAGAGCTACTCCGCAGGCAACCAAATTTGGGGACCCTGAATATTGCCTCTCAGCCCCCTTGTTCTGCCCATAGGTAGCTTTTGCTGCATCTCACACCACCCAAAGCTAATGGCTTATGACAGTCGCCCTGTGTTCAGCGGACATTCTGGAAGTCAGCTAGCTGGGCTGGCCTCAGCTAGCCGGTTCTCCTGCAGACTGCGGCAGGGTCCTCCTGCCATCTGCAGTCTGCTGCCCACCGGTGGGCCAGCTCTCTCAAGGTGTGGCCGGCTGAGATGCCATCATCCTATAGACAAGCCTGGGCTTCTCGTGCTTTCTAAGAGCCTCGTGGAAGCAAACCTTAACACACAAAGGCTTTTCAAGACAGCGGTTGGTGTCACACCAGCCAAGACAGGTCACACGCCCAATTGATTCAAAGAGCAGAGCAATCGTCTCCACTACTTGATGGGAGGAACCGCAGTGGTACATTGCAGAGGTTTGGACACAGGAACAGACTGGCCACTTTCCAGTCTTCTGCAGAAGGCAACCTCTACTGGGGCTCCACGGACCCAAATCTGGAAACCACTGGGCTAAGCTCGTGCAAATTACCATCCTCCGTCTGGCTGGCTGACTTCCGTTGCACCTAAGGAGCATGAGAGGAGCCACTGTGCTGAAATCTCTTATTTTCTGCAGGCTGCGAGGTGAATAGGTTAGCAAAAGTGACGCTGTGGCCCAGCCAAGTAGACATTTATCTTTCCTCCCCAGCCTCGGCCATCTGCCCCAGCGCTGCTTGTTCCTTTAAAACGCAGCATTAGCAGAGACAGACCCCTGTGCCATGTGCAGACCCGGGAAAGACAGGCTGGCTCTCTGTGCAGCACATTCTGCTGATGGTGAAGCAGTTCAAAGTGGGATAAATTAAAGCTCTCTTTCGATTCAAAGAATTCATTTGTCTTTTGATCCACCTTCCACTCTGACAAATGCTCCGTTCCCTATCACATTCACACACACACCCCCTTCAGAAGCTAGTAAACGCATCCCTGCCAAGCAACGGATTTTCCCCATCCCGCTCTAGCGGAGTGATAAAAGGGTTTAATGTCCCGAGTTCGTTTTTCAGTAGCTGACTCAGATACGCCCGGCACCGCGAAGCGCCTAAGCCCTTTCTAGTTATTAAACCGTTATCCCCAATTCCTCTGGAGACTCAACCTAGCAGCAATGATTCCGAGGGCACTTTCCTATTAAATCTGCATTTTGCACAGGGAGATAAAGCAGGCCAGTTCGACCCTGTTTACCAGGATGGCAGAAGAGCCCCTGCAGGCTGCTGGTGCCGTCAGCACTTTTTCTTTCCCAGAAAGACGGTGCAGGATGGTCCAGACCCACCCCGCAAACTTTGCAGGCTTTTCTAAAACCCTTCCGGGTGGGGGTTCAGGGCCGCCCGGCGGTGCCGTGGGGCAGTTCTGCTGCAGGTATCCAAACGTTCCACCAACCAGGGAAGGACAGAAGCTTCCAGACACGTCTGTATAAACCCAGCACTCACTCTGGAGGCAAACAGACTTGTATGGTGTGAGATAGAAGAAGGTGTCTCCAAATTGTGAGCACATCTCCCGAGGCGGATTTAAGGAGGTGCATGGGTGTGCAGGAACAATACGTGGCAAGTGTTCATTTTTGCCCCTAAGAGGGAAAAAAAGGGAAGGTGTTCTACTTTCTAATGGACAGATGTCCTCCAGCAGCCTCGCTCCAGCCCCCCCCCGCCCGCAAGACCTCATGGGATACACGTGAGCACGCGCTTCTTCCACAACAGGACGAAATGTCCTCTCTCATCTATATTTTGAGCAGCTGTTCCTGTATCACAGTTGACGTGAGACCAGGAACTCAGGGACCACATGATTTACCTCAACCCAAACCAACTCTTACAAAACAGACCAGTGACCCAGCAGGATTCTTGCAAAGATACAGGACTGAAGATGATTCTGAGGATGCAGGCCTAGAGCAGCAGCAGCCAAGCAGCCTTTCTCCCACTGCCCCTAGACCTGTCAGCCACGCTGGGAGGGAAGAAACAAGAACACAGCTACTTAGATCCAACCAAAGTCTGAAATCTGAATGCACAGCCGCTCTTGCTACTGACAGCCCCTTTCCAAGTACCACGAGGTAGGAGTGAGTGATGGGTGGAAGATGACAGGATTAGAAAGATAGTCTACTGCATGTTTCCAATTTATCTCAACCTCTTGTGATTTCTATTTTGTGCACATCTTATAAGATAAATTAAAGATGCATATATTGGAATGCATGATAAGACATTTTTAACCATGGGATACATGATCAAAAATAATTTGGACCTAGTGCCTCAGCAGGTGAAGGATGCAGCACTGTCACTGCTGTGGCTCTGGTCACAACGGTGGTGTGGGTTCGCTTCCTGGCCAAGAACCCAGGTCGGTAACAATCCCTGTGTGATCACCTGCCCCCCACCTTTGAGTGGGGGGTGCGACCGGGACCTGCTTCTAATCAACAGAATAGAGCAGGGGAGTTCCCAGTTGTGGCGCAGTGGAAACAAATCCAACTAGGAACCATGAGGTTGCAGGTTTGACCCCTGGCCTCGCTTAGTGGGTTAAGGATCCGGCGTTGCCTCGAGCTGTGGTGTAGGTCACAGATTGAGGCCCTGGGCCCTATAATCACCAGGACACACATCCCTCGGTGAGCGTGGAAGTGGATCCCCCCCAGCGGAATCTCTGATGAGACCTCAGCCCCACCAGATACTCTGACTCCAGTCTTGCTGAGGGCCCCGCAGGGCTGGGCCTGGACTCCTGACCCCCAGAAACTGTGAGACAATAAATACGTGTTGTTTTCAGCCACAGTGTGTGGCAGTGTCTCTCCTCACTGACAGGTAACTGATACCGTGGTCTGGAGATCCGCAGCCCTATTTTAGGGGAGGTGAGGGGTTAAATAAATCGGCCACGGTCACACAGCGAGGAAGAGGCAAGATGAAAAGCCAGCCTTAACCACTCCGTGTCACTGTCACTCGCCCACCCGTCTTTGCTGTGTGACTCCCTCTCCTTGGGGTGGGGACCCCTATCATGAAGCCACAAGCCATTCAGGCACCAAACCCAAGGCCTTGCAGTGCCAGTGCCAAGGCGGAGGCACAAAGGCGAGAGCAGGCACAATGGCCCCGGCGTCTGGGAAGGAGCAGAGCTGGGTCGCCGACCAAAGGCTCCGGCTGTCGGCCCTCTGAATAAACTGCCAGTAACTCAAGCTTCCCCACAAAGAAAGGAGGAAAATAAGTCTGTGGTGTCGCGGAAAGAGTCTTGGCAAGAAAGTCTGCAGACTGGGGCTCTGAGCCCGGCTCTGCCAACTGGGAGGCCGTGGGAACGTGAAGAAGTCCCTTCCTCTCCTGGGTTCTGCTCTCTCCTCTAAACAGAGAGGTCTGCACAGGAGGGGTCTTCAAGTCCCCCCCCCCAAATTCCGTAGTTTTAAGGTGCCATCTTGGTTGGGACTTATTCAATGCCTTCCTCTCCTCCGCCCCAGAGCTCAAAGGGCCTAACTTTGAAACCCAGGTGACACATTTTTAATGGAGAATGAGCTGAAACCAAAAAAAGGAAGTCACAGACATGAGGACGGAGGGAGCAAATGGCCAGAAAGAAGGACTTCGCACCCAAGGCTGCCGAGATCCTGAGCCTCCGGCCCGGGCATTTTCCGCCCATGGCCATCTCGGCCACCTGGGCCCTGTGTCCGCACGTCTCCTGGTAGATCGAGTCCCAGCCCACATGACAGTTTCATTTTTCACTGAATGCATGCAGTGAATGCTAAACCGTAATCTCTTTTGCATGCTTCGGTTCCAAATTCACACCCGGAGGAGAGAGCCGGCTGTCAGGAGCAAGGGCGCGCTGTCCCCGCTTGGCGGCCCAGCCGGGCAGCCCTGCCATCCGAGGCTTTCTCTCTGCTTCACACTTTGTCAAAATGCATCACAAGCCACACAAAGAAATGGCCACTGGAAACTCCCCGATTTCCAATCCTCTTACTTTCCAATTGTTCTTCCTTTTCAAGGCTTGGCCATCCTCAGAAGGGGCCCCGGGCGGGCCGTCCTGGCTGCTTTCATTTTCAAGCAGGAAGCTCCACACCAGAGAGGCGGGGCCGCTGTCCTCACCGGCCCGGGCTCTGGGATCCACGGTGGCTCTGGGATCTACGCCCAGCCTGGGCGGACTCTGAGCTGCCGTTTTGCTGTTACTCGGGTGGCCAGTCCGATCCCGCCCCGTCAAGCTGGATCCGACCGAGGAGAGCATGCCCCAGAGCCCTCTGCGCGCTTCCACTGCTCGGCCCCCGGCGGGCACGGGAGGGGCACGTCCTCCAGCCACCCTGGCCCTCACACCCTCCTCAGCAAAGGGCCTTCGCACACACTGGCCCCGTCCCTGAACGCCCTCTGCCTAGATCTCTCCGTGGCCACCTCCCGCTTGTCCGACTGGGGGCGAGCCCAGCCATGTCAGCCCCCAAAGAACACAAGCGGTCCCGCCGGCACCGCTCATCCCCCGAGGGCCCCCGGCACTGGCGCCCACGCTGCCCGGCTGCAGGTGCTGGTGCAGCCCTGGGCCACACACACAACCTGGCCCGCAGCCTGGGGAGGGCTCAGTGCCCATGCAGTCCCTTGTTTGGCATCACACCTTTGCCAGCCCTGCCCATGCAGTCCCTTGTTTGGCATCACACCTTTGCCAGCTCCTTCCCTTCCCCACCCACCTCCCCGTTCCTTGCTGCTTCTCAGACTGTCTGGGGGAGAGCCTGCACCCCATCGTCTCCCCCGGCGGCCTTGTCTAGTTGCTCCTCAGCTCTCCTCTCCCAGCGTTTCTTCTGTGTATCCAACTGCTGGCTCATTTGTATCAACGTTTCTTCTGTGTATGGAACTGCTGGTTCATTTGTATCGACTGGCTCCTCTACCCAGAAAGCAGAGGCTCCACAAAGGGAGACAGTCCTGTGTGTGTCCCCACCGGGCGGAGCTGGCACTCCCAAACCTGTGTCCCCACTGACCAACACGCAATGAGAAAGGGATGACCTCACCCACAGCTGCCCATGATGCCGAGCTGCTTCTGTGGCTTTAATGGAATTTTCCACTTGCGGCTCAAGGTATGCTCTGCAAAGCCTCCCCACACATCTGACACCCTCACTAAAGGAATTTTAAGCCACTGGAGAGAGAGACTGTGCCTCAGGGCTCACACCCCAACCACCAAACACCCAGGGTCCACCGGCCGTGGGCACCCAGCTCAGCAGGTAAGACTTGAACTTAGAGGGCAGTTAGACAGATAGTGTGATCAAAACAGAATTGGTCCCTGCATTCTTGGGACACGTAACTGGATTTTACAAGACAATTCTGGACCCTTGTCCCAAACGTAGCATGTTTATTTCTGCCAGATTAGAGACACATTCCTCCCCAACAGCTGTCTTTGCCCTGCAGGATTTTCTCCATGGGTAGCTGGGTCTCACCTGGCCCATCCACCTGAGCAACCTGCATTCAGGGTCAGACGTTCTCGCCCGTTGGCTCAGCACGCGCCTCCTGTGTTTAGTGGTTACTCTACACAGCAGACACCCCTGGTGAATACACAGTGGCTGAGTGAAGGGACGGAGGAATGCACGAGCTTCACTTTTCCTGGGGGAGAACCACGAAAACCCACTGAAAGAACCTGACGGAGTAGAAACCTGAGCCCATGATGAAGCGGCGATGACAATGTCGGGCCCACTAAGAAAGTGTCAGAGGAGAGAGGACGGACAGATGACACGGAGGTAGAAACTTGGGATGGCTCCTGTGACCTCTGCACCTTCTGGGACCGTGGCTTCACCTTAAACAGAGGGGCTAATTTCAGGACAGCTCCACAGCCAGTCCCTTAGTGCCAGGGCTGGATGTGCTGCTGAAGGGGTCTCCGTCCCTTTTCTGACGCTGTGGGGGGACACCCAGGCTCCCCGTCAAAAGGCCAAGTGACGAAGGGGCGGCGAGTCGGGAGAGGGCCGGGACGAGGTGTCTGGCCAGGAGAGAGGGGGCTGCCGAAGCTGCCGCAAGGACTGAATGCGACAATGTAGCAGGGGCCGCTGTGGAAAGCGTATGTCTCCCACTTGGCGTTTTGATGATGATGAAATAGTGCTACTAAGTGTGTTCAGCGGATAAGTCGTGGCCCAGACGATGTCCCTTTGGGTGGGGAAAGAGAAAGGTAAAAAAATCGGGGTGGTGGGAGTTCCCGTCGTGGCGCAGTGGTTAACGAATCCGACTAGGAACCATGAGGTTGCGGGTTCGGTCCCTGCCCTTGCTCAGTGGGTTAACGATCCGGCGTTGCCGTGAGCTGTGGTGTAGGTTGCAGACGCGGCTCGGATCCCGCGTTGCTGTGGCTCTGGCGTAGGCTGGTGGCTACAGCTCCGATTCAACCCCTAGCCTGGGAACCTCCATATGCCACGGGAGCGGCCCAAGAAATAGCAAAAAAAGACCAAAAAAAAAAAAAAAACAAATCGGGGTGGTTAGAAAGACAGGGTGAACTCCTTTTAAAACCTAAGTCAGATCCTCCTTCAGTCCTGCTCCAATTTCCCCAGCGGCTCCCCCTCCCTCAGAGACAAACACCTCACTGCGGCGCACAAGCCGGATGTGACCTTCAGGCGGGGCTGTGACCACGTCAGCCCCACACGTGCCTCTCAGAGCATCCCTCGGGTAAAAGCGGCCAAGGCCTTATGGCCCTGACCACTGAAGAAGTGCAAGTGGAAACCACGATGAGACCCCACTCCACACCCATCCAGACCGCTATTGTCCAAGACATCGGAAACCAGCAAGTCCTGGCAAGGGTGTGGAGAACCGGGAACCCGCGTCCTGCTGGCGGGAACGTGAACCGGTGCGGCTGCCACAGAAAATGGCAGGGGGGGCTCCTCAAGACTTAGACTTTCCCTATGACGCAACACTTCTGCTTCTGGGTATACACCCGAAAGAGCCAAAAACAAGGACTGAAACGGGTAACGACATTCCCGTGTTCCCTGCAGAAATACCCACCCAACGGCTGAAAGCACGAACAAAATGTGCTAGGTACATTCCGTGGAAGAGGACTCAGCCTTTAAAAGGAAGGACATTCTCACACGGGCTGCGACCTGAACCTGGAAGACACTATGATTGGTGAATTAACCCGACACGAGAGGACCGATGCCGCTTGAGTCCACGTACAGGAGGCCCTTAGAGCGCTCACTCTCACAGAGACAGAGGAGGGTGGGGGCTGCCAGGGGCTGGGGAGAGGAGTGAGGAACACCGTTTAAGGGTACAGGGTCTCGGCTGGGGATGCTCAAGTGTTCCGGATACGAGAGCACCTGTGCTTCATGCTGCTGAACTGCACACCTGACAACGGCTAAAAGAGTCAATGTTATGATATACATTTATCTATATCTATACAGATACAGATATATGCTTCACCACAGTTGAACACAAACAAAAGGACAGAGGAGAATCGAGGACTCAGCCAGCCTTCTGGCTTTGGGGCAATGGAAGAGGGCGGTGTTCTCGATGGACCACAAGCCTCCGGACTGGCGCTGCCCGGAGGAGGTGCCGGGGCTGTGGCCACGTCAACCCGAGGGCCCAGTCCACTCCGACACCAGGTATCACGGACGCTGTCAGCAAACTGAGAGCGGGCTCGACTGAATGAACTCTGCTGACAGGCTGCTTGCCGCTGTTTAGACAAAGCTGATGCTGCTGGAAATAACGAGAGTGGCCTGGCGTGGAAGTGTCAGATCATGAATCACTAGCGTGAGAGTCTCCTCAGTCTGCAGCCAAAGACGCCACCCACAGGGTTAAAAGGCAGGAACTACCGATTAAAGCAGCAGAAGGGATGTGTCTCAGAGACAACAGGCTGCGGGAAAGAAGTCAGAGCACCTACACGGTGACCCCACGCAGACAAAGCTGCGGGACAGGTGCAACTAGTCCATGATGAAAAAAAACTGTCACCTCAAATTTGGGGCTGGAACATGGGGGTGTGACTACCTGGGAAGGGCACCTGGAAACGTTCAGAGATGAGGGAAAGGTTTTACATCTTGATCAGGGTTGGAGCTCTGGTTATATTTTTAAAATGCACAAACCGTACACTGGATCTATTCATTTCATGGGCTAGAAAATTGGCCTTTTAAAAAGAACGATACATGGAGATGGGAGTCCACTTAACGCTTGATATGCAGGCGGAATCCTGACGGCTACCACTTCCTTTGACATGAATTTAAAGTAGGATGAACCAAGGGAGTTCCCATCGTAGCTCAGTGGTAATGAACCTGACTAGTATCCCTGAGGACGTGGGTTCGATCCCTGGCCCCACTCAGTGGGCTAAGGATCCAGCATTGCCGTGAGCTGTGGTGTAGGCCAGCAGCTGCAGCTTTGATTGTACCGCTAGCCTGGGAATGTCCATATGCTGCAGGTGTGGCCCTGAAAAGACAAAAAATAAATAAATAAAAAATAAAAATAAGATGGACCGATATGTGTGAACAGATATGATGAGACAAAAAGAGCTGGCGACTGTGAAATCTAGGTGGCAGATGTTATGGGCATCTATCATTCTTTCAACCTTAATCTGTATTTTCAAACTTTTATAAAATGCTAATGGGGATAAAATAATAGTTTAAAAAATCTTTTAAACCACTCAACTCTTGGCACATTTTGGGATGAAAGAGAACACAGGAACAGCATGCCCATCAGATAGTACCTAGAATAGTGATTCTTAAACTGTTCCCCCAAAAAATGTTTCGGGGGCCTCCTTTCATTCTCCTTGAATATGTTTTATATTAGAATTCTGTGTAAGTTTTTTTTTTGTTTTTTTTTTTTTTTTTTTTTTAGGGCTGCACCCATGGCATATGGAAGTTCCCAGGCTAGGGGTGGAATTGGAGCTGCAGCTGCCAGCCTACACTGAAGCCATAGCAACACCAGATCCAAGCCACTTCTGCAACCTACATCACAGCTCATGGCAACGTCAGATCCTTAACCCACTGAGTGAGGCCAGGAATTGAACCCACACCGTGAGGGATACTAGTCGGGTTCTTAACCCCCTGAGCCACAATGGGAACTCCCTGTGTAAGATTTTTGTTTGCAAAAATGCTTCTGCCATTTAGCAATGTGGATGCCATGTCATCACTTGGGACCAGCTGCTCTTGGCTGGGCAAGGCTGCCCCTCACCTTGCTCTCCCGGAGCATCCTGGGTCTTCAGACCACAGGTCAGTAGCAGCCCCCTCCCCGTGGCTGCAGCAGTTTGTAATTCCCCCACTCAGCATGGCCCCCACCCCTGGTGACTTGCTCATCTCGCTGGACGTAGCAGCACAAGTAAGGACCCCAGGTCAACAGGTCTGCCCTCAAGTAGAGAAAGCTGTCCCCCCAGGTAGCATCTTGCCTGCCATTCTTCCTGAGTGCGAAACTGTTAGGAGCCCCGAGAGGCTGGCTTCTCCCGCCCGGGTACACTTCTCCTTAAGGGCAAGCACCCTCCTCCCATCTTTCCAGGCTGAGACACGGCTCTCTCGGTAAACAGACACTTCAGGGGTACTGTCACGTCTTGACCCCAGGAAGAGAAAGACTGCCACGACCATGCCAGCCTGGGGACATCTGGTCTCGATGAATAAACTGGCACTCTGGTATCCAAAAATAAAACTGAAAAAAGACTACCACGCTTAAAACCCATGACAGAGCCCAAGCAGGGTGCACACTGTCGGCTTACCCTGCTGTCTCTCACCTTCTCAGAAGGTCGGTGGTCAAGGGGCACCCCTTCTCCCCACACCAACCCACTCAAGTTGTTTTCGTATAAGAAGGTGCAAACGGAACATGAGCAGAAAGTGAGGCTGGAACAGATGTCTAATATCATTAGGGCTGGCTCTGAGAGGATCCAGATCTCAGCTTGCTGTATTAATGCTCTATTTATCTTTAAGCACAGATGGATATTTTTATTAGTATTACTTTGTTTATCTGGTTTCAAGAAAGGTTAGTCCGGGGGGCAGATGCCTGTGTTATGAGAGCACATTCCTGCAGAGAGGCGGAGGAGGGGGGGGAGCCTTTTCAGCGGAACTTTAATTAGAAAAGCCCAAGTTATAAATGTTGGCAGCTCTCGCCTGACCTAATGAGGCCAGTTGCAACAACAAACAGAAAGACAAATAGGACACTGGCAAGCCTGTGCCTCCTCACCTCTGCTCCTCACCGACCCAGAGAAAAACAACACACCGCCGGCTCGCCCCCACTTGTACAACAGACCGTGGCAGAGTCCGAGTTCTCGGAAGACAGCTGGCTATCACTGAGGACAACCAAGAGCAAGAGGCCTGTTACTAATGTCCTAGCCGGCAATGTGGGGCCCTTCCAGGAGCTTCTGGGGGAAGCAACTTCTCTTAGGGATTTCCTGGCTTTTCTTATGACAACCCAGCAAGATCAGGGTGGAAGGTGTGCCCAGTTTCTCTCCACAATCACTCCCTCTATGCTTGGGCTTCAGAGTTGATTTCTTGGGAGCCTCTCTTTTCGGAGACCTACCTGGGACTGGGGAGCCATGTGCCCAGGAAGCGTCTCAGTGCGGGGGACCAGGGGAGTTCATCTGCCTGACCGTCCTCCCAAGAAACAGGACAACGCGTTAGCTTTGCGCACCGAGAGCATCCCTCTGTGGTGCTCATCTTTCTGTGGACTTCTTTTTGGTCCCGTCCCCACTACACAGCCGCTTGGCAGGTCTCTAAAGAAAAGAGCGGATGTTTTGAAACCCCAAGGTCCGAGTTTGAGGTCCATCCTGCCTTGCACCCTGTGAGCAAGGACACCCCTCTCGGTCACAGTTTTCCTACCTGGCAGGTGGGAATCACTGGGCCTGTCCCACCCACCTTCACATTCTGAAGATGAGAGTCCATCGAGCTCCGACCAAGACGTCTCTCCTCCTCTCGAGCCCAGCGCTGCTCTCTTCCTGATGACTCGAGGCTCACGCACGCCTCTCAGACGCCTCTGTCCCCTCGCCTCAATCCCTGTCTGCTCTGTCATCCAGCCTCATCACTTTTTTTTTGTCTTTTTAGGACTGCACCCACAGCATGTGGAGGTTCCCAGGCCAGCAGTCTAATTGGAGCTGTAGATACCGGGCTACACCACAGCCACAGCAACATGGGATCTGAGCCACGTCTGCCACCTACACCATAGCTCATGGCAACGCTGGATCCTTCACCAACTGAGCGAGGCCAGGGATTGAACCCGAATCCTCAGGGATGCTAGTCAGGTTCGTTAACTACTGAGCCACGATGGGAACTCCGCCTTCCCTCTTTTCAACCTCAGACACACCTGCAGCTACTGCAGAAGCCTCCCCCTGGACCGCCCATCCCACCCCTCCTCCTATTCACCTGACGCACACTGAGCCAGGTGCATCTACTGGGCCCAGCGCCACGGCCCTCTGCACCACAGCTTTTAATGGCACCATCTAGTTTCACATCTCACTTTGGTATATTTTGCTGCATATGAAGTAAGACACAGGCAACTCAGCCGACAGTCAGGGATCTCCTGTTCTTAGTCTCACTTCCCATTCCTGCCATAATTTCCCCAAACATCCCCCAACAGCATGGCGGGGGCCAATCCAAACCTTTGCCATCACCCCTGAGTTTCTAGGAAGCACCCTGTGCCCCTTCTTCCTGGAATATTGTTCTGCTCACCTTCTCCAGGTGTTCGCATCCCTCAAGGACATTCCTGCTTCGACTCTGCAGGAAGGAGCTGTGCTCTCGGCCCCATTATCTGCGCCCCCTCAATGCACGCAGCTCCCCCCCGCCGCCACCGTTTGTTTATTTTCTACAGGTCTATTAGTGCAATGAAGTCCTTGAGGGCACTTCTGTGTCTGATCTGCTTTCTGGCCCCACCAGTCCCCTCCGAATCAGGATGTGCCACCGGGAGCCTGGGCAATGCCCACTTCGGTGAGGTGGCATGTCTGGGCATGTGGGGCCTCCCAGAGCCGTCTGGGAAGGAGCCCGTCCCCAGAGGTGAGGCGAACAGCATGGCCCCTTACAAGGCCTCAGTCACGACGCTGCACTTGGGTTTTGGGAAGAGCCTAATGTTGGCTTTCAGCTGTGTCTCCCCGCCCCAGAGCTGTTTACTAAAAAAATCGAGAAGGCACAGGAACACTCACGGCACAATTTTACCATCCCTGGGCAAACACTGGGAGTGGAGAAGAAGCATCTTCTCTAGACTCTGAAGGGCTCCCGGGGGGGGACACAGGCCTGATGCTTGGGGTGGCTCAAGGAGGCAGTTCATCAAAACCTCATGGGACCCGCAGAAAATAAAAAAAAAGACTGCAGGTGTTACCCGAGACCTCACTGTTTATTAGTGAACACATGCGAGGTACCTCTCGGGACCCCGCGGAAGTAATATGTGGGGGGCGGGGAACGGCAGAGCCTGGAGGTTCTGCAGGAGCAGGTGGGGATGGAGGCAGGGATAATATTTCAGGAATGGGGCTATGAGAGCGTCAGCCGTGTGTGCAAAAGAAATGTTTCAAAGCACATACAGGTTTGGGGCGCTGTGATTAATTAGTTCTGCGAGGTCTCTGGGTTCTATAAACACAGTCTCACAACCTTGAGTCTTGTCACTCTAGGATTAACCTGCCTCCTGGGGCCTCCGTCCCTTCTCACGTTCCATTTTCTATGTTCTTAAACCCTCCCACCCCCAGGTGTTACAACTATTTGCATCACCTCCTCTAAGCTTGCTACAAATAAATCTGTGGAGTCATAGGGGCCCATGTCACCACTCAGAAGCTTTTGTTTGTCATTTCGAGAACGGCAACTATCAGGAGTGGGCAAAGGATAAACCCATGATGTTCGTCCCTGGTGTCTGGGAGCTGGGGGAGAGGGTGGCAGGAGAGGGAGGGAACGGGGCAGACAGACCGGCCTGCCTTGCTGCTCCTCCTTGCTCAGGCCTGATGATTATTAACTGCGTGTGTGCACTGACACAATTTGCTAGTTTTCTGAGTAGGCGAATTGCGCTTAGTCATCTTGGCATTTTTAAATGTAAATGAAAAATCACCCGGTGCTCTGAGCCAGAAGCGAGAAAGATAAATAACACCAGGAAGCTGGTCGTTGCCCGTCTGTCATAAAATTTCATTAGTTGTGACAGCCTGTACAACACCAGCAATGAATGATGCTAACTGTACCTCCTCGCCTCAGCCACTCCCAGAAGTTACTGGCGCTGCAAGGGCCAGGGGGGGTGCCACCTGCCGGGGTGCTGGGATGAAGGGCACGCAAGCCTTCGCCAGCCAGGGATGGCCACCGTGCAGGGGGACGTGGTTCAGTCATGACACACCACCCCCGCCCTGCGCCCGGCAGTGGCCTCAGAGCCTCCCTGTCCACGTGGGACGGCGCTCTCCTGGGACTCACTCATCGAGCAAATATCTCCTGGTTCTTCCACACGCCAGGCACTGAGGGCTGCAAGGGTTAAGAATCTGTCCAATCAATACGGGGATGGCGCCAAGTGCCCGGAAAACGCAGCAAGGAGAGGGGAGGGAGCCCTGGCGAGGCTGGGTGAAGGGCAGCGGCGAGCTGTCACTCACGTCACTCAGGTCCTGGAAATCGGGGATGGCCTGGGAGGCCTGAGTCTCTTGGGGTAACTGACATAAAGATAAAGGCGTCCTGCCTTCTCTCCTCTTCCCACTCAGAACAAACCAGAGTGATAGCCGTCAAGTGGGTCAGGACAAGGGGGGGCATCTGTGCGGAAACCGGAGGGAAACGGTAGCCTGAGGTCGGAGCTGGTGAGGAGGACGTCCTCACAAGGGGACGCCCAGCCCTGTGGGGAGGGGGAGTTACCCGTGGGGCACTGAGCAAACAAGTAATACATGAAGGAAGTGGGGGCCTGGCCTCACTGTCAGAGAAGGGAGGACATACGGGGAAAGGGAGGAAAGCCCTAAAACCAACCCTGTGCTGCTGGATGGGAACCGGGGGATCAGAGGGAATGTGTGGTTTTCAACTGTAGAAACCAGTGCGCAGAAATCAGTACAGACGAACATACACAGTCCATTGCTGTGCCACTGAGAGAGCTTGGGGAGCAAATCTTGGGCAGAAGAACAGGTAATATAGAAAAATGCACCTTCCTGCTCATGGGGTGGCTGGTAACATAAAAGCCTATAGATGTCTGTGGTATCTTTGCCACCATAAAGGGAGAGGCCGCCTGGGACTGAAGCAGACACCGAAGGAGGAAAGCACAGAGACAGAATCCCAAAAGCATCCTTCGAACCCCTGGATCCAGCCATGCCTGAAGCTAAGTGAACACATTTCTTCCTCCCTCCCTTTTTTATTTAAACCAGGACTATTCAAACTGCTGTCACTTGCAAGGAAAGAGTTCTGATTATTAATTCTCTCAAATTCCTGATGATTGGTCTTTGTTAAATCACAACCTCAAATATTTTGAGCACCCTAGTTTTTTTAAAGACATCTGCATTCTGCTGTGGTCATTCACTTAGCAAATATTTACTTAGTGTCTACTACATGCCAAGTGCCAATCTAGGTTCTTGCGTGCCATCAGTGAGTGAAAGCTGACAAGAGTCTCTAGCCTGTGAAAGTGGAGAGATACAGTAAACACCACCCAATAACTAGATAAAGAGAAGAGTGTAAATGCTGGCAGGGGGGTGGTTGGAAAAGAAAAGGTAGACCACAGTAAGGGGTGACCGACATTCCAATGCAGGAAGTGGGACTTGCCATTTTAAATACAGTGGTCAGGGGAGGATGTCACAGTGACATCTCAGCAAAGCCCAGAGGAGGAGGGGACTGCCAGGGCAAAGGCCCAGAGGCAGAAGCAGGTCTGGGGTGTTCCAGGTACCGACGGAAGTTACTGGGGCTAGAGCGGGGGGCAGGCAGCCAGAGGGTCCTAACGGGAGACGCTGGGGCAAATCGGGTCGGACCGTGAAGGCACCTGAAACCCTCAGCTTTGACTCTGCCAGGAGTCACCGTCACATCTTTTAAGCAGGAAATGGCAGGGTCTCAAGTGTTAAAAGGCTCACTTTGGCTGTTTTGTTGAGAATGGACAGGACTGGGGGGGGGGGGCACCCAGGTGGGAGATGTTGGGGGCTCAGGCCAGAGCCCATCCCGGGAGGAGTGAGCAAGGACCTGAGGGCTTCGTGCCAGAGCAAGTCCCATCACGAGGGAAGGAGAAAAGGTGAATCCTGCCTTCCTGTTACCATGAAAAGAATTTCCATCTTTTTTTATCAGACACCCGCCAAGGGTCCCGGGGTCCCCCGGAGGGGCCAGGCCACACTCTGCGCACCACCGGTGTAGAGAGAGGCTCCCGGGGACGGACACAGCGGGAACAGCCGCGGGAGAGGCCTGTGGGAAGGAGAGCAGGAGGGCCGCTCCTAGAAGGTGAGTAGCAGGTATGTCGCCGCGAAGCCCACGAACAACTCCCGGAAATAAAAATAGAATGTGGGTAACCATAGACTCTAACCTGTTTCTTTTCCTCGGGGCTTTTTCTCCCGCTCACAGGGGCTGCGTGCAGAGGCCTCGCGCAGGCCTTTCAGGGCCGAGCTCTTGTGGCAAACGGCGGCGCCGCCACCTCGACGGGCGGGTCGTGTGCAGAAGCGCCCGAGAACCCGGCCACACCTGCACCTGGCGGCAGGGCGCCGAGTGCAGAGATGCTGCACCTGGCACGGTGCTGGGCCGCGTGAGCCGTGCTGCGCCTGCGCCTGCCGGCGGAAACCCCGCCCCCCGAGACCCCGCCCGCCCCCGAACCCCCTCCCCCGGGGCAGACTGACCCACCAAGGAGCCCGGCCCATGGCATGCCAGAAGGCTTGCCATGGCTTTCAAAGCTTTCAGAGTTCCAGTTCTGGCTCAGCGGTAGCAAACCCGACTAGTACCCATGAGGTTGCGGGTTAGATCCCTGGCCTTGCTCAGTGGGTTAAGGATCTGGCCTTGTCCTGAACCGTGTTGTGGGCTGCAGATGCCTCCTGGATCCTGAGTTGCTGAGGCTGCGGCGTGGGCCGGTAGCTGCAGCTCTGATTCAGTCCCTAACCTGGGTACATCCATATGCCACGGGGAGGAGCGGGGGCAGCCGAAAAATAAAAATAAAACATTTTAAGAAATTAAGAGCTAGACAGAAAAAAGATCAAAATTAGTTACCTATAGTTGATGGAATTACAGATGATTTTTAGATTGCCATCCTTTTGCTTTTTTTCCCTTATTTTCTACAATTAATATGAATACTCTAGTAACAAGAAGACAACAGAGCTATAAGGTTGCCCTCTGCCCATACAATGCACGGAGCCTGCGAGGAGCAGTAGAAAGTGGCATCTATCACTCTTTATGACTTAATTACATGCACCTCTATTTTTTCCTACCTATATCTTTCTCCTTTTCTTTTTCTTCCTCAAAGAGATGTTGTAGAAGCAAAAATGGAGCTACAGATGGCTAGATTAAGCTAGATTCTTTGATTAATGTACTTGGAATACTTTATTCAGATCAGCTTCATGTCTAAAACAATGGAAGAGAAGAGGATATGAAAATAGATGAGATTGGACAGCGAAATAATGAAACTTGAATTGTTTTTTCAGTACCAAAACATATCCGGAACTCCTCTCGAGTTCTTCGGAGTTGAAGTCACATTTCTTAAGGAGCTTCAGGAACATAAATCTTCCCGCTTTGAGGCTGAATTTCATTTTTGGAAACAACTAAAAATTATCCAGAGCCAATTCTGATGAATAAGGTGGTTGATGGAGCAGGAAACTATTTTTTGGGTTAAAAATGAGGTGCAATTGTAGAGCGATGAGATAGAAAATATAAACTAGCTCAGAGGTAATTCCAAAGTGGAATTCTTTAAGCCTTTTGAGGCTCTTCGGTGGGGCAAAAACGTAGAGCCCTTCGAGTGAGTATTGTGAGAGAAGAGCCATTTATCATCATTTCCTGCCCGTTTCTCTCACCAAACGGGGATATAACAGCCTCAGCCCCATACGTCTTAAGCCCACCTCCAATCTCTCCCCAGGGGACCCTCTCACTTGGCACCTCCCTGCGCCCTCTTCCCCTCTAGAAAGTGGTTTGAAATTCTGTCCTCTCCTCACAGAACTGAGTTCCATCATTCATGATGGTCAACTCTCCACACATCATTAAAATTAAAATTGGGGCATCCTGATGTCTCTGGACAGGATCACCAGCCAATGATTCCAGCAGCTTCCATCCTCTGAATCCCTGTCTCAGCAACGAAGGAGCCATCATGCCTTGTTCACTAAAACCAGCCCAGGGGTGGCAGCCGTCTCTGGGCTGGGCTCCCCCTCTTCCTAGGATGCGTGTGGGCTCCTGGGGTCATTTTCTACCTGCAATTTTCTCTCTGTGCAGCTGGAACCTGGGGGCCAGAGAAACTGGCCCAGTTCATGCCAGATAGTGCCTCTTCGAAGCTTCGGACTTGCAGTGGTTTCTTCCGCATCGCAAACCCAGGCCACCACCCTCTCAGGGTCCCCTTTCCAATAGGACGCCCTGGGGCGGCGGGGGGCCAGGCCCTGGGCCCGTCTTCTGGACTCTTTGGGTGAGGAGTAAACCAGCCTGGGGGAGCGCAGCTGAGCTGAGCAGGGTCAGAGCCCAAATGGGGCCCCGAGGCTCCATCTCCTCCATGCAGAGCAGAACGTCAGGACAGGGCAGGTTGGCACAAAGTAAATAAACCCCAGCCTAAAAATTCCATCAAGTTTTGACAAATTTCTGTTTCAAGAAAGGAAAAGGAACGAGTGGGGCGTGCAGGGTTGGGAGGCTGCACTGGCCGTGCGTCTCCTTCACCAGCCTCAGTGTGATCGGGTGGTGGAACTTGGTTCTGGTTTCAGCAGACAGGATTCATTTCAAAGGCTCCCTTTTTTTTGGTCAAACTGAGTTTATAAACACAGCTATTTGCTAATAAATGTGACCTTTAAATCACACCCCTCTAAACACAGACTTACTCTTTGTGCGGGAAGAGGGGCAGGCAGGGCCACACAAAGGCCTGGACGGAGCCAGACACAGCCTCTCCTCAGCCCTCGGACCTGAAGCCAACCTCCCTCGGCCTATTCCTGCCCACGACCTCACCAGCCCTTCCATTTAGTCAACAGATTTCTTGCTGACCTCCTGAGGGCCCGCTACACGCGAGGTGCTGGGGGAACCCAGCCGCGCTCGAGAGCTGAAGAGAAGACAGCTGTTTTCCTCGGTGGCACATGCGGCCAGAAGACACCCACAGAAACAGCACCGACTGTGGCAGCAGCTGAGAAGCCCAGTATGAAAGGTGTCTGGGGAGTTCCCCTTGTGGCTCAGTGGAAACAGACCTGACTAGCATCCATGAGGACACGGGTTCGATCCCTGGCCTCATTCAGTGGGTAAACTGGTGTTGCCATGAGCTGTGGTGTAGTCGCAGATGTGGCTTGGATCCCGAGTTGCTGTGGCTGTGGTGTAGGCTGGCGGCTACTCCACCTCGACCCCTAGCCTGGGAACCTCCATATGCCCCAGGTGTGGCCCTAAAAAGCAAAAAATAAAAAAATTAAAAATAAAAATAAAAGGTGTCTGGATAAAGCCAGGCTTTGAAGGGGGAAAGAGCCACCTTACTCGTGATGAGATGGGCAGGAGGGCTCTGAAAATGCTGACTTGAGTTGGTCCTGGAAGGATGCTTATTATTTTGGAAAGTAGAGAAAACTCAAAGTTCAGTCCAAGAAGTGCAAGCAACATGAGTGCAGCTAAGGGGAGAGAGGAGTGAACTAATATTTATTAAGCTCCTAGTGTATACAAGGCATTCTGCGACCTCTACTGGGGGCAAAAAAATAGAGCAGTTTTAATTAGAGCAGATCATTCAATTATTTAGAAAAGGAACGTCTGAAACCTCCAATAGCTCTGATATCAGCTGCATAAAGCAGGAAGTGGTGAGATAATCGATTAAAACCCCAAACACCATTTAAAAGACTGTCTGCTCATTCAAAGGCATTATCTGTAGTCTGTGACCCCAAATTGAGACGCTGGACAGGTGCTCAGAAGTATCTCGAATGCCCACGTTGGGAATTTATAGTTGGGTTTGAAGACACTGGGAGTTATTAAGTGTTTGAGGGTGAGCCTAACTCTAAGCAATGTTCGGAAAATCAACAGAGCAGCAAGCAGACAGGCAGATGTACCGAAATGAAGGAACACGGGAGGGAGGGAACCACGGGAACGTGGGGCAAGTGCTTCTGCGTTGCGTCGGCAGCCAGGTTGCAGCCTCTTCAGTTTACTTTCGATGCCGCTGAAAATTCTGTGTTGACATGCCCGTTCCCTTTCACGTGCACTCTGATTCTGTCAGCAGTCTCATTTCAGTCTGCCTTACTTTCCATTCCTCTTTCTGTCCTAAAATTGCCTTCCCATCTCATGAAGACAGCGGGCTGCTCTCCCTTCTTTCCATCTACAGACTAAAGAAGAGCCCTCTCAGGAAGGTAACTTCTCTCCAGGGGGAGCGCCCGGCCTATAAAGTGACCCCTTTCATCGTTGGCACCTGAAAGCCATTTGCCAAGGGCATCCCCATTTTACAGATGAGAAAACACAAGCAAGTAGAGGTCATATATGCTCCTCCAAGGTCACATCCCTCTAAGCTGGGTTTCCACCTCAGGAGACTCCAGTATCCTTATTACAAGTCTTATCACTACTGCTCAGCAGGTTCAAAGATGTTCTTATTTATGCAGTTACCCTCTTTTTGTTTGTCACCTCTTTTCATTGGCCTCGCTTGGCATTTACCAATCCTTAGCAGCTTAGGAGTCAAATCATCCAAAAATTCTGTCAGTGTTTCTAGAGCTCAGTGATGCCAAGTATCCTCTGTCTCTGGTTGGGAGCATGCAACTTATTTCCACAGTTCTGTGCGCTGAAAACATTTGGGTTTGGTGTCCTTTTCTCTGGACCTTTGTTTCTAGGTGTCTGGGTTAGTACACCTAGCGTTATGAGGACCAGAAAATCATTCATTAAGACACAAATAACAGATGGATTGGATCATAAAAAAGTGAGTGAGAGGAAATTGGCTTGAATTTCAGTCCCTGTGTGTCCAAAGTACAATAGCGCGCACACACGCACACACACACACACACCCCCCAAGCTCTGCCTGCAGTTACTCTGCCACTGCCTTGATGACACACCATCTGTTTCCTTACCCCTGGCTGTGCGCTGAGCACTCTTGGGTCCTTACGTATAGGATTGATTTCACTATCGTGGAAGTTGTTTTAAGTTTCTAGGGGTTCCTGGGAATTTTACGAGTTCTAGGTATTTGGCATTTATTCTTCTCCAGTAGATGGTACAATATTTTAAGAGGGGAAGTAGGTTTCTTTCATATAACAATTTCCCTTCTATTTTCCCTCAGCATATGCTGGAGCATATAGGCGACGCTCAGGCAATTCTCCTTGCTCACGGACAGACACACACACAGACACACTCACACAGACACACGTCACGTGCACACAGACACACTCACACACACAATGTCGCGTGCACACATGTACTGGATGGTAGCGACCTGCTCCCTTTCAAACACCAATTATCTAAATTTTTTTGGGGGGGGAGCTCGATTTTTCGCCTTTGCTGACTGTCTTAAAAGGTTCATCCAGAAGAAAGTGCCTTAGCTGCCTAATTAATGTCACGCTCTGCAATAAACAGCTTTACTCCTAACCTCTTTGAACCGCATATGCCATGGCTCTTTGTGACTTAGACCAACGGTCCTACGGCAAATGAGCAAGAAAGGTGACGACTTCATGTCTTAACTGTAAATACAGCTTCTGAGCATGGGGGTTTGCCGGATAATGGAGGCACTACAGGTAAATATTAGAAGCAGTCTCTTCGCCTGAAGAAACTCTTAGACTTAGAAAGAAAATGTAATAAACCTAAGATCAATTAATTATGGGAGACTGCGAATTCTAAGCGACAATTAGGTAGTTCAGACAATGAGGACGAGATGAAATCAAAAGAGTGTTTTCTGTGGGCTAAGAAGGGCTAAAAAACTTCACAAAACTGGGCGTTTACCTTCAAGCATGGTTATATTTCAAAGCAGTGGGAGGCAGAGCTTTGCCTTTGTTGTTTCCTCTTCCTGGAACTGTGGTCTGTCGATGGCTGGCTCTCTGGTGTCGTTCGGAGGTCCTAGACTAAGTGTCACGTCCGCAGAGACGTCGTCCTCAACTGCTGCCTCCAAGGGAGCCTCCCGCCCCCACTGTCCCCTCGTATAGCGGCTAGCTCTAACCTCTCTCTAACACTTCCTATCTGGTATTTTGGTTCTGCTTCTCTGTTTCAGACATGGCCTCTCTTCTAAGACGTATATTCCCGAAGAGCCGTGGCGGTGCTCTGTTCTACTGTGCTCGGAGTTCCTTGAAGATTGCAACAATGCTCCACAAACCTTAGAGAGATGCTTGACTGGGTGGATGGCTAAATGCATCATGAAAACGGCAGGAGAAAAGGCCTGAAAGAGCCAGACTGCAAAGAATACGTCTGACAAGGTGACAATTCCAAACTCAAGTGGGGACGGTTACGTAAAGGGGCAGCGGGGACTAGATTGCCTAAGAGTGAAATGAACAATGGATCTAAACAGGCAGTCAGTTTATAAATTCCAAAATCCAAATATCGAGTGGGCATATGAAAACACACACAACCTCGCTGTTAAAGAAATGCTGCAGAAAAGAGTCAGCATTACAATAGACAACACTTAAAACTGATGAACACGTTTCAAATGATACAGCCCAGAAGTGGCAACATGTCTCGAATTCAGCACTATTTCTGAAAGAACATATGCATCCAATATGTCAGTTGATTCAGTAATTCTACACTTGGAACTTATCTTAGGAAATAATTAGCCAAAATTGAGCTTTGAGAGTGTGAATCTCATGAGTGTTTATAAAAGTGGAAAACCTGAAAAATGCATAAGCATGTTGAAGGGCCTGTGGAGTGTTCAGGCAGTAGAATATCATGCGTTCATTGCACAGGCTGCTCCAGTCATCAAGGAGGTTCATGGCATCACTTAGTAAAAGAGTCACTTACGAAGAAACGGTGTATTCGGCATGACCCCAAGTTCATAAAGACAAAAGAAAAACAAAATTTACACATTGAAAATAAACTGGACTTTTGGGGCCAAGATAGACAAGAATCACCTGCCACATCTGCCAAATGAAACGAATTTTCATTGTTCCATTGGGAATCTTAGTGCGATGAGTGACAGGTCTAAAGAAAACGAAACAAACATCGGTAGGAGTTGATTATTAACATTAGAGGAAACAAAAACTGTGTGATAAAGAAACAATGGCTATGATGTGCAACATGGCTCCGCTGTGACTACCATCTCTTGCCTTTTTTTAAATTGCTGCTGGCCACAGCCACAGCCATAACCACACCAGATCCGAGCCGTGTCTGTGACCTACACCACAGCTCACGGCAACGCCAGATCTTTAGCCCACTGAGGAGGCCAGGGATCGAAGCTGCAACTTCATGGTTCCTACGGATTCATTTCCGCTGTGCCATGACAGGAACTCCGGTTTCTTTTCTGTTGTTGTGGTGTGCTGTACTTTTCAGATTCCACCTAGAAGGGATATCACACAGTGTGTACTCCTCAGCCATAAGACAGAGCGAGATTTTGTCACTTGCAGCAGCACAGACAGATGTGGAGAGCATTTTGCTGTGGGACGTAAGCCCAACAGAGAAAGACGAACACTGTGTGATGCCAGCCGGCCCTAACAATGCAAACACTGCTCACTGACATCAACAAAGACTGTGATAAACCCTTTTCGCTGTTTCTGCAGAAAAAGGGAGGGGCAGTGTATACTTGGGGCAATGGAAGACAGCTAATCTCCCTTCTCCTGCAGAAGAAAACCGATAGACAACATCGCAAATAAAAGTCGATTCATAGCAGGATAATGATATATTTAGAAACATATACCAGAACAAATAATAAGAGGATTGAAAGCAAGTAGTAGGACTGAGATAGGATGTGGCATTTTCATCATAAGCACTTATTAACCATTTCCATAAACATGTACCTCTATGGATTTGAGA
This sequence comes from Sus scrofa, assembly GCF_054392235.1. Lineage (NCBI taxonomy): Eukaryota > Metazoa > Chordata > Mammalia > Artiodactyla > Suidae > Sus > Sus scrofa. The sequence goes on from NC_139394.1 coordinate 63,258,248, forward strand.
AAAAGGTTCTAGTGGAGTTGGGATTTTAGCAGAATGTATTTTGATTTTCTACTTAATCTGGATTCAGTAATGTCCCAAGCTTTACTTTACATGTTTCAAAACAAACAAAAGTCAGCTTCTAAATTTATCACATTGAGGCGGACAAAGATTAAACTGCATTCTTGCTGACTGTCGATTCCGGCTGCTGTGACGAAATGCCGCTGACCGGGCAGCTTACTAACCACAGGCATTTCTTTCTCACGGTTCCAGAGGGGTCCAAGATCAAGGCGTGGGTACGGGCGGGTGAGGGCCCTCTTCCTGGTTCACAGTGTGTGTCTCTCCACCCCCCCCCCCCGAGTTCACTAGGTGGAGGAGGCAAGGGAGTCTCTCGATAAGGTCTATGGGGTCTCCTGAAAAGGCACTAACCCCATTCACATGGGCTGCACCCTCGCGACCTCAGCACCTCCAAAGGCCACACATACTAATGTCATCACATTGGGCCGTAGGAATTCAGCATAAGAACTTGGGGAGGTGGGCACAGGAAACATTCAGTCCGGGGCACCTACCTTTCAATCCATTTGTGAACTGGTGTTCTAGGGCTATGTTTATGGAGATAAGGTGCTTCCCTAGGCTTGGAGATTCAAACGAGACCTAGTGTCTCAGACTAGGATCAATCAGGCAGATTTTAGGGTCTAAACAGTCTGTAACTGCCTAACTGCCCCCAAATCCCAACCCGATGCTACCTTTGCTTGTCCAGTACTGCACTGATTAGTTTCCATCCCAGTTTCTCCATCGGTGGGACTAAGGAAGGGCCTGAGTAGCCACGATGGGCAAATAAACAGCCGCAGAAGAAATACTGCATCAGTCTGTACACCAGGCACTGCCCTGGGCCCCAGAGGCATAGCGATCTGATTGGGAGATATTAATTTCAGTACATTGCGGCTCACGCTAAAATAAAAATACACACAGAGTGGGGTGGATGCCTGAGTAAGAGACACAACTATCTTGTGTCTCTTATCTTATCTGGCTATCCTGAAGAAGGTATGATTAAGGATTAAGAGATTAAGAATCAAATTAAGGGATTCAGGCAGGTTTAGACCGTGATCCCTGGGGCCAGACAGACCCCAGCTCTGATCCCAGCCCTGTCATTTATGGAACCAGTGGTAAATCACTTAATCTCTCCAGGCTTTCATTTCCACACCCGCCAAATGGGTTAAGAGAATGTAGGCAACGTGCCTACAGAATAGCAGAGACTCAAACATGCCTCTGACTCTGAAAACCATTTTCATCCCTAGAGACAGCTACTCGCGGACCAGGATGGAGGCTCCTAGTCCTTCCAGAGGGAACAGACAGCGGAGGGCTTCCAAGGAAAAGGCCCTGCTCCTCCCGCCTTGACAGAGACGGAAGGAAAGAGGGGCCCGCAGCGTTCGATCAGGGAAAGAACAGGTGTTATCGTTTGGAAGGAGAGTGGGGATGTGGCAAAATCCAGAGTGGAGACTGGGTGTGGGGTGTCTGGGAAAAGAAGTGTTACAGACACGCCTTCAGTTTTTCATCTCATCAGTGAAGGAATTGGTTGCATCCCAAGAACAGCACTGAGCATGGAGAGAGAGGGTTAGGCCCTTAGAGGACATGGAGACAGAAACAAAGACCGAGAAGCAGGTGGGCCGCTGAAGGTCAGTGGGGATCAAGTGTCTAGGATAAGAGCCATTTTTTTCCTTTACTCAGCACGCAGTTTCCATCGGGAATTTTTCTTTGATGTCCATGGGGGGTCAAGATAATTTCTAATTCAGTTTTCGATGGGGAGCCTTTGGTGGCGGAGGTAGTCCCAGCTTCAGTGACGGGGCCTCCTATGAAACAGTGCATCTCAGGCAGCCCAAGGGCCATGTCTTCTGCCTCTTGAAGCTGGCAAACAAAAGCTTTAGGTCACCAAGGTCCAGTAAATATTCTTTAGTCCTCTGCCCATCCCTGCAGCTTTCTACTTTCACTTAATGTGGGTCTCTAAGGAATCCTTATTTTACAACACCTTATCAGTACGGGCTGTTAAGAATTCGATGGCATTTTGGCTAGACTCTTCATTGTTTTCAGAGGAACAGTGTGTCAGAGCTGCGAGTCTGCCATCTTGTTGGAAATAACAATCTGAAATCGTTTGTTTTCCCACCCGACAGGGTTTGCAGACTCAGATTATGAAGGAACATAGTTTTGATTAAAACACTCCTTCAAAGAGATCTATTTTTATCATCTTTGATAGCCAAAAATTTAGTGAATCATGTTCTTGAAGTTTTTTCTTTTCCTTTTTTTTTTTGTCTTTTTGTCTTTTTGCCATTTCTTGGGCCGCTCCCACGGCATATGGAGGTTCCCAGGCTAGGGGTCGAGTGGGAGCTGTAGACACCGGCCTACGCCAGAGCCACAGCAACGTGGGATCCGAAGCCGAGTCTGCAACCTACACCACAGCTCACAGCAATGCTGGATCCTCGACCCACTGAGCAAGGCCAGGGACGGAACCCGCAAACTCATGGTTCCTAGTCAGATGCGCCAACCACTGCGCCCCGACGGGAACTCCTTGAAGTTTTTTCTTGAGCAGGAAATGACTTTTGCTACAACTTGCTCACCTTTTTCTTAGGAAGAGAATTTTTTCTTTTTTTCTTTTTTTTTGCTTTTTAGGGCTGCACCTGTGGCATATGGAACTTCCCAGGTTAGGGGTCAGATAGGAGCTGCAGCTGCTGGCCTAACTACAGCTACAGCAACGCAGGATCCTTAACCCACTGAGTGAAGCCAAGGGATGAAACCTGTGTCCTCATGGATACTAGTCGGGTTTGTTTTCACTGAGCCACAACGGGAACTCCAGAAAAAAATTTTAAGGCAAAGTGTCAGTAAGTTCAAGACAAAGTCTGAAGGAAAGAGGACAGCGTAGAAGAATTTAGCAGGCTCTCAAAAACTTAATGAAGTTAAAAACCTCCAGTAAAAGAACTGGAATTTCATTTACCTCAATCATTAAATCGCACCCTATATAAACCCTGGTTATTCTTTAACGAAGGAGGCGAGGCTCAGGAAACTCCTGGTTATGAAATACACTTGTAACGGACACAGAAATTTAGGTGGAAGAAACAACCCAGACTTCTGTGATCAAATATTTTCTCACATGGCAAGAACCTAAAATACTTACATAAACACAAATCCATTCAAAGCAGGCATTTCCTCAAATAGACACTGCACCTCCAAACTTAGGAAGAGGGTACCCCTGCTCCCTGCAGCTTCAGGTGTCACAGAAAATCAATACATATGGTACATGTGAATATACACATATATATGCCTGAGCAGACCTGTGACAGCTTAGCTATTCTGGAATGACTCTCTGGGACCTGGAACAGTCAGAGAAAGACAAAGAACCTGGGTCAGAAAAAAGAAGGAGCAATATGGGGTAAAAAACCATATCAGCTAAAGGAGGCAGGACTTTTGGTTCTGGGAAGATAGGGGACTAGGCTCCCACGCATAGCTCCCACTAATAATGTATACATATTAGGATTAAATATTACAGCTTTTAAGAAAAATCTATGGCTGTCTCAACGGAAAATGGTATGGCAGTGCCCCCTAAAAATTAAACAGAAAACTACCATATGATCCAGAAACTCCACTTCTAGGTACACAGGTGTACAGGTGCGCCCCAGAGAACCGAAACAGGAACTCGGAGAGATACCTGTACACCCCGCAGCAGCGTTATTCACAATAACCCAAAGGTGTCAACAGCCCCGGCCTCCGTCTATGGCGAAAGAGAAGCCAAACTCGGCCTCCACAGACGATGAGTATTATTCAACTGCAAAAGGAAGGAAACCCTGACACACGCCACGGCGCGGATGAGGTCAGAGGACATCGTGCTGAGTGAAACAAGCGAGACACAGGAGCACAGATCCTCTGAGAGTCTCCCTACGTGAGGTCCCCAGAGCCATCAAGTTCATGTCTCCTCAAGAGTAGAAGGGGGCTGCCAGAGGGTGGGGGTTAGCGGGAAGGAGATACGGAGGTCCCGTTTGGGAAATGAAAACGTTCTGGAGACGGGAAGAAGTGTGGCTGCACAGTAACAGCAACGCGGAAGCGCTAAACGCCTCTCGACTGTGCTTAAGCGGTAAATTCTATGTCGTGGACAGTGCACCATAACTAAAAACAATCTAAGACTGCGCTCAAGAACAAAAGGGCCCAGCCCACGATGAGAAGCTGGGAGAGAGCCGCGGGCCATAGAGCCAGCTGCCTGACCCCTCACTGAAGCCGCCATGAGGTGGGTGCGGACAGTGGTGGGGAGTTATCTAATTTGGTTAGCTAGGAATTCGACCCTGGATGGATGGCTAACTCAGTGAGAACTGGGACCAATCAACTCTGCCCACCAGTCCAGAGACACATTATGGAATGTGTCTCAGCCATGACTCTCGCTGGAAAATCAGGAGACTAAATCAATAAATAATTCTCCCATGAAAACTCAGCATCTCAGCCCCGTGTGTTTAAGAGTTTGCTGGGCACGGCATTCATGGTGTGGGAACTCCTTGAGCTGAACGTTAACATAAAGTCGCTCCTAGGCTGTGCCAGCTCTCGGGTGTCGAGAAGAAGCAAACAACGCCGGCTGCCAAGAGCCCCAAAGGAAAATAAAATCCCTCTTGTAACCAAATCACAAAATGCACAGGGAGATGAGTCAGCGTGAATGAAAGTCAACAGAAAAAGGAAACATAAAAACGAGCATCCAAAAATGTAATTAGAAAGTCATCTGAAGAAAAACACGCAATGGGATGTGAAGAAGGAATGGTATGAAACAGCAGAAATAATATGGTAGAAAGAGAGCTAATGGACTGGAAGCCAAATCCAAGTACACTGCCCAGAAGACAGACTGAGACATACAAGAAGACAGGAAATTTAAAAGACAAGTTGGAAGACACGGAGTATAGATGGAAAAACTTCAACACACAGCTGACCCTTGAACAGCGCAGGTTTGAACTGAGTGATCCACTGACTCTCGGGTCTTGGTTTTTTCAATAAATACACACTACAGTGCTGTACAATTTGCCACTGCTTGAATCCTTGGGTGCAGAAGCACGATTGGAGGGCTGACTGCAACCTCATGCACAGACTTTCAACAGCTGGTAGGGTTCAACCCCCACTTGCTCAAGGGTGAACTGTATGTCTAATAAGAATCCCCAAAAGAGAGAATGAGATGATGGGATAGAAAAAGTATTCATAATGATAACGGTTGACAGTTGTACAGACTTGATCAAAAAAATAAAGTCCGAGCATAATAAATACAAATAAATTCACACTTAGATTCACTGCTGTGAAATGAAGAAATCAGAATATCCAGGGGAGTTCCCATTGCGGCTCAGTAGGAAGGAACCCGACTAGTATTCATGATGATGCGGGTTTGATCCTGGCCTCGTTCAGTGGGTTAAGGATCTGGCCTTGCTGTGAGCTGTGCGGTGTAGGTCGCAGATGTGGCTCAAATCTGTCATTGCTGCGGCTGTGGTTTAGGCCAGCAGCTACAGCTCTGATTCAACCCCTAGCCTGGGAACTTCCATATGCTGCAGGTGCAGCCCTAAAAAGAAAAAAAAAAAAATCCAGGAAGAAAAAATAAACCAACAATAGAATAACAACTTAGATGGCAACAGAATTTCGAATAGCAATATCAGAGGCTGGAAGATATGGAAGCTATTATTCCATAATAACTTCTAACAATAGAAGCTGTTATTCTATTGCTGGTTTATCTATATATAAATATACATATTTTACATATATATTTCCAAGTATACACGCATATTTTAATAAATTGCTTGTATAATATGCTACCAATCAAGTCTGAACAACTGTCAACAAAATCACATCCTATAGACCACATCACAATAAAGTTAAAAATCAACAACAAAAATGATTGAATATTCTTGGAATTATTTTTTTAAATCTATTTCTAAGTAACCCATGAGTAAAGAAGAAATGATGGAATTTTAGAACCAAATCATAATACAGACATTAAATACCAAATCTGGAAAACAACAAATGTCGTCCAAAAGGCTCTCAGTGTGCCACCCCCGCATTGGGGGGGGGGGTACAGGGGAGGTGGGGGGGGTGGGTTTGTAGCATTTGCCCATCCATAGCATAAATATCCCACCAGATCTATTTCAAGCTATCCACATCAAACGTGGAATTAGGAAGAAATACACTCAAAGAACTCTGACAATCCAAAATGAGCCAGCTAGTTGGTTTCAGTGCACACTGTAAACAATTAAAATTAATCTCTCTCTCTCTCTCTTTTTTTTTTTTTTGGTCTTTTTAGGGCCGCACTTGTGGTATATGGAGGTTCCTGGGCTAGGGGTCAAATCGGAGCTGTAGGGGCCAGCCTACACCACAGCTCACAGCAATGCAGGATCCATATCCCACTGAGAGAGGCCAGGGATCAAACCCATGTCCTTATGGATACTAGTCAGGTCTGTTAACCGCTGAGCCATGACAGGAACTCCTAAAATATATCTTTAAATGCACATATTACACGAAGAAGAATGTTGGAAATGACTGTACTTAGTATGTAAATCAAAGGTTAGAAAAAGAACAGGGCAACAGAGTAAACCCAAAGGAATTAGAAGGAAGGAAATAATAAAGATAAGAGCACAAGTTAATAGCATTACAGACAAAGACACAGTCAAGAAGAGTAACAAAAGAAAAAAAATGGCTCTTTTGGAAGACAAATTAAATAGGCAAACATCTGGCTAACATGATCAAAAGAAGAGAAATTAAAGTAAAAATAAACAATACTCTGAATTGAAAGAACAGAATAGGGAGAGGAAAAAAAAGATAAATTTTATAAACAATGCCAATAAACGTGAAAAACTCAGATTAAAAGGGCAATTTTCTGGAAAAATATAACAACAACATTGACTCAGGAAGAGACATAAAAGGTGAGCATAGGAGTTCCCGTTGTGGTGCAGTGGTTAACGAATCTGACTAGGAACCATGAAGTTGCGGGTTCGGTCCCTGCCCTTGCTCAGTGGGTTGACAATCCAGCGTTGCCATGAGCTGTGGTGTAGGTCACAGACATGGCTCAGATCCTGCGTTGCTGTGGCTCTGGCGTAGGCCAGTGGCTACAGCTCCAATTCGACCCCTAGCCTGGGAACCTCCATATGCCGCGGGAGTGGCCCAAGAAATGTCAAAAAGACAAAAAAAAAAAAAAAAAAAAAAAAAAAAAAAGTGAGCATACACACGAGCATCAAAGGAACTGCATGGGTCCACGTGCCCCCCACTGCCCTCCCTGACAACACACACAAACACAATCGCCAAGCCTGGGTGGTTTTACAGGTAAGTTCTGCCTTCAGGAAATGGATCATTTTAATATCATAAAATGGCTTCAGAAAAATAGAAAGAGGAAGAAATCCCTTCAGCTCATTTATGAGCCTATGAAGCCTTGGAACAAAGCTGAAAAGAAAACTTTAGGCCCCTTTCATGTATGCACAAAGAGACAAGTGTAAGAAATAACGTATTATTTGTAAAATCTGGCAAAGTAATTTCTTAATTCATTGCTAATTAAGATTTATCCAAGAATGTAAAAAATGACTTAGAAGATAGATTAATATAGTCACTACATTAACAGATGAAAGGAGAAAAATCATTTCAATAGATGCAGAAAAGACACTTAATTCAACCCAGCAATCATTCTTGATTAAACAAAGATACCTCCTCAAAATGAATAAATAAATACTCTCAAGTAAAGCAAGGATAGGTGAGACCTCTCCCCACTTAATGAAGCGCGTCTTCAAAAGCCCGCTGCCAATACTGAAACTCACAGTGTTGAAAACCTCAGGATACCCTCCCTTCAACGTCATATGGTAGGTCCTAGGAGCCACAATAAGAAAATAAAAGAGGAGTTCCCTGGCGGCCTAGTGTGTTAAGAATACAGCGTTGTCACTGCTGTGGCTCAGGTCACTGCAATGGAGAGGGCTGGATCCCTGGCCAAGGAACTTCCATGTGCTGCAGAAAAGAAAAAGTTAAAAGACTGAAATGTTTATAGGACACTTATTCATAGTGGCCCCAGACTCAAAACAAGACAGTTCTATTAACATGGAGCTGGGGAGTTCCCGTCGTGGTGCATCGGAAATGAATCCAACTAGGAACCATGTGGTTGCGGGTTCAATCCCTGGCCTCGCTCAGTGGGATCCGGTGTTACCATGAGCTGTGGTTTAGGTCGCAGAAGAGGCTCAGATCTGGGGTCATTGTGGTGTAGGCCGGAGGCTGCAGCTCCAATTTGAGCTCTAGCCTGGGAACCTCCATGTGCTTCGGGTAAGGCCTTAAAGAAAGACAAAAAAACAAAAACAAAACATGGAGCTGGGATAACAAACTGTGGAATATCCAAAGAAGGGAACATTATTCAGTCATGCAAGGATGGATTCCTGACGCAGGCAACAACATAAATGCAACGTAAGGCAACACTGTGCAGTGTAAAAGCATCCAGTCCCAAAATGAAAAGCCCGGGTGATTCCATTTACATAAAGTTCAAGAACAGGAGGCACTAACTGATAGCCACAGGAAGCAGACTGCTGACTGCCTAAGGCTGGGAGGAAGGACTCGACAGGGGGGAGCCCGGGGGCGTTTCCTGGCGCGATGGGAGTGTGCCGTATCTTGATTAGGACCTTGATTACACAAGTGTATCTAGTGGTCAGACCTAACTGAGTTCAGCAGTTAGGACCTCTGTGCATTTTATTGGTTGATAATTATACCCCAAATTTAAAAAGCATCATAGACACAAAAAGCTAAAGACCAGGGAAAAGAGATAACGTAATTAGTACAAAGAATATATGCTTGCATAGAATATCCAGGAGAAATTACAAATAAATATGAGTGCTAATAAGAAAGCTCACAATTTGCTAGAAACCAATACACAAAAATCAATAGTTATTGTTAAAGGACATTATTAACCATGACAATAAAAGCTTTTAAGGTGTCAAGAAATAAATTTAACAAATGGTGTGTCAGATTTTTATGGAGAAAGCAACAAAAGCTGATGGAAGTGGGGAAGAAATACAGGATTTACTATATTCATGGACGGGAGAGTTCAATATTTTAAAGACTGCAATTTTCCCCAAATTTACCTATAAATTCAATACAATTTCAATAAAAAATTCCTGTACAGTTTTTCAAAGGACTTGACAAAACTATGCTAAAGAAAAAGGAAGGGGATTAGACAGGGATGGTAGTAATTTGAACAATGTGATGTTGTCACAGGGAGCAGGGACCCGAAATAGAAGCACTTAGAAAAGGAAATCTGAAATACGCAGAGACGGCCTGTCAGATCGCTGGGCAAAGGATCAGCATAATCAATGAATGAGGCTGCATCCTGGCTGTAACGGAAAAGATACTCTCCAGGAAACCAGGGATGAAAGAGGGTAAGACTGGGTATCGACGTCCTGTCATACCCCCAAATCATCTAAATGAAAGCAAAACTTGAAAACGAAGGAGTTCCCGTTATGGCTCAGGGGCTGAAGAGCCTGACACAGTGTCCCTGAGAAGGCAAGCTTGATCCCTGGCCTTGCTCAGTAGGTTAGGATCTGGCACTGCCACAAGCTGCAGCGTAGGTTGCAGATGCAGCTCAGATCCGGTGCTGCCATGGCTGTGGTGTAGGCCTGTGGCTGCAGCTCCAATTCAACCTTCAAACCCGGGAACTTCCATATGCCACAGATGTGACCCTAAAAAGAAAAAAAAAAAAAGACAAAATAAACCGTGCGAGGCCATCTTGCTGACATCTGAGCACTGTCATTCCTCCTTAAGGGGCCAAAAGCATAAATCATATTGAGAATAAAACTATATCAAACTAAGGACTTCTGCGTATCAAGGCAACGATGAAAAGAGAGAGTGCCCGTCATGGCTCAGTGGGAACGAACCCAACTATGAACCATGAGGTTTCGGGTTTGATCCCTGGCCTCGCTCAGTGGGTTCAGGATCCGGCATTGCTGTCAGCTGTGGTGTAGGTCACAGACAAGGCTTGGATCCCGAGTTGCTGTGGCTGCAGTGGCTACAGCTCTGATTAGACCCCTAGCCTAGGAATCTCCATATGTCGCAGGTGGCCTTAGAAAAGACGAAAAGACAAAAAAAGACAACAATGAAAAGAAAGTCAAACAAGAAAAAAGGAAAAAAAAAAGTCAGTAGCCACTCTAAGGTGTTTACAGCCCAAACAACTAGTTTTATAGAAGAGGAATATAACAGAATTCCCTAAAAATCAGGCAAGCAAGAGTTCCCGTCATGGCGCAGTGGTTAACGAATCCGACTAGGAACCATGAGGTTGCGGGTTCAGTCCCTGGCTTGCTCAGTGGGTTAAGGAACCGGCGTTGCTGTGAGCTGTTGTGTAGGCTGCAGATGCAGCTTGGATTCCGAGTTGCTGTGGCTCTGGCGTAGGCTGGTGGCTACAGCTCCGATTCGACCCCTATCCTTGCAACCTCCATATGCCGTGGGAGCGGCTCAAGGAAAGGCAAACAAACAAACAAACAAAAAATCAGGCAAGCAAACAATACAAGCAAAAAGGAAGTACAAACAAATGGAAAAATGCTTCAACCTCTCTGGTAATCAAAGAAAAATTCACACTAGATCAAATACCATGCCATACCTATCAACTGACAAAAATCAACAACCAACCAATAAATCCAATAATAAGAATGGGTGGGGCTACTGGAACTGGAAAGTCTTATATAGTGTTGCTATGGCTGCAAACTGGTACTAACACTTTGAAGAGCTATTTTGGAACAACTGAAAAAAAAAATTGATGATGTGCAAAATCTACCAAGCAGAAATGAGATTTTTCTTTTCTTTCTTTCTTTTTTGTCTTTTGTCTTTTTAAGGCCGAACCCGCAGCATGTAGAGGTTCCCAGGCTAGGGGTCGAATTGGAGCTGCAGCCCCCGGCCTACACCACAGCCACAGTAACACCAGACCCAAGCCACATCTGTGACCTACACCACAGCTCACGGCAACGCCAGATCCTTAACCCACTGATCGAGGCCAGGGATCGAACAACAACCTCATGGATGCTAGTCAGGTTCGTTAACCTCTGAGCCACGACAGGAACTCCAGAAATGAGACCTTTCGATGTTGGCCATAGAGCAGCACACACGTGAGGTGATGCACGCGAGACGTTTACTGCGACACGATTCATAACAGGGAAAAACAACAAATGTTCTGAAACCATACACTTTTTAAAATATGCAAATAAGTCTACTGCGTCTTTATTATGGATGCGCATGTACCTAGAGGAAGTGTGTATCACCACCACTGCTACCTATCAGGCAGCGACAGTGTATGGGACCCCTGGGTTGCCTGGGTAGGAAGCCTGGCTTCTCTGGGGACCAGACGTGTGGCCTTGGGCAAGGCACCTCACCAGTCTTTCCTCAGCCCTCATCTCTAACACGGGGATAAAAATAGCATTTCTGTCACATGCCTCCTTGGGCGTTAAAGGAGCTAATGCATGTAAAGTGCTTAGATAATGGCCAGCATACAGTTTCTCCTGCCATCATTATCATAATCGTTATCACAGCCGTCATCACTGCTGTCCTTACCCTGTTGTCAAGGCAACAGTTACTTCTGGGAAGGGAAGCGGGGGTGGGGATAAATCTATAGGTTTATCCACAAGGAAATATGGCTCCACGCTAACATACATGAAACCTGAGCTTAACATGTACCTGGCTGAGGGTACCAAGTACATGATAACTTGTCGTGGAAGTTAAAAGTCATAAAAGTTTCTAGACTTTGTTGCATGGTTCAGATGGTTCCTCTATGAATGATCTGTGGAATAGCATGGAGAAATGTTTAAACTGTCTTGTGAATGGAATGGCTGAGACAGGAAGGTATTGTAGGAACATATTTTTGGACAAATGCTCGATATCTATAGGCAACAGCAAGTTACAAGTTACCTGTTCGAGGGAAAAGCCAGGGGAGTGAAAAGTGATTCCTTCCAGGAACATCTGAGACCCCAAAGGCGCAGAAAAATGCGCAGAAGTGCAACTTCTAGGAAGGACATCAACACAGAGCTCCTGGAAGTGCCAAATATTGTAGCTGACATACGTATCCAAAAACAGATTCCCCGAGAAAACTATTAAAGTAACCTGAAGAACATTCGTTCATTTTCTAATGAATATTGATTGCACTTCAATTATGCATACATATGTTTTCAGTTTGTCTTTTTGCCTGAGGCAGACTTCAGCTTTTTTTTTTTTTTTTTTTAAGTAAGAAAAAGAAAGAAAACTACATTCTCTAAGTGCATCTGTTACCATAAAGGGCTTTAGGGGTTATATTCCTAGAAAGATTATCTGTCACTTTCAGCAGCAAGTGGCACCAGCCATCTACAAAGGCTTACACAATAGGGGTTTGCTGCTCTGCCACCGGAGCAGAAGTCTGAAGGTAAGCAGTCCTGGGTGGATGCAACGCTCAGCACGATCCATGAGACTCGGCGCTTTCTGCCTCCCTGCAACGTTTCTGCTCAAGGATGTGAGCTGGCGGCGGCTCAAAGGCAGACGGCGCGTAGGGCGGCGGACCCTTGGCTTGTCTGCCGCTTTACTGGGGAGAAAAATCCTTCCGCGAAGCCCCTCCAGGGACCTGGTCTTTCATCTCCGTGGTGAGCAGGGGGACGTTTCCCAAACGGTGCCCAGGCAAACGGGTGAGGATCACCACGGCTGGCCCATCACCTAGGCCTGGAGATTCCTCTTTCAGCCTATCGCCCCTTGTGGCTGAACAAAACCTGGGTGACGTGCCAAGGAGGAAAGCCGCAAAGAGGGAAAAGGGCGACACTTACCTAATGGGAAAGACTCGGGCAAACTACAGAGAAGACACAGACCCGCGTGGCACCCCCTCAGTTTTCCAGGTAGACAGGTTGCTGGGGGCAGGCGCTGTGGACAGGACCCAGTGGGTATCACCTGTCTCTTTCTTGCCAGGAGTACCCGAGTTGCTGGGTACTGAGTGGTCAAGTGTTCTCCAGAGATGGGGGCGACTTAATTGTCTCTGGCCACCATGGTAAATCCGTTCCCCTGCAAAGTGACCAGTATGGGATGGAATGAGACGTCAAGGGGAGTCTTCTGCGGAGGTTCTGGAAGGGGATGGAGGGAAGGAGGCCCCTTCCAGTCCTGACGCAGGGCTCTGGTTGGGGAAGGGGGGTGTCTTTGCTGCGGTGGCTAAGCCTACAGGGTGGGGGGCAGCAGCGCCTTAGGGAAAATGGGTCCTGGGTGGTGCTGTCAAGTTTCTAAACTAATCATGCATTTAACCACTCACTCAATCCCCAAACTTCTTGTAGTATGGGATAACACGTTTTCTTCTTTGTTTAGGCCATTTCTGATTTTTTTGTGGATTTTTTGTTTTGTTTTGTTTCATTTTTTTGTTTGTTTTTGCTTTTTAGGGCTGCACCCACAGCATATGGAAGTTCCCGGGCTAGGGGTCCAACTGGAGCTGCGGCCGCCAGCCTACACCACAGCACAGCTCATGGTAGCACTAGATCCTTCACCCACTGATAGAGGCCGGGGATTGAACCTGCATCCTCATGATCCAGTCAGATTGTTAACTGGGGAGCCACGAAGGGACTCCCTAGGCCATTTCTGTTTGATTCTCTGTTGCTTGCAGTCAAATCATCCTGATATTACACTCACACTGAAAAATAAAAAGTAAACAATTTAATGAGCGATTTAAACCATTTAGATAGAAAACAAACTAACGAGAGCACACCTAGCTGTTTGAAACTGGTTTGAATCCTCGTGTTTGGAATAATCAAGTCTCACAAGGAAAGCCCTTTACTGAGTATTTCCTACATGAAAGACACTTTTCTGCCACAATGAGGCAGCAATTGAGAGAGTGAGTTAGGGACACAAAAAACAAAATGCATAAGCCTTCAATGCAAGGAGCTTATAATACAACTGGGTAGAACGTTCACTTGACAGAAAAAATTCTAAATTGTCCAACACTTTTTTTTAGGGCTGCACCTGTGGCATATGGAGGTTCCCAGGCTAGGGGCCTAATCAGAGGTATAGCTGCCAGCCTACACCACAGCCCCAGGAACGCCAGATCTGAGCCTCATCTGCAACCTACACCACAGCTCACGGCAACACCAGATCCTTAACCCACCGAGCGAGGCCAGGGATCGAATCTGCAACCTCATGGTTCTTAGTCGGATTCGTTTCCCCTGTGCCACAACGGGAACTCCCTCCAGCACTTTTAAGAAGTGGGTCCCTTAATTCAAGGATGGTACCTATTATCAACCACGTGATGAACTGTACCGTTGCACCGTATTATGTCAAACATCAGAATCCCTTAGCACAGGGAAAAAAAACCTCTAGATCCTAACATATTAGAAAAATATTTCATTTCATAAGATCAAACCCTCTTTTGAAAGAGCATGTGACATCTGAACTGATTTACTTTACCCCTGAGCAGAGTGAAAATTCATAGAGAGAGACAAAATGTCCATTTTTTTTTTACTTAGAGCGTTTTTACCACTTATGAATAATCACGGCAGACAGGGAGTCACTAGTGGAGTCTAGACAAATGCGTCTTCACTGTACTTGCATTTGAGCGCAGGGATTTCTGATTTGATCGTTAATCTGCACATGTACTGATGAACATCGAGCTGCTGCAGAGATGGTGGAGAGCCAGCTGACCTGTTCACACTTGATGTGATACATTTTGGAGTTTGTGGAGAGAGTGCCCAAGGCAAAGCAGGCTTCTAAGTAGTGGCGAGTGCACTCAGCCTTCCCGGGCACCCAGTGGGAGATTAAGAGGGCCAAGCCTTGGCAGGAAAGCAGCAACCCAGATATAAAATACTTCGGCCCTGAATGTGTCTACCGGAGCATAAATTTATTAAAACCCCATTTTAGACCATAAAGCAAACGCATCGATAAAGCAGCAGCTCCCATTAGCTAATTCAGGTTTGTTTTGTTTGGTTGCAGTTTTTTTATTTTTTTATTTTTTCTAATGTGAGTGGTTGAGCGATCCTGACTTTAAAAGAAGTTACTCAAGGACCAGTTCCATGATCAGCTGAAGTCCAGTGTGGGTGCTGCTGAATGCAGAAGGGCCAAGTCGGTGCCTTCTCCATAAAACCATTTGAGAGCTTTTCGCCATGGCTGTGTGTTGCATTTTCCTCTACAGAAACCAGCAAGTACCAACCTGACCTGTAAGCAGAATCTCCCCCTCCTCAGAGGACGGTCATTTCGGCTGAATTCCATCTGGAAGAGCTCAGGTCGGAGAGAAGGGCAAAGCAGGTGGAGGATCAAAGGAGCTTTAAGGAACAAGAGGGTGGTTCAGCTGCTAACACTTCATCAGCCTGATTACCAGTATCTGTCTTTTAGGGCGATCTGCCTCCCACTTTTCATGGAGTCCTGCCATCCTGGAGGAGGGTATTACCCTATTAATTTTTAAATTTTTTATTATTTTCAAAAGTTCAAGTGCCAATACTGTGCCAACCGCCAATGCACAGCAAAGTGACCCACATACATAGACATACGTTTCCCTTTCTTATATTATTTTCCATCATGGTCTATCCCAAGAGGCTAGATGTAGTTCCCTGGGCTGTACAGCAGGATCTCAGGGCTTATCCACTCCAAATGCAAGAGTTTGCATCTACTAACCCCAAACTCCCATTCCGTCCCACTCCCTCCCCCTTCCCCTTGGCGACCACAAGGCTGTTCTCTGTGTCTATGCGTCTGCTTCTGTTCTGTAGACAGGTTCATTTGTGCATATTTTAGATTCCACACTTAAGTTATATCATATGGTATTTGTCTTTCCTTTCTGATTTCTCCACTTAATATGAGAATCTAGTTGCATCCATGTTGCTGCAAATGACATCTTTTTGTTCTGGCTGAGTAATATTCCATTGTGTGCATCTGTACCACATCTTCTGTATCCATTCATACCTCGATGGACACTTAGGTGTCTCCATGTGTCAGCTATTGTGAATGGTGCTGCAATGAACATAGGCGCCTGGTCCCTCTGATGTATGGTTTTTTGTTCGGATATGATGTGCCCAGGAGTGGGACTGCTAAATCATGTGGTAGTTCTATATTCAGTTTTCTGAGGAACCTCCACAGTACTCTCCATAGTTGTTGTACCAATTTACATTTCCACCAAGAGTGTAGGAGGGCTCCCTTTTCTCCACATTCTCTCCAACATTTGTAATTTGTAGACTTACTGATGATGAAATGTCAACATTTTTATGCTTTTAGGATACATCACCATTTCTTTTATGCTGTAGTCTTTGCTTCAATTCTTTGCTATAATTCGTTTCTAGTGATCAGGATATTTTCAGGGCATTTTCTTTCAGGACTGACATATAAGAAGAATCTTTTCTGAGTCCTCAATTATATCTAAAAAAGTTCCTGTTGCATTTGCACATACAAAATACTGGCTCGATATAAAATATTTAGGTTATACTTTTCCAGCAGAATTACATTTTAATTGCTTCATTTATTCTGATATATAGATAGATAGATAGATAGATAGTAGGGGAAAATTCCTAGTTTTTCCCGTCATATTTAAATTCCTTAAAATTAAAATTTTAATTCAGATAATATAGATGCACTTTTATTAAAGTTGCCTGACATTAATTTTGCCCTTTGATTTAAATATCTAAATGGTTCTCCTATAAAACAAATCATCAATTTTTTTTTTTTTATTGCTCCTCTTGGCCTGCTCTGTTCTTTCCTATTGGAAATAGTTTGTGTTTACACGAGATCTCTCCATTTTCTCTTCAGATTTAGGTGTTCCGGTTTTTAGAAGAAGTTAAGAGAAAGGTAGAGCTCCCACATGCTCCTCACATTCCTCCCAATTACCGTAATTACCATGATTAACATCTTGAGTCAGTGTGGTCATTCGTTATACTCAGTGAGCCAATATCAATACATTGTCAGTAACCAAACTAAAGTCCGTGGTTTACATCGGAGCTCTCAGTGCTGTCCGTGCCATGACCTTGACAAATCTACACTGCATCATGATGCGTAATTCCCCATCGCGGTGTCCTGCAGCGTGATAGACGCATTTCGTAAAAATCCTCTTTGCGGTACTCATCCATCCTTTCCTCCCCAAACCTTTGCACCCTGTTTTTTTTGTTTTTTTTTTTTTAAAAAAACTTTTCTAGAACGTCATATAGTTGGGATCATACACAGTGTTGCTCCTTCGGACTGGCTTCTTTCACTTAGTCATACGCATTTAAGGCTCCCCCATGTCTTTCATGGCTTGTTGGTTCATTTCTTTTTAGTTCTGAATGATACCCCCTTGTCTGCATGGACCCCAGTTTATTTATCCATTCACCCACTGAAGGGCATCCTGGGTGCTTCTAAGTTTGGGCAATGATAAACAAAGCTTCTGTAAACACCAGTGAGCAGGTTTTTAGGTGGACGTAACATTTCAATACTTTTGCATAAATACCAATGAGCACAAGTGCCAGATCATCTGGCAAGAACATATTTAGTTTTGTAAGAAACAACCAAACTGTCTTCCGAAGTGGCCGTACCCTTCGGTATTCCCACCGGCAATGAACAAGGGTTCCTGTTGCTCCTCATCCTCCCCAGCACCTGATGTTGTGATGTTCTGGATTTTTGGCCACTCTCATCGGTGTGTGGTGGCATCTCGTTGTTTTAATGTACATTTCCCCAGTCACACATGATGTTGAACATCTTTTCTTATGCTTATTTGCTATATATTTTATATATATATATTATATATATGTGTATATATATATATATATATATATATATATATCTGTACAGATCTCTTGCCTATTTTCAATGGGTTGTTTTTCAACTTTAAGAGTTCTTTATACATCCTGGATACCAGTCCTCTATCTAATATGTGTTTTGCAAAGATTTTTATCTTAGTCTGTAGTCTGCCTTTTCATTTTCTCTCTCTTTATTTTTTGGCCACACCTGCAGCATATGGAAGTTCTCATGCCAGGGACAGAACCCATGCCACAGGAGCAACCCAGGTCACTGCAGTGACAATGCTGAATCCTTAACTTTCTGAGCCACTCCTGTCTTTTCATTCTATGAATACTGTCTCTTTTGCAGAGCAGAAGCTTTTAAATGGTGTTTTGTCTCAGATGTTACCATCAAACCCTAGGTCACATATATTTTCTCTTATGTTATCTTCCAGCAGTTGTGTAGGTTTTACATTTTACATTTAGGTCTATAATCCATTCTGAGTTCACTTTTGTGAAAGTGTAACATCTACCTAGATTCTTTTTTTTTTTTTTTTTTTTTTTTTTTTTTGTCTTCTCTAGGGCCGCACCTGCAGCATATGGAGGTTCCCAGGCTAGGGGTCTAATTGGAGCTGTAGCTGCCGGCCTACACCACAGCCACAACAACTCAGGATCCGAGCCGCATCTGCAACCTACACTGCAGCTCACATCAATGCCAGATCCTTAACCCACTGAGCGAGGCCAAGTATCGAACCTGCAACCTCATAGTTCCTAGTCAGATTTGTTAACCACTGTGCCATGACGGGAACTCCTACCTAGATTCATTTTTGATTTGCATGTAGATAATCTAGTTGTGTCAGCCCCATTTCTTGCATATTTTTTCAAGAGATTTTTTTTTAGTTTATCTTCTCTGTGAGTTCTAAAACTTGTTGAACTTTTAAGTCACAGTGAAAAGGGCAATGAACCCACAACTGGCAAAGTTACCTCTATGGTGGTGGAATACAAGCTTGGATTAGAAGGTAAGTGCTTACCCCCAAAAATGGAATAAAGTACACAAGAGAAGATACACTTCTTTCTCCCCTGTGTCTGTGGCCTGAGAATCAGACCTGCTACCCTTTCTTGTGCCCAGTCTTGTACCGTTTATTGATTTATTTATTTAATCTTTTTAGGGCTGCCCCTGTAGCATATGGAAGTTACTGGGGTTGGGAGCTTACACCACAGCCACGGCAACACCAGATCTGAGCCGTATCTCCGACCTACACTGCAGCTTGTAGCAACGCCAAATCCTTAACCCACTGATGGAGGCCAGGGATCAAAAAGCTGCATCCTCACAGACACTATTGGGTTCTTAACCTGCCGAGCTGCAGGGGAACTCCCCATTATTTATTTTTGAGACAGAGATTCCTAATACCATGTAACATCATGCTTTAAATCAGCACTAAGTGCCTGTTTCTACATTTTTTAACTTGGCAAACGAGGTGACTCATCAGAAAAAAGATGAGTTCTTTGGGTTTGCTTAATTTTTTTAACAACATAATTGTCAATCTTTAAGGAGCTCCTAAGCAAATTCAAACTTTCCTGATACCAAACAATGGATATACATACTTAAGTCTCACATTCTGGACAACGTTTTCTAATAGTCCAAATATTTCATAATTTCTTGATAAAATAATCATCTGTATGAAGTACTGATTTTTACGTCAGTGTTTAAAACACCTTTAAGGTACTTAAGCTCAGTGTGTTTATCTGCTCATTTTTAAGGAACTAATTACTTTTGAGTTTAAATGAAAATAGGACAATAAAATTAAAACTACATAGGACCCTTGACCCATTTTAAAAGCAGCAGTAGTCCAGTAAATAAAAGCAGGCGTTGTAAATACAGGCCTTGGCTACCTTCTCCATAAAGTAACGGCTGGAAGCGATGAAAAAAATTTAATACAGTAATTTTCCTCTTTGGCTCTTTTTCTAGACTCTCCTCAGCTCTCCAGTACTTATACCAAATGCACTTTAGTTATCATTTGAAGGGGACAGTCAAGCAAAAGTCCCGAGCAGTGCTGTAAAGTTGGTTTCCTGAGATACATTTTTTTTCTAATATGGATTTTTTCCCTTGTGATTTTCTATATTTAAAGGCCTCTAGTCTACACACACACACACACAAAACAAAACAAAAAACAAAAAAACCCAAACCCTTCTGGTTTACAAGTAAAACTGAAGGAAAAATACATATTACTTAGTTTCTCTTTCACCAAAATGCACATCTCGACGGCACACACATTCAGACTTTTACCTTGGAATCCAAAGTACACAAGTCAAGCAACAGTTAACACCACCAAATGCAGAGTCTACTCCAAATGAGAAATAGTCTTACTCTGCAGCTGCCCCAGCCCTCCACCCCCTTCACTCTATGCTGCATCCTGTGTCTTCTTGAAGTCAGAGTGTAAAGTGACTCTTCCAGAAAACACCCCCCGGTAAACGTACCCTCAGCTTTACAAAAGCTCGTCCTAAGTCACTTCTAGCTCCTGCTAGTTCCCCACGTCACTCTCAGGCGCTGGGTCTCCACTGCCGGCTTGCACGGGATCCATGCCACGCCTGCTCTCCTGCTGTAGTCAGTCACAGGCTCCTGAAGGCACAGAGGTAGCTTAGCCGTCAGGACTTCACGTCCCCGCCGTGAGGGCCACTCCTCTTGCCCGTCTCTGCAGAGACGGCCGCCCTCCCCCCCAACACGTGCTTCTTTTCTGGGTAGCAGAACCCCCAGAGGCAACCAGCTAGAACGACCCCACTCCAGAGCTTCGCCTGAAGATGCAGGAAGAGAAGGAGGGGGCCAATGGCAGTTGCTAGGTGGAGCTTCTGGGGTTGGCCTTCTCCTCCTCCCCTTTGTGCTGGGAATGGCAAAGAGCAGAGGGTGTGGTGGCTCTACCTGTTGATCCTAGGATGGAAGGGCTTGGGAGGAGGAGGGCTGAGCTGGAGTTCAGGGCACCTCCTCCGCCCCAACACAGTTGTCTACTTCTGCGCATCGGCTAAGGCTCCATCAGAGAAGCACCATCACGAGATGCGCGTGTGTTCTGTTACAGAGACCGGACCTGAGCAAGTGCAGGACCGGGCTAAGCAGTGTCTATAAGGCGGCTGCTGCTGGAGGCTGCGGGCAGTGGAGAGAGGAAGATGGAGATGAGGTAGAAGAGAACAAGGGGGACCCACAAGCATAATCTGAGTCCTCGGGGACAGACTGAACCCGCCTGAGGTCTCACTGCCTCTGAACTTACCGGTGTGAAGATCCTTCAAAAACTGGGAGCCTGCCCCGTGAGTTAAGTGGATGCGCCCGGCCCAGGCTTTGGCGATGCTGGAGGAGGATCCCCAGAAAGCTGGAGCACCTGTGGGCCCAGGTGCTGGCTCGCCTCATAGCTCCAGGTTCGGGGACTCCTCCTGTTCTGGGCACTCCACCCAGGTGAGTCACACGCTCATCTTTCCCCCATAGGTCCCACCACCAGAGCAGCAGCTCCCCAGGCTTCCTCCCCATCTCTCCTAACTCACTAGCTTCCCATCAACACAGGCCTGCTCTGTTTTCTCTTCCCTGGTAGAAGGTGGGCTGAAAAATTCATCGACATGGACTCATGAGAGCACACGGATCACCCTGTGGGCAGCTCTGGGCCTGAACCCAAGCAAGGGGCCAGCTAGTGGAGGAAGTGTTAAAAAAAAATTGTTCAGGCCATACTGGTGAAATTTGGAACCATCTCGGTATGTATTTGCCATTTACAATGAGAAGGCAGCAGCTCACACCAGCACCAGTTGCCAGTTACAGGGTTAATTCCCGGCAGGTGCTCATCCCTGACCGATGACCTCGGCAGGTGGGCAGTGGTTATTTATCAGCCTGTTTGGAGGTCTGAATATTGGGGAGGACTTTCTCTTTGTTTCCTTTAGGTTGTCCACTCTAGACAGACATGTAGAAACAGTAATAAAATAGCAATTAAGGACCTGCTGGAAACAAAGAAGGGAGCCTTGGGTTAAGGCAATTGTCCTGTAAGGTGTGGACTGTATTTCCTTTTCACAGATGACGGTCAGAAAGGTGACGTGGCCGAAGATCAACCCAGCAGCAACTTATAAGGCTCAGGCCAGCTTCAGGTCAGGCCTGTCTGGCTGCCTAATCCCACTTACAGAGAAGAGTTTCTCAGACTTCCAATGCCAGCTCCGCAGCAGCTGGCATTTGTAGTGTCTCATGTTATAAGGGACACAGGATTGGCCCTATGTTGACGATTGCTGAAGCAATGACACCTACTCCTACTTGGGGAGCGTCATTATACATATCTCTCTGCTTTTTGTATATTTGACCTTTTTCATACCAAGCAGAGGCTTATGGGCATGTTCCTGTTCCAGAAAGACACCCACGGATACAAACGGCCCATTCCTAGCCAGTCTACACACACACACACACACACACACACACACACACACACACACACACAGTCTTAAAAACATCTTCCAGCAGGAGCAGGACACAGATGAATTTGCCCTCAAGGTATAAAAAAGAAGTCTAGAGATCTCAGTGTCCCCAACATGTATCTTAGAAGCAACTGTGCCCTGTTTCCACACATGAATCACAGCATTCAGCTGCACTCACCGTCCTGGTTCCTTTTCATTTGCTCAAGCCCAGCCAAACCAAACCCAGGATCATCAGCAGAGGGACTGCAAATGTTTGCACACTGTGAGCAAATTAGGAGAAAGCCCTCAATTTAGACGTGAACGATTGTGCGTGGATATAAATAAACGTTGTTCTCAGCGCAGGTTCTGTCAACAGCTCGGCGCCCCACACGGACTCATCCAAAGGCAAAAGAGCAAGCGTTACTCATACCTGGCGAGCTCCAAAAACCACCTGGTGTGGCACACGCTGTACTTGGCCGAGCCGGTCTGTGAAACCAGCTGCTGGAATACAAAGCCGTGGCAAAGACACAGCCGGCTCTGAAAGAGGCTGTTTTCAGGCAGCCCCGAGGGCAAGACGGTCTTTCTCTGTTTTTGCTCCACTTGCCAGACCCTGGCAGTGGCCACTCCAGGAGTCTCACGATTTTTTTCCCTCCACTTTCCCCATTTTTTAAAATTAAGTGAGACATAATACTTATTGTATGATGTATATATTTTCAAAATAGAGAATGAAAAAGATTATAAATTGCTTTAATTCTGTCAACCACAGGTAATGGCTGTTAATGCTGAACACACGCTTCTAGAAGTTTTAAGGCATATATAAAAACTTCAACGTTAAAACAGGAACATACTGTAGGTAGCTGGCTTTGTTCATTCAAATACAGACTAGGAACATTTTAATGCCTATAAACAACCTTCCCAGCAATATTTACAAGGTCTGTGCAGATGGACAGAAAGCAATTTACTCAGTCAAGACACAGTGGATGTGTACCAAGAATTATTACTAAACATTTAGGTTGTTTTCAAACTTTGCTTCTAAAACTGAGATTTGGGTAAATATTTTACTAAATCATTATTTCTACAAATTTATTATTATTCCCTTGGGATACATTTCTAGAAGTAGACTGCCCAGATAGGAACTTTGTTTGTCTTTTCTAGGGCCGCCTCCCGTGGCATGTGGAGGTTCCCAGGCTAGGGGTCTAATTGGAGCTGTAACCACTGGCCTACGCCAGAGCCACAGCAAGGTGAGATCCGAGCCGCGTCTGCAACCTACACCACAGCTCATGGCAAGACCGGATCCTTAACCCACTGAGCGAGGCCAAGGATCGAACCCGCAACCTCATGGTTCCTAGTCGGATTCGTTAACCACTGCGCCACGACGGGAACTCCCCAGGAACTTTTTGAGACATTTATTTTTTTATTTTTACTTTTTTGATTTTTAGGGCTGCACCTGCAGCATACGGAGGTTCCCAGGCTAGGGGTCAAAACTGAGCTGTAGCCGCCAGCCTACACCACAGCCACAGCATCACAGGATCTAAGCCTTGTCTGTGACCTACACCACAGCTCATGGCAACACTTAACCCACTGAGCTGAGGCCAGGAATGGACCCTGAGTCCTCATGGATGCCAGTGAGATTCGTCTCTGCTGAGCCACGATGGGAACTCCAGGAACTTTTTGAGACTTTTAATACAAACTGCTTTCCAGGGAGCATAGCCTTCGGTGTCCGTGGGGCTTTGATTCCAAAACATCCACGGTTACCAAGCTCCACGGATGCTCAAGTCCCTCATTTATATAAAATGGTGCAGTGTTTGCACAGAACCTACACACAGCCTCCCATGCACTTGAAATCATCTCTACATCATTTATAATACCCCATACAACGCAAATGCTACATAAATACTCACTGGTGGGCAGCAAACTTAACTTCTGCTTTTAGGAACTTTCTGGAATTCTTTAAAAAAATATTTTTGATTAGAAGTTGGTTGAATCCGTAGAGCTGGAACTTGTGGATATGGAGGCAGAAGACAAGTGTGTATAAGTTTTCTCTCCTCGTCATCCTGAACCCTAAGAGCACTGAGTGATTATCATTTTTTCTCTGCCAATTCAATAGGCAGAAGTCGGTGTCAGTTTTCCGGAATTTGTACTTCTTTGACACTTGCGATGTTGAAATTTTGGGTCATCAAAAAATATGCCCAGGAGTTCCCATCGTGGCTCAGCAGAAACAAATCTGACTAGAAACCATGAGGTGGCAGGTTGGATCCCTGGCCTCGCTCAGTGGGTTAAGGATCTGGCATTGCCGTGAGCTGTGGTGTAGGTCCCAGAGGCAGCTTAGATCCCAAGTTGCTGTGGCTGTGGCTGGTAGCTACAGCTCCAATTCAACCCCTAGCCTAGGAACCTCCATACGCCGCGGGTGCAGCCCTTAAAAAAAAAAGCCCATCTGCTCATACAATTTTGTGCATTTCTTTTTTTTTTTTTTTTTTTTTTTTGGTCTTTTTGCCATTTCTTGGGCCGCTCCCGTGGCATATGGAAGTTCCCAGGCTAGGGGTCTAATCAGAGCTGTAGCCGCCGGTCTACACCAGAGCCACAGCAACGCAGGATCTGAGCCGCGTCTGCAACCTACACCACAGCTCACAGCAACGCCGGATCGTTAACCCACAGAGCAAGGGCAGGGACCGAACCCGCAACCTCATGGTTCCTAGTCGGATTCGTTAACCACTGTGCCACGACGGGAACTCCAATTTTGTGCATTTCTTATTTACCTCTAGAACTGTTTGCCTTTTAACGGTAGCACTTTCTTGTCTGTCACACGCGATGGGCTTTCTTTCCTCTTTTTTGATTCAACTTGATCTGTTGTTTGGGGCACAAAAACATTTAACATTTTTAGGTTAAACAAGTGCAAGCATCTCTATCTCCATCGAGTCCCGCTAAGACTCGCCTTCCCAAGCCTCCATCTTCCTCTATTAACTCATTTAACGTTCTGATCCACCTGAAGCACATTTCGGAGAAGAGCCTGAGGAACAGGGTACGTTCCCTCCCACGTGGCGAGTCAGTGGTTCCTGTGCTGTTTTGAAGAGAAACACTCGTTTCCATGCTGATTTAACATGCTGCGCTTATCTAAACACACTAAATCCCTAGATACTCTTTGGCCTGTTCATAGACTTTTCATTCTATTCCAATGATCTTGCTATCTATTCTGGGCAAGTCCCACCAGATCATTTTAACAACTGGAGCTTCACCATACATTTTAACACCTGAGCGGAGATTGCTGCCTTGTTCTACTTTACTTCCCAACTTTTCCTGGTTATTCTTGCTCATTTATCCTTCCTGAAAAACCCTGGCTTTATTTTATTAAGGACCGTGTCAGGGCTTATGTTACAGCCATTCCGTTATATATGAGAGAATTAAAGTCATTACCAGGGAACTACATCCAATCGCTTGTGATAAAACAGGATTGAAGATTATGTGAGAGAAAGAACATAGACGCATGTATGGCGGGGTCACTTTTCTGTACAGCAGAAACAGACAGAACTTGTAAATCAACTCTAACAAAGAATTTTTGAAAAATAAAGTCGCTATAACTATCTCTCCTGATGCAGACGCAGGGTATGCGTGTCATTTTTCTGCCCCTGTGTAGACGGGTGATCACGTCCTTCACTGCTCACCTGCTTCTCCTGACGCCCTTGCCTTGCAGTTACGTCGAGGACATCTGATTCGTCCTGGACAATGGGCTGGAAGCATAAAAGACATCTGCCACCTACGATCAGAGGGCATCAAGAGCCCACGTGCACCTCCTTCTTTAATAAGGTGGCGACCGCAGAGGGTACATACTGAGGATGGTGGAGCCACACACGAGGGGGAGGCAGCCTGCATCTCCGGGTTACTGCTTGGAATTCAGCGGCCTTGACAAGTCACCGGCGGGCATCAAGCTTCCAGTAGCAAGGAGGGAACCTTTCATTTGTGTCAAGACATTTCATCTGAGGATTTAGTTGTTCCCCTAGTACAAATAAATCCCTGCGTAAAGGTTGCAGATGTCTTATTTGGCGCACGTCTTTCAGAGCGACATCTCTGTTGCTATGGCGATAAGGAAGTCGGGTTCTGATGTACCGCAGTGTTACTTTATGCCAGACAGGAGGTCCATCTGCCTCGCAGGTGAGGACGGAACTGATGTGGGGAAGGGACATCACCGCGGTCCCTCAGAGCTGCCATTCCTGATTGTGGTTCTACTTCACACTTAGCTTGGGCTCTAGGGCAACGCTCCAGGGCAGAATTTCCCGACTCAAACCCACTTCCTCAGCTTTAAGCTGGCTCCACTGCTGCCCCTCTTTACTTAGTCCAGGAACTCATTCCAAAAATAAATGCGATTGAACGCTTCGAGCAGCCTCCGTGTCTGTCCCCGGTATGCTGGCCTACAGACTCTGTTTGTCCTGGCTCCCGGCCCCTCGTCCTGTACGTTTGGGAGGGAGGTCCTGGTCCCCTCCTCTTCCTCCAGTCTCGAGTCTCACCCTTTATATGTCATGAACCGCTGATTGATGGGCTCTTTTCCCAGGCTGGCCTCACCTGTACTTGAGCGTGCAGAAGTTTTTAGCAATTACAGCCAAGCGGGCAGTACCGTACCCTCAGTTTGCATGCAGGCACGCTCTTTTTACAGAGGCTCAGGGAGGGAGTGTTAATTAAATGTGCGAATGCAAAGCATCATTTCAAACCAGGGGTCCTTGCATAGGTCTTTTCGTGAGAACTCGGAAAAAACTAAGTGGAAGCCCAGATGTCAGCAGAGGGAACAAGTTCTCTCTTTTCCTCTCTGCCTCCACCACCCTCTCTCGGTGGCAGGGGTAGCACTGCAAAGATTTATTTGCCCCCTGAAACGCTCCTTAGAAAATGGAAATGATTATGGTCAGTTTCAAATCGCATTTTTCCCTCAGTGGCATAAATCCCGACTTCTGGCCAGGCCCCATTTTCGCTTATCCTTCGTTGGGTCCCTGGGAGTTCCTGGTTTTCAAAAACCCCTTCAGGGTTGAGATCTTATCTACAGAGAAAGTTCTTCACCGCTCTGGGGTAAGATGTATTAAATACAAATATTTTTTCATAAAGTTAAACTTCCCCCTTGAAATAGCTACCAGGTTACAGCCTTTTCATATTTTTGGCGTTAAGACGATCTATCTTTTATGAAGCCATTATATGTGTGCACTCGATGGCAGTTTGATTGGCTTTAAATGCCTTTACAAAGTTAAAAGTTGGCAATCCGTCCGTTGGTTTCCAAATTATTTTTGAGATTTTTTTCTGGTCTACATAATCCCAAACCCTATGAACCACTGGAATGTATGTTCAAATAGTTTTTCAACATGTGGAATATTTTCGGAGCCCTTGCATTTCTGAGAATGCCCGCCTGTGCCACTGAAAGACAAATTGCTGGGTGTAAAGTTCTTCCATCGTAACTCACCCCCCACCTCAAAATGCTGTGGAGTTGTTTGTAGCTAACTGTTGTAGAGCAAATGTCTGAGACTAGCCCCAGGGTTTGTGTTCTCATAAACAAATTTTTTCTCAAGAGTTGCAAGATGTTTTCTGCGTTTATTACTCCTTCCCCTGCTGAAGGCACCACAGCACAAGGCCCCGAGGGCATCGCCAAGATAGAATAGGTGGTGGCTCACAGCCATGGGGCCAGGTTCTAACATCACCCAAGTTTAAATCCAGTCTCACACTCTACTAGCCATTGTATCCTTGGATAGCGTCTGGGTCGAACTGTGTCTTCTAAAAAGGTAAGTTGAAGTCCTGGGCCCCAGGACCTCAGCATGTCACCTTATTTGGAAATTGGGTCTTGGCAGATGGAATCACTTATGATGACTTGCCAGGGGTGGGCCCTCATCCAAGAAGACTCCTGTCCTTAAAAGAGGGAAATTTGGGCACAGACACACACAGAAGTGAGACTGTCAGGTGAAGAGAGAGGCAGAGATGGCACACAAAAGCCCAGGCACCGACTAGCCCAGGCATGGACTGCCCCAGGCTATCGGCAGCTGGAAGAGGAAGGAAGGAGCCTCAGGGAGGCTTCAACGGGAGCACGGCCCTGCTGACACCGAGATGCCCCACTTCCAGCCTCACGACTGGCTGGGTTCATCTGCTGTTCTAAGCCACCCAGCTTGTGGTACTTTTTTTTTTTTTTACTTTTAGGGCCGTACCCACAGCATATGGATGTTCCCAGGCTAGGGGTTGAATTGGAGCTGCAGTTGCCAGCCTACGCCACAGCCACAGGAATACCAGATCTGAGCCACATGTGACCTGCAACAGAGCTCACAGCAACACCGTATCCTTAACCCACAGTGAGGCCAGGGATCGAACCCTCATCCTTATGGATACTAGTCAGGTTCATTACTGCGGAGCCACGATGGGAACTCCCTGTGGTACTTTGTTATCTCAGTCTGAGGAAACTAGTAGAGACAGATGCTCAAAGACCGTGAGCCGCCATCACTTTATCTGTACATGTGGGTAACAGTGTGTCAGCTCGAAGACTGCTGGGAAGGGAGAGGTAAGCAGATGAGACAAGATGTGTGAGATCTGGGACACAGGAGGACTGGCTTGTCTGTGCTGTGATCATCACCGCTGCCACTGTCACCATCACCCTCCTCCGGGGGTGGGGGGGGCTTGCTCCTGGGGATGCTTGCTTTCTTCTTCTGCGCTCTTGACAGTTTTATACAAAGCTTGTGTGACTTTTTAAAAAGAACAGTCATTTTGCTTCACTGTGGATTCCCAGCCCAGCCCTAAGGATTTCTGATTCGAAGGTCTTGAGTAGGCCTCGGGAATGAGTACTATTCGAAGGTGTCCAGACGTGAACTCTCACTAAGTATTGAAAGTACAATGTAATTAAAGTAGTGGACCTGGTATTAGTATTTCCTGGTCTATAAATATAGAAAATGAGGTCAAAGGAATTTGAACCTGAGTCAGAAAACGCAAAATCAAGTAATTTGTTGAGGCTGGACTTCAAGAATTTCACCACTTCGATGAAATGTGAAACTCTAGACTAGTATGAAAAAGAGCCAGATAATGAGGACTCCTAATACATCAAATACGGGAGGCGGCCCAGTATCAGGATTAGGAACACATGTCTTGGAATCCGGCGGGTTTCAATTCTAGCCGTGGTTCTTGCTTTCTGGCTATGTGAACCAGGAAAAAAGTATTTAAGCTTTTGCTATCTTTTAGGGTCTCGAGCTCTTCATCTGAAGATGGGAATGACAGCCCTCAGGGTTCTTGGGAAAAGGAAAGCAGATGTCATGAGAAAGCGTAAAGAAATGGCATCGTTTGCAAACATGCACTGGTACTTTTCCCAAGAGAGAAATCAACATCCTCGTTTCCTGCTCCTGATTGTCTGAAAAGTGCAAGAAAAGGGAGCAGAAAAAGGGAGCCAGAAGAGCCACAGAGGAGAACTAGGGGCTAATTTTACAAAAGATGTGATCTTTCTGCTTTCCTGGCGGCTTGCTCATTATTGTTGTTCTGAGACGAACCGTTCTGGGACTCTCCTTACTCATCTGCCTCTAGCAAATCTCCTCGTTCCTAGGACGTCTCTAGGTCACGTTCACCGGAGTACAGGGGCACTGTTTTCAGGAGTCCTGGTAGCTGATAGGAAAAGGTGTGTCTAAGGATGTGCTCCTTACCGGTTACGATTTTCCCTTTCAGTAACGCCCCTGCTACACTTGGAACATTTCACCATGTTCTTCACCAGAGTTCAAGATTCCAGGGAGGAGGAGACCAGGAAAGGTGTGCTTTCCTGAGGGGGGGAAGCAGGACACTCTGACAGCAGCAGGGGAGCTGGGCCTACAGTAAACGGCAAAGAGAGGAGCTCATTGGCACAAAACGGCACTTTTTATCTGGGCGTCACTTAAACCCTTGTGCACTTGCATCCTCCTGGAGCCACTGCGTTGTTTGCGGTATTTCTGTTCGACACGACCTGCTCGGCAGCTGTCTGACACCATTCCAGTGGTTCCTCCCCATCGCCTCCCTCAGGAAGCTCTGCGGCAGCTTGCTGGGCTCCCCGCCCCACTCTGGAATGTATCAGGGGTGCAATGAACAGGAAACCCCCAAAGGAGCAGAAGCAGAACACTGCTGAGAGCAACAGGGGAGCAGAGACAGCCCTTCCAGGCTTGGAGCAGCAGCCCACAGGGATCCAGAACCTGGGCTCTCTGCCCACTCTGCCCCCCGGGGACGGTGTCCTCAGCACCTGACAATGGCGAGGTGGCTGCCTCAGGGCCAGGAATTCCATTCTCAGCTTAGCTTCCCGAGAATGAAAGGCAGGGAAGGCCCAGGGCACCGCCCTCTGCACGGCTCTGGCCGTCCAAGAAATTTTCCCCTCAACCTTGCTGGTGGGGGTTCTCCTTTTTGGCCAGAACTGGGTCCTGTGGCCTCCCGGGCTGTCAGGAACTCTGGGCAGGTGTGGATGAGATCACTGGGACTGGAGGCAAGCGCGACTGCCGTCCTGGGCTGCTCTTGCTTCCCTCACAATCAGCACCTGTCTGCTGAAGGAGGGAGGCCCTGGCAGTGAAGAGAAGTTGCTCTAGCATGTTCCCCGCTGCTGTTTCATTTTTCTTCATTCCTCAACTTCTCTTTCCACTTTTATTTTTTAAAATCTGTTTTGATTTTTATTTGTTTTTTTAATTCTTTTGGCTATGCCCACAACACGCCTAAGTTCTCAGGCCCTGGATCAAATCCAAGCCCCGGCAGGGACAATGCTGGATCCTTAACCACCTGACTACCAGGGAACTCCTCTCCACTTTTGATACCCCCCCAAACTCCCGGATGGAATCAGCCCTGGGGGTAGAGCTGGGAGAGGTTACAACTGAGGTGTAACATCTGGCTGGGGTGACTTTGGACGAGGATCCTTCTCTGTCAGCCTGGAGGTACTATTATGAGATCCGAGGAACTGACTGGGTTATTCAAGCTTGTAGGCAGCTGCTGACCTGCCCACTTACAGGGGGACATCTCCCCACCTAAGAAGGCACAGCTGTTATCTGCTCTGGCTCCAAACCTCAGCTGAATGCTGTGCCTGCTGGTGCTGAGCGGGAATCTGCGGAGCAACCCTGCAGGTTGGCTCCGGGTGGGGCTCTGCCCAGAAGGGCTGGCGACGCTGCAGGATGGGGCTGGAAGGGCTCCCTCCTCCACCTTCGGCTCCTGGTGCCCTGATCCAGGGCTCCATTACCCAAGCAGCTGAGGCCGCGGGCAGCGTCTCTGGCACTTGAAGAACCAGAGTCCCTCCAGCGAGCAGAGCATCCGTAGAGCAGAGCCCACTCCTCTCAGCTTCTGCGGCATCATAATCGGACCTTTCCCATCTCCTCCTCCCCAGCAGAGGTGGCAGCTGCTTCCTGAAGTGGTCACCTCTGTGACACCTTAGAGTCCTTTTCTACCCTATTACCTAGTTGATAGCTCTGCACCTGCTCATCTCTGGGTTAAATTCTCTGGTCAAATCTGTACTAAGATTTCCGGCTCCTGACCCCACCTGACTTGGTGGCGTCACTGGGAAGACACAGCCCAAGGCGGGGAGGGTCCTGCCACCCCCCACGCTTCCCCACTCCTGAGGGGACTATTGTAGCAGCGCTGCTTCTCCTGCGCCTCCAGGATGAGGGCAGATAAAAGCCACTGTCTACCATCACACTGAGCTCTGGCCACACACACTCGGGGGAGCTGACACTGGTGAGCAGCACTGGAGCCGGTGGGCACCCAGCCTTGCCTGGGGCCCCTTTCAAAGCAGGAGGGCTCGTCACACCTCCTCCCAACATCGTGGGACCAGGGGAAGAGCACTCAAGGGTGACGGTGGGGGCGGAGAGTCTATTCTGTTAGAGGAAAATCCCAAGGAAAATTTCCAAAACCTCAAGAGCCTCAATCCAAAGAGAACACGTGAAGTTGAGAGCAGAATGTCACTCCTTTTGACCGTCTCTCCAAAACCTGACTTGGCAGCAAGCCCAGGAATATCCAATGTGGTTCCTAAAAAGCACAGGGAGAGCACACAATTCCTTTTGTTCTTAAAAAAACTTGCTTTTTCCAGATTCTGAGTTCCATAAACTTCAAGCTACTTTATTACAGTACACTTTTGAAATGTTATAACCCCAAATTTCCCTTCTATAAATATATTTTTTGAACTAGTAACACTTTACTTTGGCTGCTTTTTTTGAAGCACAAGAGGAATCAGTGAGTAGGAAGAGCTATCTATCATTTTCTGAGCTACGAACAAGCCAGGCACACTAGTTCCCTTAACTTAACTAATCTATATTCACATTAATGCCTGTTGGTTTGAATTCCGTAGGAAGGCATGTGACAGAAACTCCGAAGTCACACACTGTGTTACACAAGGTAGAAGTTTGTTTCCCCGTCACAGAGTGAATCCAGGGCTAGGATGGCAGCTCCACATCCAGTAGGGACATGGGACTCCACCTGGTTTGTTGCTCGGCTGGCTTCGACATGTGGCTTGTACCTCACGACCCAAGATGTTGTTCAAATTCCAGCCATCTCATCTGCATTCCAGCACGCAGGGAAGGGCTTGCCCATGACTGGTAAGGCCACTGAGAAGTTAGACGCATTGCTTCCACTGACATCCCATTGCCCGGAATCAGTCACAAAGTCACACCAAGCTGCATGGGGGGTTGGACAATGCAGCCTTTGTTCCGGTAGCCGTGTCCTCCAATCTACGCACGGGAAGAGCAGCTACTGGGAGGTGATGAGCAGTCTCTGTGCCACACTGTGACCTGTCACCTCTGGTCCCGGAGAGGTGCCCTTCCTAACTTTACCCGCATTAACAGGCTTATTGAGATACAATTCACATACCATCTAATTCATCTGCTTAACATGTACAGTTCAATGTTTTTTAGTATATTGAGTTGTACAAATTTTGGGTCATTTTCATTCTGCCCCCCAGAAGTAAACTCTGTACCGATCAGCAGTCACCTGTCATTTCTCTTGACTTCCTGCACCAGCCCTAGGCAGCCACAGATGCACTTTCTGTTTCTGTGGATCTATCTATTCTGGATGTTTCATGCAAATGAAACCAGAAAATGTGTCATCTTCTGTGACTGGCTTCTTTCACTTAGCATGTTTTCAGGGTTCATCCACATTGCAGTATGGATCAATTCCTTTTTATGGCCAATATTCCCCTGAATGGATATACGTTTTATTTATCCATTAATCAGTTAATTGACACCTGAACTGTTTCTGCTTTCTGGCTACTGTGAATAATGCAGCTATGAATGTTCATGGACAAGCTTCTCTGTGGACACTCTCATTTCTCTCGGGTACAGCCCTAGGAATGGAACTGCTGGATCACATGGTAACTCTACGGAGAACCTACTGAGGAACTGTCAAGCTGTATTATCCCAAGTGGCTATGCCGTTTGTTTTCCCAGCAACAATGTACACAGATTCTGATTTCTCCACGTCCTCAACACTTGCTACCATGTGACTTAGATGACAGCCTTCCTCATGGGTGTGAAGTGGTATCTCACTGAGGTTTCGACTTGCACTTCCCTAATGACCAATGAGGTTGAGCATCTTTTTTCTTTTTTTGCTTTTTAGGGTTGCACCCGTGGCATATGGAGGTTCCCAGGCTGGGGTCTAATTGGGGCTGCAGCCGCCGGCCTATGCCAGAGCCACAGCAACGCAGGATCCGAGCCACATCTGAGACCTACACCACAGCTCACATCAATGCCGGATCCTTAACCCACTGAGCGAGGCCAAAGGTTGAACCTGCAAGTTCATGGTTCCTAGTCAGAACTCCAGGATGTCGAGCATCTTTTCCTGTGTTTATAGCCATCTGCATACCTTCTTTGGAAAAAGAAGTCTATTCAAATTTTTTGCCCACTTTTAAATTGGTTGTCTTTTTCTTGTTGAGTAAGTGTATCTTCATTTCTCCATCCAGGAGTGGAACTGCTGGATCACATGAAAGCCCTTTATGCATTTAATTCTTTGAAAAGCTGCCAGACTGTTTTCAAAGGCAGCTGCACCATTTTACATTCCCCCCCTGCAGCGTATCTGGTTCCAGTTTCCCCACACTCTCACTCTGTGTTATCTCTTATCTGTCCTCTTGCTTGTAGCCCTTTCAGGAGGATGCAGTTGTATCTCAATGAGGATCTAAGCTGTATGTCTCTGACTGCTAACGATGCTGACCATCTTTTAGGTACTCATTGGCCACTCGGGGAGCTTCTTTGAAAAAACTCTATTCAGATCCTTCCTTTGCCTATCCCTTAGGTTGTGAAATTTATTTTGCTTTTCGATAGTTCTGTGCCAACAGATTAAGCTGTGCATCTAAGCTGGGATTTTTCCTAGAGAACACTAGTCTTTATCATAGGGAATTCATCAAGGCTTTCAAAGAGTTAGCATCTACTCAGAAGTCACGTCATATGGTATAAATGCAGATTTGATTCAGCACAGACTCCCTAAGAAGAAATTTTATTGAAATTTTGCTTTCAAATTTTGAAGCAAATCCACAATGGGACAACATGGGACTTGAAAGTAGCTTAGTTTTTAGCTGAGTGCTAAGGCATTACCTAGGTGAAGTGCGATAACATTAATTGTAAGCGACAAAGTACAAAGTTTTACATTGATTATTTAGACTCATGTTTAAAAATACATAAGCAAGTGATCGCTGTAGTTAATGACATTAACATAAAATTGAATATGATTCAACTTTCAGTAATGATGGGATAATTAAAATTATACTTTTAGCTAAAAATAATGCTTTTAATTCTTCATAGCTCTTTCCATAAGCAATATTGAACAAAACAAGCAGGTTAAAAGCATAACCTACAAAACATCCTTATTTTACATGAAATGTGAAAACCCCCAAATCCACAGTGAAATAAATACGCAGAACTGTGGGGCTCTACAACATTTCATTAGTGAAGATCCTCAGGCAGGGTAGGGCCAGGAAAGAAGATGACGACATGGAAAGATGCTGGCCTGGATGTCTGCAGACAAAGGTCTATCACAGAGAGTCAATTACTTCACCTTTTCGGACCTCAGTTTCCAAATCCATAAAATGAAAAGATGTAGCTGGATGGACATCTGAGGCCCATCTCTACACGTCCTATTAATCTACAGTGACCAAAGGGCATGGCTGGTGGATTGGATGGCATTTTCTAAGGAAAAGTAAGTCCAATGAGGCAAGATCGTTCCAAATCGGGGAGTCAGATCCACTTTAGAATAAGAAAAACTGTCCATACAAACAGTCTAATCCCCTAATGGTTTGCTCAATTGTCCGGCTGTGTGTGTGTGTGTGTGTGTGTGTGCATGCACACACGTGCACACGCACATGCACACACACAAAGCTAGCACTTTCCAAGTTTTGATGCTATTTCACAAAACGGTTGTCCCAAATACTTGGAAAACAACAGGTTCAGCAAAGTTGTGGCAGACCCTTTTAGCTGCTTAACCAAAACCCATTCTCTGTACTTTTTTTCTCCATTTAACATCATTTTAGTTTGATTTGAGGCGGCAGGATGTCTGGACTGTGGACTGTGACCAGCCTAGGTTTATCATTGTAGTCCTGCTCTCTGCTCCCTCAGCCTCCCTGCAGCTACGGGTGGCAGAGGGCCAAATCGCTTTATGGCCATGGAAGTCTCTTCTTCCAGAAGTACCTCCAGGGATTACTTTTCCGGGGCCTATGTTTTGGGATTATTGACACAGACTAACTTAATTACATAGTGGACAGAAGAATATACTCCCTGGCCAATCCTGCCAGAATGTTACTCATCTTTTAGGCGTTTCTCCCATATAACATTTATTCCAGTTTCTCTCAATAAATAAAAATCTGTAATTCATTCACATACTGGAACTTACCTTGGCCCCATTTTTGGAAAGGATTGAAAATGAAGGGGAAAAAAATCTGTTGGCTAAGGAGGAACACGTCTACTAAGTTTCTTGTCTAGCACAAGGCTACAGAACTCAGGAATTCGTATTTTCTGAGTACACAAAACATAACACGCATGTGAATCAACCTTTTAGACGTAGCTGTCCTGTCCAAAAAAAAAAAAAAAAAAAAAGCCTGGAATCTAGTGACTCTCAGTTCTGTGTACCAAAATCACCTGTGATGCTGTAAAAAGAAAATTATAGGTGCCTTCCATGCACTGCACACCCCTCCGACTTAATAGGTCTGGAGGTGGCTCAGGCATCCATCATTTTCAAAGCCCCAGGGTGACTGACTGGTGGCCAAGGTTGAAGTACAGTGCTTTATAAATCACAGAGGCTGCGACTGTTCAAGACGTTCAAGGCGAATAAAGCCTTAAGCCGCGGTGGAAACCACCTGCTAAGCGGTACCAGTTGGGTCTGGAACTCAGCAGCTGGGTGACTCTGGGCAGATAAAACTCTGGGCCTTAAAGAGTCCTTCCAAAGAGGTGAACTTTTGCTATGGATGTCCACGCCGAACGTTTATAAAAGCACATGTAGAATTACAAAGGTGTTTGGAAACGTTTCACGTAGTATTTAATCTGAGTATCGTGTCATGCAAGATCCCTTCCCTGCCCTGTTCGCAGGGAAAAATCTATTTCCTTCCAACGGGATAGGAAATTTCAATCTGCGAGGCCTTCCCTGACCCACCCACCCAGAACTGTTACCTTGACCGGGTTTCTGGGGCAGGTTCTCCATCTCCCCTCCACACTGGCCTCGTTACCTGCCACCCCCGGCGCCACTGGCACACTATGGGCGCCTGCACAAGCAGGGGGTCTCGGTCTTTTCAGTACCCCCCGTGACGGGCGACGTCAGCGGAGACGAACCCACGGGCCGTCGCTCGCCTGAGCACGGACGCCAGGGAAACGACCCTCCCCGAACTCGGTTATGCAGGCCCGCTTCTCTTCCCAAGGCCGCATCGCTCTCCCTCCTGCACTGTGACTGTGGTCCTCTGACCCCAAAACCCCCCGAGGGAGGCCGCGAGGGCTGCCGAGACTCGCCCTCCCAACCACCACACGGACAACTGGCTGGTTCCGGCCCGCGGCTGGCACCCGGCTGGCCTCCCGCTGAGGCGGCGGCGTTTAATTGCCCCACCACCTCCGAGGACCGTACGCTGCGATGGTCCCCGTCGCACCGCCGCAGAACCAAGCTCAGGGGGCTCAGGCAACCCGCTCGACAGGTCAGGGGTCAGGAGGCGGAGCCAGGAGCCCAGGCGTCGCTCCAGCGCGCAAAGTCTTAAACCCTACACGCACCTTCCTCATCCCGAGATGCTCGGACGACTCCCCGCTGTGGCTCAGGGACCAGGCCCCCGAGGTCGCCGGTCCCTGCCTCTGACAGCGAACGCGGGAAAGCTGTAACCGCCCGGACGGGAAGGTGGAGGCACCGACCCCAGGGCGTCTCCTCCTGCCGGCGCCTCAGGGATCCCAGGAGGCCCTGCCCACCGTCCGACACCCCTGGGGTCCGGCCAGGCAGGCGGCCCTCACCTCCCGCCGCAGCCCCCCACTTCCGGGTCCCGCTCGCCGGAAATGACGGACCGGAAGCGCCGCTCTTCTCACGGGAGGGCGGGGAAAGAAGATGGCGGCGCCCAGCAGCCGGTGAGGGGAGAGGACACCGGGCTCCCAGTAGGGGCGGCCCGACTCGTGCGTGATGGCCGCATCCCCGCACACTCTCTCCCCACGCCTCCTGACAGGTACTGCACCCGCCCCCGGGCACGACTTTGGGGGAATTCGCTTCTCTTTGCCACGTGCAACGCCGTGGTGCGGCTGGCTGCAACCTTGGGAGCCCTTGGCGAGGTCATCTGGGCACCCGTGGAGGAAGTGAGCTTTGGAGTAGCCTTAAGTGCCGAGGCTGCGGAGCTGGGGTCCAGCCTCGCACTGGGGTCCAGCCTCGCACTGGGGTCCCGGGGGTCCGCGCGGCCTCCATCCCCTCCCACCCACCCCGGGGGGGTAGGGCGGGCGGGCGGGCGATGTCTGGTGCTTCTTTGTTAAGAGACAGTGGAGGCTGCGGAAGGGAGGACCGCGTAGAACCGAGGGGCTTCACCATACTCTTTGTTGGCTTATCAGAGCCTTAGAGCCTAGTCGTTTGTAAGTGACTCGTAAGTTTCACTTGTAAACCCAGGACTAGGGAAGTGCTAACCACCCGCCCCGCCCGGCCCCTGGAGCCTTGTTTCAATACTAAGCTTCTTGATGACAGTGATAATGACCACGTCCGACACCGGGCCATAACCACCCCTACCCCCAACTTTTGTCTTTCCACCATTCGCGTGGCCCCTGATAACCCTCCACATCAAGGACCTGTCGCAACTCTTACGTTGAAAGTGGAAAGAACCTTCTTGGCCTTTGGCTAGGTCTCACCTCCAGTGGCACCCGTTCAGAGAGGCCTGACCACCCTACCTAAAGTGGAGCCCCCTTGCCCCCTTTCTCACATCACCCTGTTTCTTTCATTGTGGTTAGTTAGCACCATCTGTAATTGTTTGTTTACAACCGCTTTATTATGTACTTCCTCCATGTATTCTAATGGAACCTTGAGAAGGCAGGGGCAGTGTCTCTCTGCTTCAGTGCTGTGTCCCCAGTGCCGGAAACAGTAACTGGGTGCATTGTTGGTGCTCAGTAATTATTCGTGAATGAATGAAATTTGTCCTGATGGAGCTATTCAAGGAGCAGTTGGGCATTGTTTGGCCCTTGGTCATTTAGGATGATGACTGATGTGTGAGGAACGTGTTGCTGGTGGTCCAGACTGGAGATGAGTAGAAGACAGGGATGCCCTTTTGGTCAAATCCCAGAAACGTTTTCAGGCCTCACCTATCCCTGGCTCTCTGCAGCATCTGGCAGTGTTGATCACAGTGACTCTGAAATTCCTTTATCACTCTTTTCTCATAATGTTCTTATTTTATGGGTCTCTTTTATGTGCTCTCAGGGCATGTCAACTGTGTTTTCTAGAATTGATTGCTTGTCTATAAAATGAGGCAATTCAACTAGATTATCTCAAAGGTCCCTTCTGGTTCACAAAGGAGGGGAGGAAGTTGATAAGTGGATAGGTGTGTAGATGAAACAAGATTGACCCTGGTTTGGTAACTTTTGAAGCTGGAGGAGGAGGAGTAATGGGGGGCTTATTGTCTTGTGCTATCGCACATGACTGGAATTTTCCATAATGATACATTTTTTTAAAGGGTCTGCGATTTTTTTTTTTAAGTTTTATTGGAATATAGTTGATTTACAATGTCGTGATAATATCTGCTGTACATGGGTCTGTGATTCCTTTGAGTTACTTCTTATCACCTTCTACCATCCCTGACTCTGAGTTTTTGATCCTGACCTTAGGCAGTCATTCTCAGAGAGCTCGTCCTTTCGTAGTGCTTGAATTATCACCTCTGTAGGGAGGGTTCCCCCCCCCCCCATGTGCATTCCTCAAGAGTAGCTGCCTTTTTCCCTTTCAGCTCTGTATTTTCAGCTTTCAGTAGGGTAATGCCACCTAACAACTCAGAATTCCCCAGTCCCAGGAAGTGCACTGCATTTGGTTCATGTAGTTTGTTGCTGGATCCGTCTTTTTTTTTGGATCCATCTTTTTGGTGCTGGTATGGGAGTGATTAGTAGACAGCTTAGCTTCCTGAAGCTATGAACGTAATCACCAGAATATCTGCTAGTAATTGGCCTGTACAACTTGCTGTGACCTACGTGGACGATCCTGTGTGAGAGTTTGACATGGAAGCAGCGTGGTGGGAAGGGGGCAGAGGGAAACTGGACCATATTAGGTGTCTGTCGG
Source organism: Sus scrofa (assembly GCF_054392235.1). Classification (NCBI taxonomy): domain Eukaryota; kingdom Metazoa; phylum Chordata; class Mammalia; order Artiodactyla; family Suidae; genus Sus; species Sus scrofa. Next base: position 63,297,972 of record NC_139394.1, read on the forward strand.
GCATGCCAGACTGTTCTTCTAAAGCTTCAAAGTATTTTGTAGCTATTACAATTTTTCCAGGACCTTTCATCTACTTATCAGCTACCTCGTGTTAAAAACCCTGCAATCGTGACTCTGGATCTATTAAAAGCCCTGTGTATTTTTAGACCTACCATTGTTTACATAGGGCCAAAGCATCTTTACGTTTCTAGGCACTGATTCATAGAGAGTGACATGTTTTGCCTAAATGAAGTGTTTCCATCAGTTAAAAGTGCAGTTTCCTAGCTGTTTTTTCTTTGTCTTCCTGTAAAATCTCATTTTCACCCTCTTCATCTTGAGGGATGTTTTGTAAGATGGTTCTTTCTCTCACGGTAACATGCATTTCTCTTTGGACCAGTGGCACTCAAAACCGATTTCGAATTAAGGCCCAGAACAATAAAAGGCTTAATGCCTTCTAGACATAATCTTTAGTATTTAAATCGTAGTATGTCAGAGAAACAACGTCAAGGCACAAAAGGAAGAAAACACCACATCAAAGGGGAGTTTCCATTGTGGCTCAGTGGAAATGAATCTAATTAGTGTCTGTGAGGATGCGGGTTCGATCCCTGGCCTTGCTCAGTGTGTTAAGGATCCAGCATTGCCATGAGCTGTGGTGTAGGTTGCAGGCGTGGCTTGGAGCCTGAGTTGCTGTGGTTGTGGCATAGCTGGCAGGGCACTTCCATATGCTGCTGGTGCCACCCTAAAAAGAAAAAAAGAAAAAAGAAAAGGAAAAAAAAAAGGCAAGAGACCTTTACTATCAGAGAACTGAGTTTGAAGGAAATAACATATCAGTCAGCAGGCGGAGCTCAACCCTGCTCTTCTTTCTTGTACACGTATACAGATGACACATTCATGTGCGTGGAAAATAAGCATTTCGTTCTTCGCTGAGGTTTGAGGGTATGATCTCAGTGAAGGAGGGACTTATCCCTGGTCTAAGCTAATTGCCACGCTCACCAAGGGTCAGTGATAGTTCAGCTTCCCGAAGTCCAGGTAAGCAGCGAGAGCCACCCAGTCATCAGACAGCACGCATCGTTGCAGGGAAGGCCCTCTGCTAGCTGCTGTAGCAAAGGCCAGGAAGGGAGAGGCCCTCCCCGGCAGGAACTGGGAAAAACGACCTGGAAATGGTCAGCATTAAGAAATGCCACAAAGAGAGTATAAAGTGATGGAGTAGTTGGGAGAGACGTCGGCGTTTGACAGGCAGCCCGGAGGCAGGATACCGCAAGCCAGCAAACAGCCTAGCACAGAGGAGCAGGGAGAACTGTGGTGTGGGCCGTGGAGGGCAGACAGCCAGGTACAGGTGCGTGTTGGGCTGAGTCACAGGATTCTGGGCTTTAGGACGAAAGCTGGTGGCTCTATGGGACTTGGGTTGGAGAGGAAAGAAGTTAACCAAGGCTGGGCCGGCGGCTTGAATCCTGCAGGGGTGCCGTGGCCCAAGTGTGAGGTGATCGTGGTCTGTCAGACTCAGCGAAGAGAAGCACAGATGGGACCAGTATCTCAGCGTCGACTGGAGGTGATGAGCATGAGGTGATGAGGGAAGCATCCAAGGTGCCCTGAGATCCCACGGAGGCGATGGCTTTATCTTCAGCAGGAAATAGTGGAGATAAGGGTGCGAGTGCACTGAGCCTGGAGACGTGCTGCAGCCCGTCTGCTTGGAGATACTCAGCAAACTGGGCACAGGCCCTAGAAACGGGGTGGAGGATCAGAAAGTCCCCTGTGGTGGCATTTGTTCAGGGACAGTTGGGAGTGTTCAGAAGGGTCATCTTGACCTGGCAGATCCAGCAAAAGGAGCCGCCACGGGAAGCTGAGAAGTGATGGGTGGCAGGCAGAGAACCAGGGCTCCTTCGGGTCATGGACGCCCTGCGGGGGGGAAAAAGGGGGGTCTGTGCTGCTGTCCCAGTGAAAGCTTGTCTGCGGTGAGGCCTTGCATGGAAGCGCTGGGCTTGTTGATGTTTGGAAGAGGTTTAGAGACAGTTGACTGCAAGTCGAATTCAGGTACAATGAAAATAGTTTCTTCCTAGCTGGCTCGATAGCGTCATGCTTTATTGAGAATAATCCCTCTCCCGTTTAGTTAGCTCATCCGACCTGGCCAAAATATTGATCTGAACTATACCTTCCAGTTGACTGTTATTTATTGAGAAAGATTCTGCTCCTCGTTTTCTACCTTTGGAAAGTGGCTGAAGTGATGGTTTCATACTTTCTTAAAAAGATCTATAGTGTGGTCATTTCAGCATTTGATCCTGAGATGGAGAAAGTGCCCCAGCCCTGCTGAGGAATTAACGCTGATTTGAACGGTAGATAGGGAGTTCCCTGGTGCCCTTAACAGTGGTTAAGGAACTGGCGTTGTCACTGCTGTGACTCAGGTTGGATCCCTGGCCCGGGAACTTCCGCATGCCGTGAGTGTGGCCAAACAAAACAAAAGCAAAAACAGTGGGTAGAGCTGATCAGTACTGTTTACTCCCAAGTCTGGGTCAGATCATTTTAAAGTTCTGACCTGCCACGCATGCATTGCTTCCCGTGGTGCTGGCTTTGCTTCTGCGTAGACACAGTCACCTTTCCGAGTGGCACTCATCATTTTAATGTTTTTCCCCTTTCTCTCTGTGACAGGCTGGATAGGAGGATGCATCTGGCATCTGGAGAGGAGAGCCATGCAGGAGTCACCGCATAGGCTTCTGCATCTTCTCAGGAACGTCAATCAACAGTGGAGCACCTTTCGGCACCTGACCTTCCTCAGGCGCATGGTACGTTGAGAAGCTCACTCCACGCCGCCACTCACTGCCTCTGCTTTCCCCCAGTGGGGGATTTCAGAAGCGCCTCTTGTGAGAAGCGTTGCAAGAGGGACTGCTTGAAAAGGACTTTCATTTCATGTGCTCTCAAGTTTATCCAAAACTTCAGTCCCTTGTTTTGATTATGCTTCACCGAAACCGGAATGATTTGGTGTTCGAGTTTTAAAGTAGGATCTTGAACTTATTGATTAAGTTTGGAGAAAGACTGAAAACTTCTGGCATGTCGAAACTAGGCTGCAGTTAGGAAAAGCTGAACTGTTGTAACGCTTCTTTTTAAATTCTTTAAAGTTCTGTGACATCAGTAATACAAAAATTGCTTTTGCAGTGCAAGCCCCCTGTGCTTTACACAAGTGCACCTCGGAGCAGATTCACACAAATTGAGTTTTTGTGACTTGCTGGGCTTTTGACCGTGGACGCTGGTCATATCGCTCCGTGCTCCTGTAGGCCTTTGTCCAGGACGGCTCTGTGATGTTGACAACAGCGTAACGTACATTTGCCACTTGCCCAAATAGTAAAGTATCATCAGAGGAAGAAGTGATAGCTAAAACCTCGCAACTTCTGTGCCAGCCTGAAAGAATAGCAAGTTCATAATCGGAAATCCTGTTTGACGTTTCTCTCATCTTTTTTAGAATTGAAATGCCCACTTTAACTTTTAAATCTTAATAAAACTCATTGCTTTGATGAGAGATTTTAATTTCCAGAAATGTTCGGACTTTTAAAGTTGGGAGTCAAGGATAACGGGTATTTAGAAGAGAAACTCAAATATGCATAATGCCTTTTTATGCGAACAGAATGCTGGATTCGGTCATGAGTTTGTAACAGCTTTCAAAGACTAGTGTATATGATTTCAGGCCTTTGTAATGTAATGGAAAAGCCACATCACTGGTTATCAGGAAAAGTGGCTCCAGATCCCAGGAGTGCTGATTCTTGGTTCTGTCAGTTTATTTCTGAGCTTTGGTTTCCTCGTCTGAAAATTAAAGAGAGAGACACTAATAATGATGCATCTTCTTTTTTTTATTTTATTTTTTATTTTTTTTTGTCTTTTTGCTATTTCTTGGGCCGCCCCTATGGCACATGGAGGTTCCCAGGCCAGGGGTCGAATCGGAGCCATAGCCACCGGCCTATGCCAGAGCCACAGCAACTCGGGATCCGAGCCGCGTCTGCAACCTACACCACAGCTCACAGCAACGCCGGATCCTTAACCCACTGAGCAAGGGCAGGGACGGAACCCGCAACCTCATGGTTCCTAGTCGGATTCGTTAACCACTGCGCCACGACGGGAACTCCTTTTTTTTTTGTTGTTTTTTTGTTTTTTTGTTTTTTTTGTTTTTTTTTTTAAATGATCCATCTTCTCGATCAACTTTGGAGAAGACTGAATGAGAGATGTATTACATAAACTGTAAAGATATGTGTTAGAGAAAACTGTCATGTACCCCATGAATGTCAGTCGCAATTAATACTTTTTGCTGTTAAGTGATGGAGATTATCTGATGCTAAAGCCCCATTCTCTCCGCGTGTGTGACGGTAACATCGCCAGCCCTGGACAGCATCGTCCTGCTGGGCTCCTCTCTCTGCTGTTCGCCTGGGAACGTGGAAAGGCAACAGGTTGATGAGGACTCTTCCTTCCAGAAAACTTTATCATTGTCCTTGGAATGTTCAGCCTCCAATTTCTGGTGCTACGTAGGGGAGAATCCTAGAGGAGATGAGTAAACAATAAATTTATCCTTCCTTCAAGGGACTTAAACTCCTAGGACTTTCTAACCATAGAATTGAAAACCAGTGGTGAAGTGTTAACTGGAGACTCCTGTCTCTTACTATAGTGATGCTCATGCAACCACCACTCCAATACTGGTTATTTCAGCGTGTATTTACAGAGGTACAGGAAAATCTTAAGTGCTGTAGGAGCTGGACTGATGGAAGGTGTTACTAAACAGCCATTGAAGAGCATTTGGGACCTTGATATTATAGTAACATGTACTTTTAAAAAAGATTTTATTTTATGTTGGACTATAGTTGATTCACAAGTGCTTTGTTGGTTTCCAGTGTACAGCAAAGTGATTCAATTATACATCCATCCATTCTCTTTCAGATTATTTTCCTGTGTAGGTTATTACAGAATATTGAGGAGAGTTCCTTGTGCTGTAGAGTAGGTCGTTGCTGGTTGTCTGCTTTGTCCGTAATAATGTGGATCTTTTAATCCCAGCTTCCTGGTGTGTCCCCCCTTCCTCTTTTCCCTTAGGGGACTGTAAGTTTGTTTCCAAAGTCTGCGAGTCTGTTTCTGTTTCCTAAATGAGTGCATTTGTATCATTTTTCTTTAGATCCCACATATGAGTGATATCACACGATATTGGATTAACGTGTCCTTCCTTTTTAAACTTAGTATGTCACACAACTGAACAGAAGCCTCAACCAGCGAGTAAAACCGAAGCCAGAACCAGTGGCAGCTCCTTTCCTTGAAAAAACATCCTCGGATGAGGCCAAAGCAGACATATATGAGATGAGCCCTCTCTCAGCCCCCAGCCTGTCTCCGTCCAGAGAGCCATATGCAAAAGAAGCGCTGGAACTAGAAGCTGCCTCAGCAACCGAAGGCCCAGTCGCTGCGGAAAAAGAGGCAAAGGAGGAGCGGCAGTGGAAGGAGATGAAGCTGCGGTGGGACGACTTGCCCGGCGCTCTGGCCCGGCTGTCCAAGATCAAGCTCACAGGTACTTTGTTCCTCTGCTCCGGTCAGACTCTTCCTTGAAACTGTGCTTTTCGTTCACCCGAAGGCGAATTTGATGACTAAGAGGGATACTTTGAAACGGCAGGTCCTCTCTTAGTACTTGTTCTCTCTTCACCTTACTTGGGGTTTGAAGTCAAATTTGTGGAATTCTGATTACGCAGCAGGGTAAATAGTATTGTCCCGACAATCGTCGGTCTTATTTGCGGTTAAAGCAGGGCGCGGGTCCTGCTGATCTCCTTGTCGTTTGGGTGTCTACCCACTCTGTGCTCTAAGATGCGGTGAGGCAGTGTGTTCTCGTTCAGGTCTCAGACAGGAGGAACTGCACTGCTGGGTTTGACGTGAAGTGAACCCACCGGCCACTGCTGTGGTTTGCCTCTTGAGGGGCGGAGGGCAGGCTTTGGGATTGTCCCACGTGTGCGGGGGTTTAGGCTGCTCCTCTGCAGAGAGGTTTGGAAGCAGGTTTGGTTGCCTGAGTCTAGCAGACTGCACTGCATGTTGTTATTATTATCCTCGAGTGGGTACTGACCCCTCACTGTGTCAGCGTCACCGGGTCGTCACAGCCACCCCGTGAGCCAGGCAGGGCTTTGTTATCATCCCAGCCCAGCAAGACTTCGAAATGGCCCCGTCTGGGCTAACCCTGTTCGGGGTCAGCCTGCAGACTGAGGGCCTGGCTCTCCTCTCCTGCTGGCAGAGACCGAGGAGGAGACACGAAGTGGGCAGAGAACGCGGCTGAAGCAGGCCCTCTTCAAGGACAGAAAGTGCCTCGTGATGTGGTCGAGGCAAAGTTGGGACGGAACGGATGAGACAAGGTTTTGAGCGTAGAGAAAGAACGTCAGGCAAAGGGGAGCATTTGCTTCTTTGCTTGTTTCCCAAGAGAGCTGAGCCTGACAGGCAGGGTCAGAGGAGCTGAGCCGGGTAACTCCCGGCCTCAGGGATCCGCTCACTTACAGTCGCTTTTGGGGGGGTTGACAGGTGGGAGCAAGGCTTGGACAGAGTGACCGGAGTGGGTGCTGTCCCTGCGAGCATGCCTCAGTGTGCCAGGGGGGCTGAGCAAGCGCCCCCGCATTCCTGCCACAGTTGTCCTGTGTCCCGGACACAGTGCTGCGCTTGGCACGTTGTTGGCGGGTGGAGAAGGGCTCATATGCCATCGTGGCGAGCGGCTCTCCCACGTGCCCCTCCCTTCACACGGCTGAGGGGCAGCTTCCTTCTCTCGTTCTTCCGGGGCAGGAAATCCTGGAGCCCTCAGTTCTTTGCTCAGCACGGCGAGCGTTCGTCTCCAGCCTAAGCGCCCGCCGTCCGCCCGGGAATCGGTGTAAGGAGCCTGCGAGGGAACAGGCGGTCCCAGGAAGGGAAACAGGACGGGCACTTCGACACGTAAAGGAAGCGACGGGGGCGCCTCGACGTCTCTTTAAGATGCCTGACTACAGAGTTATTTTATTTGGCGCTTAGGAAGCCAGTGTTGACAGGCTGCTAAATCAGGAACTAATTATCAATGTCTCCTCTTCTTAGAGTCTCAAACGAGGTCTTTTGAATAATTGATTTTAAATGACATCTGAGAGTTTGTTTTCGTGATGCTTATTTCTTTAGGAACAGATGGGAAAGGATAATTGGCTCGGGTTCACTGGGGGGGGCTGGGGGTGCAGCTTCCTTCCCTCACACTGGCTGGCATATTGTTTTTCCTCTTCTGTACCTTAGGTGTTGTGTATCCAAATAGGCATTCCAGATGCAGGATTTGATATTTGAAACACGGCGTCTGAAATCTAAAGCAATGGTTAAACCACTCGTTCAATGGTTTGCGTTGTGCTGTCTGTTGCGTGTCGACTGTTGGTCCCCGGTGTCGGTTTGCTGAGGAGCATATGTGGCACGTGTGTTCAGATGGCACTTCCTGGCCACCAGCCCTGGGGATTGCGTCCCGGAGGCTGGGACAGGATCTGAGTTCTGCATCTTGGCCCGAGTGTGGATGGTGTGAGGCAGGTGGTCCTGGACCACCTTGGAGTCAGTGAAGCAGGCTGCACAGGCAGAGGGCCAGTCCCAGCCTGTGGTCTGGTGGGCATGGGGGAGCTACCTCTGGAGACCAGAGCAGCCCTCGCCACCGCCGGCACACAGCTGGGGGCTCTGGGCCACCGGGAGGGGTCTACAGAAGCAAGGTGCGTGGGGGGTGGGGGCAGCCCCCCCTGCAGCCCCAGATGGAAAAGTCCTGGGCAGTAAATTTCTCCTCCTCATATCATTTTCTATATTCCATGCCCCAGGTTTCTGGATGAGCTAATTGAATTAAAGTCATTTCCTTCTGCTTATTCCATTTAAGGAGGCAGCACTCTTTGGGTGACCCTGGCCCTCTTCTTTGACCTCTTAGCTCACTGTTCATTTTATTACTTGAATTTACACACGTCTTTGAGTCAGCAGAATTTCTTCCTTCCTTCCTTTCTTTCCTTCTGGAAAACCCCTGATACCTATCAATTGATTTCTTTTGGACTCTGAACATCTTGGACAATTTGTTTATAGCTGACGGTAGCCGAGCAGGCTCATCCAGGAGTCAGCCATCACTTTACAGAACGAGCCTTCCTGCCTTTGCCTCCTCTATTTAAAGCTGTCACACGCTGGGGAAGGGCCCTGTGGCCATCACACGTACTTGTCACCGTAGGATCAGAGGGTTGCAGCAGGGGCTGCCTTGGCATTTATGCCAGGGTCCGGGCCCAAGTTTGCAGGAGCTAAGGCCATTGAAAGGTTTTTTTTTGTTTGTTTGTTTACTATGAAAGGAAGTAAGACTGAGTTTATAAAAAGTAATAGTATATCTCCCCTGAGTTTCTCTTGCCAAGTGAGCCCTTTACAGTATGTTTTTGGAGTTTCTTGCAAAGACCACACTGGGGTGAGGAAATTTTATTTGGATGAAGATCATAGGAAGCTTTGATGACTCAACTGAGTTTATACTTAATATAGGTCAATAAAAAGCAGAAATTTAAAAGCTACAACACATTTTCTGAGACCAGAACACTAAAGCAGATTGTTTACTGGAACCAATAGATTACACTATTGATGGAACCGATACAAACTACACTCTATCAATGTATAGATTTTTTTTTTTCCCCTAGAGCCTAGAGTGCTGCTTTTTATTAAAAGAAAAAAAAAAAAAAAAGCCCACCAAAAATAGAGGGTACAATTTTATTTTAGATTGTTATAGTTTTTAAAAGTCAGAGTACAGTTGTCTTCAGCTATCGAATGCCGCATAAAGGGTTTTTCACATTTGCATAAAAATTGAGTAGAATTTCGAGTAGAATTTTTAATTTTTGAGTAGAATTATAAGTTCTTAAATTTTAACACCTGTTGCAAAATAATTACTTTAATATTTATGTGCTTATTAAATGCTAAAGTAGTATTTTTATTATTAACTGTTTACTTTTAGAATAGAAAATACAGATGAGCAAAGATGAGAAAAATGGAATCTCCTTATCACTCCACCCCCTGAAAATAATAACAGTTTTGATGATTTTGGTGTATTCTAGAATATTTCTCTCTGCATCCCCTTCAGATATTTTTGCTTTTTACATAAAAGTGAGATCAAAATGTAAATGCTTTCTGTGATTTTTTTAAATTCTTATTCTGAGCCTATCTTTTTGTGTCACTGTGTTTTACCCTGTTTTTGATGGCCTTTTTTATTTTTTTATTTTTGTATTTTATTTTATTTATTTTATTTTATTTCATTTATTATATTTATTTATTTATTAGATTTATTTATTTTATTTTATTGTCTTTTGTCTTTTCTAGGGCTGCTCCCACAGCATGTGGAGGGTCCCAGGCTAGGGGTCTAATTGGAGCTGTAGCTGTCGGCCTACACCACAGCCACAGCAATTTGGGATCTGAGCCGCGTCTGCGACCTACACCACAGCTCATGGCCTCATGGCAACACCGGATCCTTAATCCACTGAGCGAGGCCAGGGATCGAACCTGCAACCTCATGGTTCCCAATCGGATTTGTTTCCGCTGCGCCACGAAGGGAACTCCTTGATGACTTTTTTAAAAAAGAAAAAAAAAAAAAAAGTTATGTTTTTTTCAAGATACGAAATCCCGTAATATATACAACAAGTGCCTCCAGGCCCTGCAGCAACCAGTCTTTTTCAGACAGTTTTCGCCCTTTCTCTGCGCACAGTCTGTGTGGTGATGTTTCTAGCCCAGCCTCAGGCTGGTGAGATGGGGTGCAGGTCTCGAGGGTCTGCCATTTACTGATTTGGTGACGAGGGCACATTCTTTCACATCTCTCAGCCACAGCCATTTCTTCATCCATAAAATGGGGGTAATTCTACCTCATAGGATTGTTTTGATTATGTGAGATAATGCAGGGAAATAATATTGTACCAAACCTACCATGTAGTAAAGGGTCAAGAAAGGTTTGTTACGGAGTTCTGGGTTGCGGGTTCGATCCCTGGCCTCGCTCACTGGGTTAAGGATCTGGTGTTGCTGTGGCTGTGGTGTAGGCCGGCAACTGCAGCTCTGATTCGACCCCTAGCCTGGGAACTTCCGTATGCTGTGGGTGTAGCCCTAAAAAGACAAAAAAAAAAAGAGAGAGAAAGGTTTGTTACTCTATTCTCCTCTGCTCTATTGTATTAATGCCTCTAGAGGTTCTGTTGTGTTTGTTTCATAAAAATGGGATCATAATACACATTTTGCTCCATTATTTGCTTTCTTCCCTAAGTAGGGAATTTTTCTAAATAACTCTGCCGATTGATGGGTAAAAAAGGCATTTGAGTTTTAAAATACGTATTTACAGCTGCTGACGAGGTTTTACATTTTCCACACATTGATTGAATTTCTTTTGCAAAGGTCCTGTTTGCCTCCTGTTCCTTCTTCAGTATTTGTCTTTATTGTTTGTAAGCTTTTGTAAAGATGTGAACCCATTGTGTATACCTACTGTAAGTGTCTGAGACCTTGTGTGTCGTTTGATTCTTATATTTATTGATTGCTAATCTGATGGGCTAATGCTAATTCTGTGTAACCAAATCTATCAGTATTTTGCCTTGTTTCAGGTTTCTGAACCACGCCTAAGCTCTCCTGCAAAAATTCTGTACATGTTTATCTCTCTTGTTAATCTTCTTATGATTTTACATTTTACATTAAAAGTTTTCATTTGTAGGAATATATTTTGGTCTGTGGCATAAGGTAGAGATAGATCCGGTTTTTAATACGTCATTAAGCAGTGTCGCATGTCACACTCACAGATTCCAGCGTTTGAGACGCTCTGTCTCTGCACACATCCCCCTCAGGCTGGGGGTCCAGTCGGAGCTGCAGCCGCTGGCCTACACCTCAGCCACAGCAACACAGGATCCTTAACCCCAAGTGAGGCCAGGGATGGAACCTGTGTCCTCCTGGATGCTGGTCAGATTCGTTTCCGCTGAGCCGCGACGGAGACTCCACTTAGCCCTTTCCATAGCAGCCGATGTTGAGAAACTCAGATTTTTGCCCTTCAGCTAGTAGAAGTCTAAGTCAGCTCTCAGCACCTGTCTTCGATTCTGTCTCATCTACACTGTGTTTAACACACATTTCCTAAGGATCTTCACCTAATTTATTGCTGATGTAGGTTTTTCTCCCATTTTCATTTTTATTGCATCATTGCCGTTGGGTCCTGGTGGCAGTGGGTCATGTAGCTGCTTCAGCCAGTGTTCCGAGGTAGATGAAAACTCTGTCTTGGCTGTTCTGTCTCCCAGTGATGTGATTGTTTTAAATTCAGTTTGATGTGAACTGGACTGATCACAGTGAGATGCTTACAAAATAATTTCATGTGGATAATAACCATTCTCAGGAATACATTGATGACTTAAGAGAAGGAGCAAAAACTGTGAGTTGGGAATGGGCTCAGCTGCTTGTAACTGAACACCTGAAGAACAGTGCCTTAGGCAGATAAAGGGCTTACCTCTCTTGTGTCAAGGAGTCTGAGATGAGATGCCCAGAGCTAGTGCTAGTGCTCGCTCAAGGATGCTGACAGCTGCAAGGGAGGGTGTAAAGAATTCTTACCTCTGTCATTTCAAAAGCATCTAAACCCAGCCCAGTCCACCTGTTAGTAGCCTCTGTGTCCGCACGGTGCCCATGGGGCTGTCTCATTGTGCAGTATATCCTCTCCCAGGAGGAGGATGCGGGGCGGCCCATCTCTCCACCCCCTGTTTTCCAAAGAAGACAACAGCACCCCTGGGGCTGCTCTGGGGCCGCAGCACACACGTGCGCTTCATGGGGCGTGGGTTTAAACGAAGACTGCTCTGTCGCCTCCACATGACTCGTCCGGCAGTGGTCGTGGGTGTGCCCTGATCTGTCGGCAGCCTTTCCTGATGTCTTGATCCTCAGACACACGCCGAGACCCCCCGTGTGTGCCGGGGATGGTCGGACTGGGCTGGGCAGCGGAGGAAGGCCGGCTCGCCCAGGCGTCCACAGAGACATTTAGGTTGATGGTGACCCTTCAGCTGAGCAAGGAGCCAGGTGGCCCCGTGCAACTTTCCTCTTCCCTTCTTTGTCGCACTTCACAGTTGCCGAGGGCTCTGGTGTCCTGCTCTGCCCCAGATTCCACCAGGGAGAACCTCAGTGTGTCTCCGGGTGCTGAAACTTCACCTGTGATCTGAGATGCTTGGAGGGCTTGTTATAATGCCGTTTATAGAAGTTTAGTTCTCATAGTGGGGACTCCGAAACTTCCTGCTAACAGAATATATCTGAAGTCTCCTGTCCTTGCCTTTTCTCCGTCTGCTTCTTCTCTCCCCCTCCCGTCGGTGGATGGCACCTGGGCATCCTGGGAGATTCTGCAAACCCAGCAGGTCCCCCTCCTCTGCAGGAGTCGGGGGCGGGGGGGGTATTAGCTGCAGCTCCGGCGGGGACCAGATGGTTGCCTCTCAGCCCTGCAGGTCAGACTTGCCCAGGCGCCTGATTCCCATTTGGGCAGATTATCAAGGACATGGTTTCCAGTTCAAAACAAAGTCTGATAGATCTCATTTATTAAGATTAAGTATGAAAAGCTTATCCAAGTGCATTTGCAAGAATGTTACAAGGTTATCTCTTTAAGTACTAAAAAAGGCTTTTGCTCAATAGTGTTATTTTTTTATATCTTAAGTGGGGGAGAGGAGACTTGGAGGTTCAGAATGAAAGAGGCCTGCTAACATCAGGGTTTTGTGCAGAAGTACTTGGGTACATTTTTCATGTGTGTTCTCAGGGGCGAGAGTCGGGCAGGTCCAGCCGGAGCTCACCCTGCATGTGGCCTGTGCTCGCTCCTCCTTCTGCCTCCACCCTCCCCACTCACAGGCCAGCTCCCCCTCTTCCTTCACTCTTCAACTTTGACCTCAGTGTGAGAGGGTGGGGAGCCCTTCAGATCCTGCACAGCCTCCTCGGCGTCACCCCCTGGTATGCTAGGGTGCCCATAGACTCTCTGAATCTTCACCAGCCTGTGGGGGCCAGGGGGCTGGGACCACATCCCCCTTGTCGGCTATTGCCCTGTTCCCAGGGCCTCGCTCCTGCCGTGCCCGTGACAGGTGCTGAAAACATAGAAGCTCCCTGGGGGGTAAAAAACGGCCACGAACTCTGTTTCCACCATTTGTAGAATTTTGAGGAGCTTAGTCCTTTAATGGCAAATAATCAATTATTTTACTAGGACATGATAGTTGAAGGTTTAGTGGCGGCTGCAAAGTATCCTACCTGAACCAGAGGACCTCGGGCCGCTGGACTTTGGGTGTCGTCTGCTTTGTACAGTGCTACTTCACCTGGGGTCGTCGATATGAAACTGAGAAAAATCTGTGTTATTTTTGTGAAAACTGCTCAACTGACAGTTTCTTCTTGCCAAACTCGTTTTGCAAAAGACATGTTTCCACTTCTTAGAAGGTTGGTAAGCATCAGTTTTATGGAAAAGTTTTTTAGTTAATTACAACAGTTGTAAAGTGTTGGTTATTAGGTATCGGGAGAAGAAATGTTTCTTTATTGAAAAGGAAAACTGGAAAAAAACTTTGATGGCTCAAGGGAAAACTGATGAAAAGAACAGTCTTAGGGTCTCATTGTTGCATAATAATTCATAATTGGATATAAGCAGCTTTTATTCATGTGTTTATTCACACAGGCCTGGTGGCTACTTCATCTCCCTTTTCTTTTTCATTCCTTAATGAATTTTCTTACATTTATAGGTGTACAATTATTTCCCTTTCCTAAATGCAGACTGAGAATGCAAACCCAGTACTTCCTTCCTGGGGATTACCTGGGGTTACTGAAATGTTTCATTTTGACAACAGTGTTGCTCAGGAAATTTGAAGTTAGGAGTTTGATTCGGTCCTAGGATGCTTGGACCAGCTTTGGTCACCAGGTATGAAAAAAAAGAAAGACAAAAACTGGGAGTACTCTAAGTTTTTGGTTCTGCAGCTGTGTTTTTAAAAATCTCTGTCAAAGGTCTTTATCTTTTGACCAGAAGTGGTCGTGATCTGTGATCACTTTCCTTGATTGACATCCTTGAATGTGGCTGAGAAAAAAGGAGCTCGTCTCTCATCAGTTGACCTTTCATCTGAACTTAAAAACAAGCAGAAGAATCACCACCTTCTTTCCTACGTGTGTCAGTGAGATAACTGTGTCAGGAGGTTCACGGAACACGGCCAAGCCGTGAAGCCTAAAAAAACTCACTTAAATTAGAAATGGAGCCATTTGAAGCTTGCGGTGTTAATAGAAATGAAGAAATCCTAAGTGCAGCTAATCCAGGAAAACATACTTGCTTGTTTTGAAAATCAGAGAAGCCTTAATGCCTGTCTCTTCATAAAGTTCTATAATTTCGAACTTTGAGATCATCCAACAAAAATATTCCATCGCTTGGCCCCATGGATGAGCAGAGCCACATGCAAATCCACGAACTGCTTACTCCCTGGCCGCTTTGTGCGTGGAAGAGCTTTCGAGAGAATACAGCTGAGGTTTGTGGGCTCGGGTTACAGCGTTGCCTGGTCTCTGCTATCGGGGATAATGAGAGAGAATAGATCACAAGGATAATCTGAAATCTATAGAGAACCTCAGACTCTCATTTAGCCAGTGGTTTCCATCTTTCGAGCAAATCTTTTATCAGAGTTGATAATTATCCAGATTGATTTTATTGGAGTTTTGTTTTCCGCTTAATTCTTTTGCGGCCAGAGCTGAAAAATGCTGAGGCGTTGACTGAGATAAAGCAGGATGCAGATGGCCAGTGTTTAGTATCATCTTTATAGTTATTTTAAATTGATGGTCTCAGAAAAGAAACAAAGTCCCTCCATATGCTTGTGCTCAGAGCCCAGCAGTTGTCAAAGTGTTGAGCCTTTACTTAAATAAAAATCATTCTTGATAAAGCTGCTTCTCCAAGAAAAGCTCTTGTGTATAAAAAAGGCAGAGCCCTTCAGTGGTGCCTTGCTGCCCTGCAAGGCGCACACGCCGTGAGCCGGAGCTGGGCTGCCTGGCCGCACCTGCACGCGGGACGCCACAGCCCCCTCTGTGCCTCCAGAGCTCCCCTCTCGGCACAGAAGCGGCAGTTCGTGCCAGGGGCTTGCCCCCATCCACAGGGCTCTCTCCCTTGGGACTCAGGCAGTTCCCCTGCAGACCTGAGGTGCAGGAACTTCGTGCGTTTGTGCTGAGACACAGCGTCCGTAGAGCCGTGCTGGCCTGAGTTGTGATCTCTGCTGATTCTGTGATCAGCTGGAGTGTGTGTGCGGCTCTTCCCTTCATCCAGTGGAATTTTCTTCTGAAAATGAGTCTTGGGAGTACTTGTTCCAGAATATCCCGTAAAGCAGAGAGCCAAGTGTTAGGCACAAACCGCATGACTCTTGGTCACGCCGTGGGCTGGGTTCACCACCGCTGGCTGACGCGTGGCTGCCCCTGACCGAGGCCAGACGTCATCCCGCCGGTGCCTTTAGAGCAGGCCTCGACTGCGTTTGATAGATACAGATTTTGTTTTTCTCTCGTCGGGGTTAGTCCTCATTAGGGACTGCTCTCTGGTCACTCCCCTGGAGACTGGGGGATGTGGAGCTTGTGCGAAAGGTTTTGTTGTTTCTTCCTTTTTGCACTTTCTTTTTAGGCCTGCACCTGCGGCACATGCCTGGCTAGGGGTGAATCAGGGCTGCAGCTGCCGGCCTGCGCCACAGTCATGGCAACTCCAGATCCCAGCTGCGTCTGCAGCCTGCACCAGGGCTCACGGCAGCGTCGGATCCTTAACCCACTGAGTGAGGCCAGGGTCGAACCTGCGTCCTCATGGGTGCTAACTGGGTTCTTAACCCGCTGAGCCACAGTGGGAACTCCTGCTTTCTTGTTTCTTGAAGTTCCTTAAGACCCTGCTTTGAAATGTTAAGTGTAATAAGCCTTGGGGCTGGGGAAATATGGCATCTCAAACTCCACAGACCACTTGAATAGTTACCAAGAGCACCGCTTATTAAGCCTTTATTATTTGCCAGGCCTGTGCTGAGTGTTTTGTTTTAGCAGAAACCAGTGTGTCTCTCAAAGCTGTCCCTCTGGGTGGACAGGAGTGCCCGTGTGGCTGGTCCTCGTGGCCCCTGAGCCTGGAGGGGTGGGGCAGTGACTGCAGGTGGTGACATTTGCAGGATTGAAGGGTTGTGTTAAGAGAGGTTAGCCCAGTGTTGCCGCGTTGCTGGCCGGCCCCCTGCTTGGGGTCACGCCGGGCTGAGCTCGCTGTGTCGGTCGGGGCTTCGGTTCTCATCTTGGCTCAGGGGCACTCCCAGGCCCCCTGGTTGATGGCAGGACTCATTTCTTTGGGGACCGTGGTCCCTTGTCTGCTCTACCCCAGGGGCCCTCTCGGTTCACCTTAGGGGTGTTTGCTTTCTTCTGGGCCAGCTGGGCTGTGCCTGTTCATGACTGTTTGAAAAAGAAACTTTTTAATTACAGAGGGCATAAGTAAGAGCCACTCCCTGGAGAAGGCAGGCAGACGAGAGACCGTAGCTGGTGACCCTGTCAGTGATGGCATCTACGAGCAGGTGCCCAGTGGGCCCGCTGTGTAGGGTGAGCTGCAGCTGTGCCGAGCTGGGCCCTGTCAAGGCTGCCGCATCCTCGTGCACCGCGCTGCCTGCCGAGTCCCTGCATGGGGTGCTTGCAGCTCTGGCTGGACACACAGCCCACAGCAGGTGGGGGCTGAGGTGAGAGCGTTATCTTCCTGGGGCCTCCGGAGTCATCCTGGGCCTGAGGACAGCGCTCTGGCCGTCTATCGGATGGGTCACGCTTCCTTGGCGACATTGATTTCATGTTTATTTGTGAAGGGACAGAATATGAGATTCCCAAATAAAATATAATTTCAAGTGTTATTAATGAAGGACTATATTACATTCACTTTTAATGAGATCCTGGTGTTGCAGAATGACTCCCTGTAATGAATCCCAGGAAATCAATGAGAAGTTTAATTACCGTTGTGGCAGCGCTGGGTGAGAATATTGCTTTGGTCAATTTTACAATTTATCAATTTTCTTTTCCTTTCTCTTTCTTTGCATTAATCGCTTTGATGACATAAGTATAAATACCCCCTTTGTGAGCTTTTGATCTTTTCTAGAAACGCGTTAGACAAAATTCACGTTTCTTTCTCTGTGGTAGTAACGGTCCCTGTAGTTTTTTGCGTGTATTACCATTTACAATTTGTATATGTTTAAATGAGGCAGTATTTGCCGTTTATAAATTTAGCTGTGGCTGAGTCCAGCGGAAACGTTGTCCTTTTCTCTTTGTCACATTTCCTACGCACCACTGTCTGTCTCTTCTCAATTTATCAGTCGGCCCATGAGTGAAAAGTGTGACGTGTTTTCTGATTGTGGGTGAGCCAGTCGAGCCGTGCTGTTTGAGCAGCCTACAGGAGTCTTGTTTCTCGGAAGGTGTTCGTCGTGCTGGTTGCTGAACGTGGGCAGGAATGGCTGCGTGGACGGTTTGTTCCGTGACCCGCTCCTCTCCAGCTTCACACGGGTGAAATGACCTGTCTTTGTTCCCACAACCGCGGTGTCACAGCCCGGAGCCCCTGTGGCCGTTGGTTTGGGGCACGAGTGTAGGTCTAGAGCACTAAACCTTCCTTTGGGTGTTCTTGGGCTGCTGGCCCCTCTCCCGGGGTGTTTGCTGCTGTTGTGTACGCGCGTGAACTTGCTGTTTTCTGACTTACAGAGCCCAGCATGGGCCGGGGTGAGCTGGGCCCTGGAGCAGAGGGAGGGCGGACAGCTTAGCCAGCCTGCCCTGCTCCTGGACGTGTGGCTCTGGAATGTCACATGGAGCTCCCAGGCCAGGGATCAGATCCAAGCTGCAGGTGCGACCTTCACCACAGCTGTGGCAACGCCAGATCCTTAACCACTGTGCCGGGCCGGGGATTGAACCCTTGTCCCACTGCTCCAGAGATGCCGCCGATCCTATTGAGCCACAGCAGGAACTCTTGGCTCCGGGACTTCCGACCAGCCCTCTGTGTGCCTTCAACTCCTTATCTCGGTCGACTTGTGATCTTTATCCAGAGCTGCCTTCTCTTTCTCGGCCCAGCTCTTCCATCTGCCTAAACCCGCCTCCTCTTTTCTGGAGGTGAGTCTTCCCCAGGAGATTCGGGTGCACTTCTGGGGACACTGAGCCGAGGAGGGACCTCTCTGCCCAGGTCCTTGCTCTTGAGACGTCCTCCTGGCTTAGGATGACCATCTCTGCACACGTCCTTGGTCCCCTTTGCAAATCGCCACCAAACCCAGTCGGAGAAACACAGAAATAGCAAGAAGTGTGCGTCTGCCCTGGAGGTTAGGGAGAAAGGACATGCCCACATGCTGCAACTAAAAAGGGTTTGTTTCTCTGTTTACGCCAGTAAAACCAGATTTAAGGACCGGGAGGAACTAGCAGTTTCTCTGCTTGACTTGGTGGTGTCCCTGGTGGGGTTCCCGTCCTGCTCCTGTGGCTGCTTGTGTGGGTCTTTGTCGTCCTCCTGAGTCTTGTCTCCGTCTGTCCTTTCTCTGTGTCTGTCATCACCCCCCCACCCCCACCATTTTTCATCTGCTTCTCTCTGGCTGTTCATTGATGACCCCGGCCAGCGTCTCTGCACAGGCGACTCCAGTGCTGTGTCCCAAGCCCCAGGTTCACTTCTTAGCTGGGTTCTTTCTGCCCGCCCGTCCCATGGTTCCTCGAAAGCAGCCGTCTACCAGGCCCAGCCAGCTGCTCATCTCCTCCCCTGGCGTCCTGGGTCTCCCGGGTGCAGCTTCTCCTTTTATCCTCTGTGGTTTTGCGTTTTTGTCTTCCTGCCTCTCACAGTTGCCTAGCCCTGGGGATTGTCCCATCGCAGTAGCCCTTCTGTGTGTCCGGTTCCCACTGTACCACTTTGCTCCCGTGCATTGGTGGGAGCTTGAATCCATGGCTTTGCCCCGCCCTTGGCTCCTGCCTTGGCTGTAGGCTCATCACCTCATCCTCCAGCCCCGGACCATCGTCTGTTAGGGGTCATTCCCGGGTGTCCAGAGCTTGTCGCAGCACTGGGACTCACTGTTTGCTGCCTTGTGTGGCAGGTATTCGTCTGTCAGATAAAGTCCCTGAGAGCAGGAAGGAGGCCTCTGCATCTTGATTACCTGTGACAAGGCCGAGTGTCCAGGGATCAGGTGGTGGGGAAGTGTTGAGTGGATAAGGCAGTGATTGGATCAGAAACACCCATCTTATTACTCTTGAGTTAATGGCATTAATGAACACATACGCTTTTATAATCAGAAACGTGGTTTTTTAAACTTTTTTTTAATGAAAGAAGAGTAGCCTACAGGTCCTGCTGTTGCTGGAATGGGTTGGTGTGCTGGGAGGAGGGCTGGTTTTGGCTGTCACAGTCTGGAACCCACTCTGCTTCTGTGTTGCAGCCCTCGTCGTCAGCACCACCTCGGCCGGGTTTGCGCTGGCTCCAGAACCTTTTGACTGGACCTGCTTCCTGCTCACCTTTGTCGGAACAGGCCTCGCATCCTGTGCTGCCAACTCCATCAACCAGGTCAGTTTGGCACCTTCCAGCCGGTCGCGGTTGTGTTATTTTTTCTTAGATTGTAATTTCTCGTGGTTTTATTACTTTTTCTTAGATTGTAATATTGTCACTTAAAAAAAAAAACCTTCCAAAATCACGCCATAGCCAGGAAGGTCTTGTGAACGTGTAACACTGTGTTTCTGCGAGGTCGGGCACGTAACCAGTGTATCTTTTCTTCAGAAGTGAAGGTTCTGAAATCTGTTCAGGTGAGAGAGCCCGAGGGTACCTGCATCTTGACCAGGGTCCGAGAGCCGCCAGCCTCTCTCCTCTGTCCCGCTTCAGGTCCATTCCCTTGAGCCTGTGTCATTCTGTGCTGATCTTTCTTTGGCCTGACTTGTTTGCGTTTGAAACTACCACCAAGCCAAATAGTGTGTTTTAAAGAAGCACATCTAGCGCAGAAAAAATTCAGCGTAACTCAGGATCCAGGAAACTCAGACTATGTCAAAAAAATTAATTAGCATATTACTCGCAATGCGACTTCCCCTCCCCATTACTTTAAACATCAGAATGATGCTTTAAAATGGTTTTTTCTCCCCCTGCCTGGTCATTGCGGTGTGCTCCAAAGCTGTGGCTTTTTCATAAGATGCTGCAGTGGAAGCGTCTTGGCTAAAACATAAAGCAAGTTATACCATCCCCAGAACACCCAAGAGGAGTTGGCATGGTTTTAAAACAGGAATTCAAGTTACCAGCAGGAAAACGGCTTGGCTGCCTAAAGGTATGCGCTGGTAGTCTGCAAAACATGGGGGCTTTAATTTGGCAATGCCTAAAATCATTGTTTTTACAATGCATTATCAGCTATTTGGAGAAAGATCAGTCTATTTCAACTAAAGTTAATTTTTTTGTTGCAACTTTTAAATGTCACAACTGTCTTATAGTTCGATCCCTGGCCTGGGGACATATGCCACTGGCACGGCCAAAAGACTCCCCCAAAGCAGTCTTAGAGTGAGGTTCCAATAGTCCCACTCCTGTGCCCTCCTGTGAACCACGATGCCAGCTTTTCCATGTCGCTCGTTCCTTTTGCTGCTGCCCTCCCATGTTTCTCGGCTGAGAGAATGACCGTGGTTTCACAATAAATGTGTTTTTCACGAAAATTTGAATAAAAAGCAATATAAGCAAAACGGATTTATGTGGCTGCTTGGGGTCTATTTTTCAAAATATTTTTTAAATGATTACTTTTATGTAGTTATAAATCTGGGTCATAAGATTAAGTCAGGAAAACATTACCGTTTTCAGGCTTCTTTGGGAAACTGAAGATCGGCATTTATCCTTGAGATATTAACCACTGTCTCCGGTTTCAGTTATGTAGTTTTTTTGTTTTTTGTTTTGTCTTTGTAGGGCTGCACTCGCAGCATATGGAGGTTCCCAGGCTAGGGGTGGAATCGGAACTGTAGCTGCCGGCCTCCACCACGCCCACAGCAATGCTGGATCCAGGTCGCATCTGCCACCTAGACTCACGGCAACACTAGATCCTTAGCCCACTGAGTGAGGCCATGGATCAAACCCACATCCTCACGGATACTAGTCAGGTTCATTTCCGCTGCGCCACGACGGGAACTCCGGTGCTTTTCTTCATGCGAGCAAAACCAAGAGCACCTGGCAGCAAGGCTTTGACTTGAGTTTTTGAGCAGCGGGTAGAAATAGCGAAAAGCAAGGGCTTCCTGCTTCCTTAGGGGAGCTGGCGTTCAGCTGAAGGGACGCAGCTATGCTTTTGGTGTGTATAAAGTTGTTCAGCTTCTGATGGCGTTCCTTGGGGAGAAAATTCCCTCCTGTCCGTGCTTATGAAAGGATTCAAATAACATTTCATATTTTTTTAATCCTTGGCTTAGCTGTTATTAATTTAGTCCTGAGAGTTTCTTCTTTGTACCCTGCTTCTGTGATCTCTGTGAAAGGAGGAAAAATAAAGCTTTGGAAACCAGTTCTTACATTTGTTTTGAGGAGGGAAATGTGACGTTCGCTTCTGCTTTATGAAGTCCTGACTAATGCATAAAGCGATGCATATACATGTAAGAAACCACTAACGGTAAATTGTAGAAAGGAATGACACTCATGCTTTATAAAACCACACACATGCTTCCTTTAAAGCCATAGGCAGCTCTACAGCAGGACTGCCTGCTGCGGATGAAAGCGGTCCGTAAAATTCAGTAACGGGGAGAGCACATGTTCCAGATGGCTTTGACCGATCGAATCTTGAGAAACTGGAGACCGAAAGGAAAAGGCTGAATACTTGGCAGTCGAATGGGTTTGCACATTGAAAGTTAAGAATTAGCAGAGAATTATCATCACGGTGTTGGACATGACATATCTTTACACTTCTCTGTGTTGGGAATTATTTTACTTACGTTACACATACATGAATTTCTTTAATAAGGGTTAAGAGTGTGTGTCAGTAGGTGTCTTTCTCTAGGGTGCATTTTAGTGGTGACACACGGTTCCATTTTATGGACGTGCCACAGCTTTCTCAACCAGCCCCCTGTTGTTGCCAGTCTTTGCTTCTGCAAATAACCCCACACACGTCTCCGTTTTTAAGGACAAAACACTGGACATGAAACTGCTGAGAGGAAGGCTACCAGCCAAAGCATATCTGAAAATGATTTAACTTTGGAATGTATATTAGCAGAATAATTTTCAACATTCTTACAGTGCTTCAGCGTCGACAAAGCCTGTTTACGTAAGCTAGCATTTAAACCCCACGACCCTGTGGGGTAGGTGGCATTATTTCCTTTCCATTTCTATGTGTAAAACGTTTTGTTTTGCCATTGCGTTAGACTTTTTAAAAGCACCATTAAAAGAATTATTATGCAAATAAAATTTTCATCGCAGATTAGTGAGAAACTGTAAATACGTTAAAATCACAGAAACTTTTAAAATGTTATGTCTCCCTTGTGCCAGGCGCTGTTCTGTGTGTTCGGGGTACAGGAGCGAAAAGGTCAAATCCCTGGCCTCGTAGTGTTCACCTCAGCATCCAGATCGATCACTTGTTAACGTTTTGATTGATGTTACTGCTGTGTAGACTTGTTTCACCCAGCTCCGCGTCCCGTCACACGCTTAATTCATTTCTCACAGGCATGATTTCTATAATGTATATGGTTTCTTTATGCATTTCCCCTCCAGGCAGTGTGTGAACATCCTTCCATGTCCATATTGGCTCTAAGGCGTGATTTTGAGACTCGTCCATAGCTGTACGGGGATGTGTTTAATCAGTGTCTCCTCATTTGACATTGGAGAAATTTTTCAGTCCTTTGCCCTCATAATGCCGAGCAGAAATTCTAGCTTCATCTTCGGACCGGTCCTCAACTATTTCTTCAGATAGATTCTAGAAATTGTGCAATCGTACTCAAAGATACATTGTTTTCAAAACAAAAAGTAAAATCTTTAAAAGGTAACGTGTATTAACGTGCAGCTAAGTTTCTGCCCTGAAGGTCTCCGTTCGCTTTTGTTTTCAGTCAGCTTATACTTCCATTTGGGGCCCGTGACAGAGCACACCACGGACACTGTGTATTCGGAAATCAGTGCTGGGTTTATAGGTAACCTTAGGTTTGTCGTCTTTTTTTTTTTTTTTTTTTTTTTTTTTTTCCTTTTTAGGTCCGCACCTACTGCATATGAAAGTTCCCAGGCTAGAGGCTGAATCGGAGCTACAGCTGAAGCCTGTGCCACAGCCACAGCAACACTGGATCTGAGCTGCTTCTGCGACCTACACCACAGCCCATGGCAACACCGGACCCCAGGCTAGGACTGAGTCCATGCCACAGAAGTGACCTGAGGCAGAGCAGAGACAACGCTGGATCCTTAACCCGCTGAGCCTCTAGGGAGTTCTAAGAAGTTTTAATAATAACAGTAGTCGCAGCTGACACTTATTTCACACTCGCTAGATGCCAAGTGCTGTTCTAAGCATTCTACATCTCTTAGCTCATTTGTTTAAATCTACCGTTCATGGGCTTTTGGGAAACGGCTCTTTTGAAAGATCAAATAAATGTTGAATGAATCCATAACCTTGACTTAGTTCTAAAAAGAACTATTGATGTTCTCAGAGTCTTTATTTTGGAGAAAATTACAAGAAGGGCACAAAACACAAGTAGTTTCAGATCTGAGAGGTAGGTTATAATCAGACAGTAAAGCTGATAAGGCTGTGTTATCTCTGGGGTGGAGCGTATCTGTGAATGCCCGAGCGTTTTTATGAAAGGACAGGGAGGAGATCAAGAGGTGTGAATGAAATCGGGCCAAGAGGAGACGTGCTTCAGGTCTGATGCCCGCAATACTTGAGAGATTTTTCATGGCTGAAATCAGGTAAAAAGGAAGAGCTTTGGATGAAAAGTTCTGAATTATAGGGTGGGGAGGGTGAGAGAAAATGCACAGCCTTTTAAACTCCCAGAGGAGAGACAGGTAAAGATTTTCCTGTTTTCCCAGTGAATACGGGAGATTAATATCTAAAGCATCTCTCTCTGTTTTCCCATCCTCTGATGTTCCTTTGGTTTTGACTCTGCCGAATGCCCGGAGCCCCAGGCCCTGGCTTTCATCTTCCGTGGTGAACACGAGTGGCCGTGGAGCTCGGGGCGGTGTCCTAGAGGAGGAAGGCCGATGGCAGCGCACGCCACGCTGGCGGTGTGATTTATAGAGCATCGTGTGTA
Organism: Sus scrofa; assembly: GCF_054392235.1. NCBI lineage: Eukaryota > Metazoa > Chordata > Mammalia > Artiodactyla > Suidae > Sus > Sus scrofa. Next base: position 63,322,068 of record NC_139394.1, read on the forward strand.
TAAGAAAACCCAGGAGGAGAAATGTGTTGTCCTTCTGAATGCTGTGATTTGTCTGTCTCCAGTGTTTTAACTGCTGGGCAGCTTGCATTCAGCCCATGGCCTCTGAAGTCCACAACCTGTGGCTTCTCCAGGTGACCCGGATTTGCTACTGCGCACGGCCCCGTTTGCAGAGCGTCTCTGACTGGCGTGCCGGCAGGAGTCTCCACCTCAATCTGGTTTTGATATAAGGCAAGTGATGGGCATTACTGAGACGTCGCACAGAAAATGCAGTCTCTTTTCCTGAATTTATATAACCCCAAATAGTTCCTAAATTACCTTTGATTCTCTGCTCTGGAAAGATCCATCCAAGTAGAGTGAGTTTGGCATTGGAATTTATAACCAAAACAACTCTGGGGAAAGTTTTGCCAGCACATGTAGGGATGACCATCATTTGAACATATGTTCATTGGTAGTATTTTATAATTTACATGCTGTGCTAACTGGCCGTTGCTTTATTTGTGACAGCTCTGTGAGGTGGCCTTGCTCCAGGGTCATAGAGGAATGAAATGAAGCTGAGTGGTGTCGCTGACCACACACCTGAACCTGGTCAGGCTGAGAGCAGAGTTTGTGGGACGTGGGCCCCCCACCCGTTCACGGCTTCTTCCTCTCCCTGGAAACGCCGCAGTGCAGGCGCCGCCTGGACAGGGCTGTGCCCGTCACACGAGTCTGCCTTCCAGCAAGTGAGCCCTGACATCCTTGCTGCGGGTCCTGGCGACGAAGGGACCTTCGTGGCCCTGGCCACGTCTGTGTCTCCGTTGAGATGGGGACGGTTTGAGGCGCTTTCTACACCCTGTAAAAGCCAAGAGCTCAGTCACTGTTAGCTGTGGTTGCTGTTCTTAGTATGAAAGTTTGGTCCGGTTTTGGCCCCCTTTCAGAATGCGGTTACTGTCCAGCCGGGGTCCTAACACAGAGAACACAAAGGGAAAGCGTGTTTCTCTTCCTCGGTGCGCTAGGAGATGTGGGTTTTCCTTGCGACGGTAGCACGTGTGCGTGTGTGAGTGGACGTGTATACGAAGTGCGCGTGGATAACGCCGGTACGTGGTGTTTGCATCTGTGGTGCCGTGGGGCCAGCACACCTTGTTGGTGCTGCACGATTTGATGGGCATCCTGGAATTGCACGGTCGGTCCTGGTAAATCTAAGAAACGCTGGCGAGAAAGGTCGATAAACTCATGCAAGCAGATAGTCACTGAAACTTAAAGGGGGTAATGGAGGTGGTGCTTTGGCGGTGCGGGTCTCGGCGTGTGTCTCCGAGAAGGACTCTGCCTTGGAGGCCCAGCGGCTGGCCTCCTTCCTGGGCGGCTCCCTGTCCCTCCAGCCCAGCACCCAGCAGAGCTCAAGCTGACTTTCTTCCCAAATTATCCTTCTTTTCCTGCTTTTTTTTTTCTCCCAAGGCTTCAGTTATGTTCTGCCTTTCCTGGTAGCTTGTTCTTCCGAATCCCTTTAGCTCATTTGTTCTCTGCTCTGAACAACCTGCCCCCCTCCCCAGCACCCACCTGACTGTGGGGGCTGATCCTAGGAGACCGTCTCCTACTTTCTTTGCCTTCGTAACTACCTTTAGGGTGTAATCCATGAAAAATGTGGATGCCTTGGTATTTCTGCTCTAAAGCTGGGGCCTTGTCATGATTCCCAAGTCCATGCCGAACCCCCAGGCGCTTGATAGGCATAAGTGTGGGACTTAGGGTTTCGGGGGTGGGCAGCGAGACAGATGGTCTGCACCTCTGCCCTTGACCCCGACCCACTTTGGGGAGTCCTTTGTCCATCGCTCTTTCTAACAAGTAAAGGGGCTGCATGCTGCTTTAGGGGAGCCACTAGACCTTTAAAGTTGATGAGTACGGGATTAAGCAAATGCTAAAGCTCGCATTTTCATGACCACCCAGTCCTGTCTTATCGATTTTCTGAGAAGTTTGAGAGAGTATTGTTTAGCAAGAAGGGGAAACTACTTACCTGTGTGATTCATTTTGAGGAGGATTTCACTCTGGCATTTCCTTCAGATCCTATGCCAGCTTTCTCCCAGAAGCAGCGACCACGACGGGGGAACAAAGGCATTCTAAAGGATTCGAATGATGGAATGTAGAGATAGGATGAGACAAAAAGGAAGATCTGGTCGTTAGTAAGATTTATGTCTCCTTGTAACATAGAGTAGCCTTCTGCCTTGAAGTGTGCTGGGCAACCTTACAATGCTGGGATAATCTGCAGTTTTCTCTCTTATTCCAACCGAGATGTCTTTACTACTAGACGACCTCTGAAATAAAAGTCTAGTATAGTATCCTACATTTTCCTTAACAGACCTGACGGAAGTAGGGTTGGTCTGGTATTGCTTTTAGCAAGAATTTGGTTGATGATCTAGAAGATCGCTGTTGCTAGGGGAGCCAGTAAGGAAGTGAACAGCGCTGTGCATCGCTTCCTGAAGCAGCTAGCTGAGGACATGTGGGTAAAGACCCCTCTCCTAAGGTTAACGCTGTCATCTCCTCCTTTAAAATCGTGGGGAGTAAATAAAACGCCGGATGTTGAGAATATAAAAATATCTTGAGACCACATCCTCAGTTCTTATAGAAACATTCAGGCGTTTTGTAAACCAGGGCACTTGACTGAGGCTGCATTCCCTCTGTGATTCTCGCTTGCTCTGGAGGAAATGGCTAAATGGCAAAAGAGCTCGCCGCTCACCCGGAGCAATTAGACGGACCCCCACTCAGAGTCTAACGTGTTCTCACATAAAAGGAAAACAGTTCCTGAGTGTTTCAGCAGAGAGACGTTTAGCCACCCCAAGTACCTCTGGCTTAAGTCAAGTCCGGTTGTGTAAAAAAGAAAAAAAAAAGAAGGCCCTTTTGGTGAACCTTCAGGCTTCAAGACTTTGCTTTAATGTCTTTGAAAGGCAGGAAGATGTGACTGAACGAGTTTTCACTTGTGCAGGATTTTGTTTATTCTGCTTGGATCAAGTTAGAGCGATTGGGGTGGGAGAGGCTGCTGGAATTGCCTCGATGCTCCCCGCCGGCCAGAAAGGAGTCTGATTTGCCGCGACCAAGAAGCGGGGTGTCATGAGGAAGTAGGAAGTGCGAGTACTGTGTGGTCGTCTCTTCCTGAAAGTGCTTTTCAGAAAGGAGCCGCACACATGCATCGATTCCTTTTGCTGGTGAGCAGAAGACCAGGCCCTGCCAGCTCCCAGCCTGGGGGAGGAAGACAGCTGTGTAAGGAGGAGCAGAAGGTCCAGGCGGCGCATCAGGAGGCAGACAGCAAACGGGCAGGGCCTTGGGGGACAGAGGGAGGCGGAGGAGGGGTCCCGGTCGGGGGGGGCCAGAGGAGCCTCGCAAGGAGGGGAGGCAGGCATCACCAGGAGGGTTTGTGCGAGAGGGGAGCTCACGGGCAGAGAGGGTGTCCCGGGTGAAGACCAGAGGCGCGGAGGGCCTGCGGCAGCAGGAGGGCAAGGGCCGAGGGGGCCGCTGCAGGAGGGTCGGCTGAAGGGGTCCACAGGGCGGGTGGTCCCGGCCAGCCTGGCTGGAGCCTCCCGACTTGCCCTGTGGGCACCGGCAGCCCCCGGGGTGGTCCCCGCACCCCCTCCCAGGAGTGGCCCCCTGGCCCCCCAGGGGTGGAGGAGGGCGCTGGCTTGGACCTGCGGGCCCCACCTGGTCTCTCTGTCCCCACCTCCTTCCACTGCCCGTGCTCAGATCCTCTCACCTGCCAGGACTCAGCTGGAGTGTCGTCCCTTCAGCTGACACATCCTGAGCGTTGGAGTTGTGCCAGGCACCGTGCTGGGTGCTGAGCGGGCGGGAGGCTTGCTCCTGGTGGAGCTGCGGTGGAAAAGTCAAAGACACGCGGGACCCCGGGCTGTGAGGGCATGGGACCAGGCCGGGCAGCGCCTCCTGACCCCCGCCTGGCCAGCTCTTCCGCGTCCCCATGCAGCCTCCCCTCGTGTGCTTGGCACATGCTGTGAGGGTACGTTGGGTGATGTGGGGACCCTGTCTGTCTACCCACAGATCAGGGCCTGGCCCAGGGAGCTGCTCCGAGACGCCTGGAGGCCAGGGGTCGATCACAGGCTCTCCGACCCGACTGCCGTGCGGCCTGTGTGCACCACCTGACACCCCCATGACCTTGGGCAGCTGACAGCCTCTCCCAACAGAAGAAGCTGTTGAGAAAGTCGAAGGATATTGCGTTCTCAGAGAAGGGCCTGGTGCCCAGAAAGCTGGCAGCCGGCGGTGGGGGCCGTCGTCCTGTGTCGTAGTCAGGACGCGTTGAGCGCGGAAAGGAGACGGGGAGGTTTGCTTTCTGAAACAAGCGGTTCAGCCTTTCTGGGGAGCAAAGCTTTTGCGGACACGCCCGTTCGGGGAGCTGGTCAAGTGGCTAAGCTCATGAGAGCCCGAAGGGGCGTCGCTGGCGGGGGACTCGATCGTGAATTCCCAGTCCTGCTGAGGAAGAGGAGGGGCTGGGAATTCCTGGGCAATCCCTGACGTGGCAGTTGGGTGGACAGAGGGCATCCAGGACGAGGCGGGCACGCTGGAGAAGGAGCAGGTCCCGGCAGAGAAATATTCATTCAGTTGGGGGCGGGGGACGCGTCTCCTGTGCCCTCAGTGTGTCCAGGTGGAGATGGTTCACGCGGGAGGCGGAGGGAGGTGGTTCCAGGAATCCGGCGGTGGGCACCCACGCGAGAGTGACTGTGGGGGCGGCTGGACTGAGTCCTTCTCTGTGGGTGCTTGTACGCTACAGGGTGGGACTGATGGGTCCGTTGTCATTTTCTGTGATGTAAAAATAAAGATAAAAAAAATAAACAGAAGGAAGGTTGTCAGCAGCGAGTGGGTGGGTCAGCTCAGAATAAAACCCCAGGTCCGCCCCCCTTCCCAGGTGCGGCTCCCCCTCTGGCAGCCTTGCTCACCCGCTCCAGCACACGGCTTCCTTGGGGTCCTGCCCAGCCCAGCAGCATGCCCTGCCCGAGACCCTCTGCTCCCCACCTGCTCCCCCTGGCTCAGGAATCCCGCACTCACGTCCTTCTCTGACACGCTGTTCGGTTCGTTGTCTTTCCCCCGCTAGACTTGTTGACACCACGGGCACTGAGCCTTGATTTTAGCTGTCACTCTTTCCCCCGAGCCTGGAACACTGTCCAGCACGTGTAGGAGCTCAGTGCGGGAATGAGCGGGTCAGTGGTAAATGCTGTTCATCGCTCGGTGGGGAAACCAGCATCAAACAGTGACCCAGGTGACATTCAGGTGCGGCTGTGGCACGTGGCTGAGGCCCTCGGGGCACGTGGAGGGTGGGCGAGGAAGACCTCAGGTGGGTCGGTGGCCCCAGCAGCAAACTGGACACCTGAGCCTGGCCCTCCTCACCGTGCTCTTTCTGTGTGTTTCGTCCTGGGCAGAGGAGGGAGTTCCCTGGGCACAGATCTGGCTGTGCCACCCGCCCCCCGTACCCCCACCTCCTCATCACTCCTTAGGCTACCTAGTTCTTGGGGCTGTAATGCATTTGCAGGACGCAGTCTTGCTGGAAGGTGATTATAGACAAGTCTCAGAAGTGAGTTTGTTGTTTGTTTGGTCTTTTTAGGGCTGCACCTGCAGCATATGGAGGGTCCCAGGCTAGGAGTAGAATCGGAGCTGTAGCCGCTGGCCTTCACCACAGTCACAGCCACACCAGATCCGAACCACATCTGCGGCCTATACCGCAGCTCACAGCAACACCGGATCCTTAACCCACTGAGCGAGACCAGGGATGGAACCTGCGTTCTCATGGATGCGAGTCAGATTTGTTTCCCTGAGCGAGGACGGGAACTCCAGAAGTGAGTTTTTCTGTTTGTTTTTAAAAGCTGTTCTCCAGTCACAAGGAACCCATCTCACTTACCCTCAGTGATTTTTTTTTTCCCATTGTCAGAGGCAGATGCTCTTGGGTCTCTTCCTTCCTCCCGTCCTTGCCGTTTTAGGGCTGAGTGGTGGCCCTGATGGACTGGAAAGTGAGTGCCTGGCCAGGGCAGCTGCTGTGCTCGGCCTTGGTCAGCGAGGAACGCGTGGACTAGCGAGAGCCTCTGATTTTTCAGTGCAGGCGCGATGCTTGGACTTCCTTCCCTGTGGCGTTTCCTGAGTTCGCAGTGTGATATGTCAGCTGGATGCTTTGAAACCCTGTGTATACCAAACCCAAGCCATCAGTGGGTTGAATTTCCCTTGCCGACCCCACCCCCCAGCTCCGGCCTTTGCAACAGGACATGTAATTTATATATCATCACTTACCAAAAAAAATTTTTTTAAGAAGAAAAGCAAGGCGTTCCTGTCGTGGCGCAGTGGTTAACGAATCCGACTAGGGACCATGAGGTTGCGGGTTCGGTCCCTGCCCTTGCTCAGTGGGTTAACAATCCGGCGTTGCGGTGAGCTGTGGTGTAGCTTGCAGATGCAGCTCGGATCCCGCGTTGCTGTGGCTCTGGCGTAGGCTGGTGGCTACAGCTCCGATTCGACCCCTCGCCTGGGAACCTCCATATGCCGCGGGAGCGGCCCAAGAAATAGCACAAAAAAGACAAAAAAAAAAAAAGAAGAAGAAGAAGAAAAGCAAGATCTTTCTTCTGAAAATAAAATTCTTTACAACTAAATGGTGGAATGTATGTTTCTCCCCTTATTTTTATCACACTAAGAAAAGTGAAGCACAAAATATCTCAGGAGCTTAGATGCAAGCCACCGCGCCTTAGCTTGTAGATTAAGTGGCGGCTTTCTCCGACATGCGTGCCTCCTCGAGCTGTACCACCAAAGAGCTCATTATTTCCAGATTTTTAGGAGAGGGTGTGGTACTGCTTCAGCATCCGAAAGGTAAAGTCGGGAAAGTCAACTGAAAACTGCTTCAAGAAACACCTGGAAATTTCAAATGTGTTTACAATTATTCCTCTACTGATGGCGATGGGGTTTTGTTTCAAAAGTGCCATTAATTGTAACAGAGTAACACACAGCCCTCTGTGAAATTTAAGTCCATCCAGTATCAGCACCTTCAAAGACAATAAAAATGCCAGCCGGCGTTTATCTATCCCCCGTGAGGAGGTGCTACAATGGATATCAGACCATTCCATGTGGAATTCTTGGGCGTAATCGTCTCTCATTTATTTGCAGTTGTCTGAGGTCAGCTTTCCATTTTGCAGTTGTCAGACAGCTGTCAAATTAAAAGACCAGAGCCTGTGTTACCTTACATTTTGTGCCGTATTCCATATCAGTACGTTTCTCGGCTTAAGCGTTTAAATGCGTATCCACGTCTTAATCATCCTCTCCCCCAGTAGCCCATTTTTTCCCCACAGATGTCCACACGCAAATTAAGTATGAAACTCTAAATATTTTGTTGTCGTCTAAGCATTGTTGTAAACAGCTTGCATGAACTTTTAACAGAATCGCTTGAATTAGCCAGTTAATTCCACCGTCTCTCTGGAGCAGGGACAATCAGATCAGTGTAACCACGTCACCCTTTCATTGTCATGCTGTTTGCATCCTTACTTCTATCTTTCCTGTCGCCTTGGAATCTACATTGTAATCCAACGTACCATTCTTAATTTGCTTTCCGGATGTCTGTATAGAGTAGTGTGGTAGTAAAGAATTCAGCATTCCTTTTTTTTTTTCCTCTTTTTGTCTTTTCTAGGGCTGCACCCACGGTGTATGGAGATTCCTAGGTTAGGGATCTAATGGGAGCTGTAGCTGCCGGCCTACACCTCAGCCACAGCAACGCTGGATCCTTAACCCACTGAGTGAGGCTGGGGATCAAACCTGCAACCTCATGGTTCCTAGTTGGATTCACCAACCACTGAGCCACGACAGGAATTCCAGCATTCATTTTTAATAATTCGCTGATCAAAGAAATGTTTCTGGATAGGCCACTGATGTTTTACTACAGAGCGTCTCAGTCTGCCAGCAGGTGACATTAACACTGTAATCCTGTGTAAAAGAGGTGTTAAGAGATAAACTGAGGCATCTTACATTTTAATGCGTTTATCTGAGCAAAAATCAGTTCAGACTGGGCAGCCCCAAACCATAAGTGGGGGGGTGCCCCTGGATGGCAGCCCAGGGAAGGACCGTGACAGAGGCAGGGGAGAGGAAGTGATCCGACTGGCTGTGGCTCAGGCGCCGCCTTATTGGGGAAGCCTGGTCGCCTCTTCGGGATCGGTTGTCCTTGGGTTTTGATTTCCTCATCTTACATTTTTCAGGCTTAGGTTCAGTTTTACGTTGGTGCTGAGGCATCAGAGACACCTCAGTCTAATGGGCTCCTGTTTGTTGAATTTGACAGAGGTCCACTCCCGGTGTTTAGGGAATACGTCAGCATTAAGTAATTTGATGAAAGCATTTCAGTCATAAGCATATGTAAGTCTTAGTTATACCGTAAGTGGATATTCCTAAGTGTGGTCATGAGTGATTAGTATGTGCTAACATAAAAACCTTCTTATATTACTTACGTTGAACCTTTTGCACTAAGACCATTGTAATCAGTATTTGTTCAGGACACGTTTTCTGTAAACTTGGATGTTAGGGCTTAATTGGACCTTTTCTGGATTTTGGTGCAGTCTGCTCTGACCTCAGAGGTCCTTGCATTTTTCTGTTGCACCTTTTATTAGATTGCATTTTATATTTTGCATATCTGAATGTTCACTCAGCCCCAGAAGCCCCTTTTGGGCTACAAGAGCATATTTTATTTCTCTTAATCCCTGGCACCCAGCCCTCATTGAATGGCTGTTGAACGAATGAACGCATGAGAAAATGAGCCTGCAAATGATAGGATGGCTCAGTGGTCACCAGGGGCCAAAATCACCGTTGTTACTCTATGCCTTTGTTATTCTGACCTCATCAAAGCTGTTATTAAAAAAAAAAAAAAAAAAAAAAGGCAACATAATCCCACTTTTACAAGGTAAAGAGGAGGATAATCCTCTTGTTTGTACAAATTGTCTTGGAAACTTATGAGTCATCTTTGAAAGGCTTAGCGTTAAGGTTGTAATAAAACAAGTCGAATTAAAGTTGAGTAATGCCAAGGGAGCAGATCCAATCAAGCTTCAGTTATTGACAATGGAAAAGTTATTGTGACCACACAGTAGGTTTGCTGCTACAGTACTAAGTGAGGTGATGTGTTCGTTTCATCCTTGTCACTCAGAGACTTCTCGAAACTCTCCCTCACTAACTGGCGTAATGCACACTGATGGAGAGGCACGTTAGGAGCTGCTGCGTGTTCCCTGTGCTGAGGGAACGCAGCCCCGTGATGCCTGTCCTCCTCAGAAACTGCACCCCCAGAGGGAGAATTAGACAGGTGATCCGGTCCGGAAACCCAGACTCTTCCCCGTCCCGCTGCTGCCCGCTCCGCAGCTCTGCCTGGACCTCTGCAAGATGCCAGAAAAGCAACGTCTAAGCCGGACACGAAACCTGCTGCTTTAAACCTGCTCGGACTGCCCTTCTCCGTGGCTGTCACTCAGGCCAGAGATCGGGGTCCTCATGATGGCTGGTTTTCTCTCGAACCCCAGACTCAGCCCGTTAGGAAATTACGCTGATTGTGCGCACACACACGCGTGCACACAGACACACACTCACGGCTGTAGGGGTGGTGAGGAGGGGCTGGGGGGGCACCCTCACATTACCAGCACCGTGTCTCTGGTCTGGGTGGCCTCTGACTGGTGTGGCTCCTTCCACCCTGCACTTCTCTGGTCTGTTCCCAGCACAGCGTCCAGAGGGACGTTCCGAAACCCAAGGAAGATCCCTCCCTGCTCTGCCCAGAACCACCGGGACTCCCAAGGCCCCCGTCCCCAGGCGCAGCTTCTTCACTGTGGCCAGCACGTTGAGGCTTGAGAAAAGGAAGCCGCCTTACCTCATGTACTAGTAAATACTAGTAACAAGTGTCTACTGGTCATTGTGCTTTCCTGTTTGGTCATTGTTGTAATTGTTCTGTCATGACTGGTCCATTGTATCATCAAGACATTTCCTTTTAAGGGGTCCATGGGAGCTTTGGGGGGGGGGCGGGTGATTGTGGCGGATCTCTTTCCTTCGTCGTCATCGCCCTGACCTTGACGTCGTCCTGACCTTGACGTCGTCCCTTACTTCTGTGTCTGCTGTTTCGCGGTATAAGGAGGCCTTACATCTGAACATAGCCAAATCTGCTGTTTTGGAATGGTTTCTTCCTTGGGAGGAATAATCGGAAAGTCTTCTACCTTAATATGCAGATTCTTTTTAAAAAATAAAGGTCAGGAGGAGGCGCTTTCACTTACTTGGCTCCTAAATTGTTTGCTCGTCCTCCCAGGCTTGTTTTCAACTGCCCCTCTTCAAACAGGTACCATCCTGCTACTTGGGGATCTGTTTGTTTCACTGATCTGTTCATCCTGTTGTTTCCAGAACCATGCACCCTTTGGGGAAGTTTATCTCTAGCATGTCCCTTGGCTTGAGGGGGCAGGGCTCCTGCAACACACTTCTTTATCAGGACATTTGTTGGTGCTTCTCGTGAGTTTGTTGTTTCAGTGAAGTTGAGAATCACTGTTTTGAAGTTATTTAGAAAGAGAGGGGTCTCGTTCGAACGGCATCGTGCCTGTGTCCCTGTGAATGTCTTTGCGGAGAACAGACCTCATTGCACCGTTCCATGTCCTTATCCCAAAGCATCGCCCAGATCCTAAGACGGTTGCTGACCCTTGAGGGCAGGAAAGCACTAAAGGAGCATTCGGGTCAAGTCTAGGGGAGAAGAGCTCGTGGAGGAATCAGAAAAACATGCCAGCTTTTCTTCCTGTTAGCTCACACTTCGTGTCGTTAGGAAATGCAGTTCTAGAATTTAGACCTTGTCCCTTTTTTGAAGGTTCATTCCTAGGTGTTCTTGGTCAGCTCTTAGATTTTTAGCTTTCTCAAAAAGTAGCTCTCATTTCTCACCTAGTTTTCTATTTATTTTTCCCCCCATACACGTATGCTGTCGTGTCTTCCTTTGGTTCCTCTTTTACGGTATTGAGAGTAAAAAGCAAGTGCTTTCCAAAATTTACTTTTGGTTTTACTAGCAGGATTTTCTCAAGCACCCGTTCCACTGCCTCTGGGCGCCGTTTCCACTGTTTCTATCGGAAGCTCTGACAGGCCCGCTGTTGCCACCTGCCCGTTCATTCTCCGCGCACCTGGCCACGGCGGGGCCTGGCGCTCCGTCTCCCTCTGCCCTCAGGAGTGGCCACACGGGGCGTGTTCCTCCTTTCAGGCTCTTCACCCGCTCCTGGTCCCACCTCCTGTACTTGGTGGAAGTTTGTCATTGATGCCTTTATCAAAGCAGCTTGTTTTCAACGATTTTGTCTTTGTCCGAGTGTCTGTCATGTACACCCGGCGTGAGACAGCGGAGTTCACAGGAAGACGACAGGGACCTGCTCTCTGCAGACCCGCTCCCCGTGGGGCGTGGCGAGGCGGGTAGTTTAAGTGATCACGCGTTTTATTTGAAAATTACAGGATCGCTTTAGTGCGCTTGGCAGATGCGCTTCCTGGTGCCGAGTGTCTGATTGGGCTGGAACGATGGGTGAGCCGAGGTCCTGCGGACAGTGAGAGCTCCCTGGGGGCCGGGGTGGGAAGGGCGTCCTGGGCAGAGAGGGTGATGCGGGCAGCCCCGCGGCAGGAGGGAGCACTCTCTAGGGAAACCGGGCACTGTCGACCGACAGACAGGAAGGGCCCTGCCGAGTGCAGTGAGGCCGCTCGGGAGGGAGAGCTCAGACCCTGGATGGTCTGGGCTACGGGTTTTCTCCGGGGCCCTCGGAAGCCATCGTCCTGCCCCAGCAGGGGGAAAACCTGGTCCCATTTGTTATTTGAGCCAACATGAGTGCAGGAGAATGGCCAAGGGGCTTTGGCCTCCTCTAGAGAAGAGCTGTTGGCGGCTTAGACCAGAGGGGTGCTGGCGGGGTACGGGGAGGGGGGTTTAGGTGAAGGTGAAGGGCCCCTGCGGCGGGATCAGCAGCAGGGCAGGGGGCGGGGTGCCGCCTTGAGGTTAGGAGGGTGGAGACCTGGGTGGTGGGGAATCAGGCACCCAGGTCAGGACCTGCTAGGTTCGAGGTGCCTTCACCACTGCAAGGGGAAGCGAAGAGCAGGCAGCTGGACACCTGGGTCGGGAAGTGAGAAGGGAGGAAGTGGCTGCAGGGCAAAGTGAGTGTCCTCCCACGGAGATGTGCATGGCCGTGGACGTGAAGGGAACTGACGGCCTCGGAGCAGGGAGCAGCCTTGCGGGGCGGCGCTGTTCCGTGGCACGTGGAGGAGGGTGACGTCGCAGAGGGAGAGAGGAAACCAGGCCCTCAGGGGAGCAAAACGGAGGAGGGCCCCGTCGTCGTCGTCGTCGTCATCGTCGTGGCAAGCTGCCGAGCGGTCCCGTGGGCCGAAGACCCCGGAAGACTGCTGAGACGGGCTGCGGGCGTCGGTGGTGCTCTGGGGGCCTGCTGGGTGGGGAAGGCACGGACCACAGCGAGGCAGAGGTCCACAAAGTGTCATTTGCACAGAATGACCGTGAACGCGGCTTACAGGAGTCGTGGCCATGGGAAGCCCGGTTAGAGAGAACTTTCCCTAGAGGATGGCAAATCGGGGCCAGCAGGTGTAGGAAACTTTGCAAGCAAACTGTGAGCGGCAGCCACGGCCTCCAGCGCACAGGGCCCCGAGGCGTGTGCGGGCCTGGTCTCCCCGACAAGGGCTTTGTATCCACTGCTTAGGTCCCGAGACCACCCAGGAACAGGCAGAGGTCGTGGAGGAACGCTGGGTGTCTCCCCCCACCACCCCCCGTGTCACCTGCTCTCCATGTCCTTGAATTTCCTCTCGACATTTGCAGCTCTGGGGGTGTCCTGCTCACCTTGCCTGCAACTGGCCCCGTTTCCTGCGGGCGGGTTTGGTTCTTCAGCGTCCCTAGGGCTGATTTTGGCTCTGTGACGGCACGTTTACGTTTATTTGCTCATGGCTTTTACTGCTCTTTTTTTTAATCTTGTCTGCCGCCACCAGTTGTATTTCCTCTCACCTTTGGCTTCAGGCTGATGACCTGAATTTTATCACAAGCAAGAAGCCAGTGTCCATCTGACTAAACACGTAACAAAGGAGAAGGAGCGCGTGGGAAACCTGAAGCCAAAGCAGGGTTGACGCTTAGGGCTGTTAACGGGTCTCACTAGCTCACACTGTTCCCGTGGCTGCAACTGAGCCATTGAAGCTTTAGGCCACCTGGTAGTCGAGGTGGAAGCACATCCCCCTACAGAGAGGCTTCGTGGCATGATGGCCACGGACGCAGGTGTGGGTCCTGGCTGATGGTGGCGTGTGGCATGAGCAGAATACTTCTGCCTCCTGTGTTTCGATTCCTTCATCAGTAAAGTGGAGATGATAATGACAGTACCTACTGTGTCGTGTGCTGGGCAAACGCAGCCTTCTTTCACCTCTTAGAGCCTGGTGGAAAGTGTGCCATCCACACGCAGGGAACCGCCGTTGAGGACAGCAAAACAAACGGGCACGTTGCACGGGATGAGCAGAAGAGGGACTACCTCTGGCTTCCAGGGGCCCGGCTTGGTGGAGGGCGGGATTTGGAGGCGAGGGAGGAGGGTTCCACTCGCAGGAAGGAGCCCGAGCCCGGGGGAGGCACAGGTGCAGGTGTGTGGTGTGGAGGCCCCCGTGGCAGTGGGGGCAGAGCGGACGGAGCTGGCGTGGACCAGAGCCGCGTGATGCGGTGAAATAAACCCAGGCAGAGGAGTCCAGGTCCGAGCCGGGGGAGGCGGTCCTCACGGGAAAAGCATGAGGCCCAGGGAGTTAGAGCCACGGCCCCAGCGACTGGGGCAAATGGGTGCTCAGACCTGATGGTGACACGAGGAAGAGGAAATGCATTTGAGGGAAAAGGGACCTCGGTTCTGAAAAATGGATTTACTTTGGCCTTGGCTTTATTATTATGCAAATATGCCTGCCGGCCTGGGTGGCAGCCACCTCTCCGGTCAGAGTCCCCTTCCTCGCAGGACCTGCCGATGCTGCAAAGCCTCCGGCGTGTACTGGCAGCCGTGGAAGTGAGGTCACTGTCATCCTTTGAACCAGGTGGTATTTGCCGTCTGTGATCTTAGCCTCTCCAGCCTACTTTTTGTAGTTTATCATAATTCCTTTGCTTCGCTTTTCTTAACTAGTGGAAATCAGGAGTTTAATAAATTATAAATACCACCCTGAAGAGAAAAAATACTTGTGTGTACTCTTCACTGTAAGTAAATGATTAACAGCACTTTTTCATGAACTTGAAAAAAACCTATATTTTTTTTTAATGCGTCAAACTTTCTCTTTAAATCTCTTTAAATAGTTAATTTCCTAACCTTTGCTACCTGGAAATTTCACCAGTGTTAAAAATAGGTTCTGTTAAAGGGAAACAAATTCGGTCGCCTCAAGATCATTTCTTTGCCAGTCTTATTCCCACTTGAAGCTCCAGTCGGGCTGTTCGGGAGCGATGAACTTGTTCGTTGCTGGTCTGAGGGCAGGGGGCAGCCCAGGGGGGAGTCACCCTGGCCAGCTGACCTCCTTCTGTTTGGATGCGCTTCCTTTCTGTAGACATCTTCCGCTGGCACTCGGCCAGGTTGCTGAGCGAGAGGCGGAGTGCGATGGTAGGAAGCCTGCTTTCAAAGAGCAGGTTTGTGCTTCTGGGTATCCTCGAACTGTTGGGAAAACTCACCTCCCAGTAGAAAGCGCATCGTTATCAGGGCTGTAAACGTAGGACTAAAATTTCCCTGCTGGAAGCTGTTCCTTTTCTCGTTCCATACGGTCCTCTCTGCCCTCCGTCTGCTGTCTGATCTGTCACCAGACTGGTTTCTTGGGTTGGTTCCTGCCTCCGCTGGAAAGAGTTAACACAGGGCGCCCTAGGCAAGGACTCACCCCGATTCTGCCCCTGTGTGCCGCCCAGGCGTCCCGCTGCCCCGAGTCCTTGGTCTCCTGGCCCCTGGCCGAGTGGGTTATACTTCGAGCGTCCCCTTTGGCTCTGGTCGCGGCCCCCGAGGCCTCGGCTGACCCACCGCGGCTTCCTCGGTCGGAGCTCTGTTACTCTTCCGCACGTGGCCACAGTCACAGTGGCGCGGACAGTCGCATCACTCTAGGTCGCCAGGCACCTTGTGCATGCCCTCTGATTTCGTCCTCGCAGCAGCCCGCTGAGCGTGGTCTTGTTTTCACCATCGGAGAGATAAGTAAATGGATGCCCAGAGAAGTGGCCAGAGGGCAGCGTTGACTCCGGAGCCCTTTCTCTCCTGACTCTGGCTTTCCCACCTCCTTTCTAACCTTGCTTTGACCCTCAGCACACAAGGCACCTGTCCAGAGCAGTGGTTTTCGGCATCAGACCTGTTCCTCGGATGCTCCGTGTGAGGACTTTGGGCCTCGCTGTTCCTCGGCTCTAGCTGCTCATGCCTCCCCTGGAGCCCGAGACTTTCTGGGCACAGGGCTGGCTGGAGTCCTGCTTGGTGGTGTGGCTGCTGAGATTTTCCAAGGAAGGAAATGCCCTCGGCAAGCTGAGGGGGGTCCTGCCAAGTGGCTTGCTCATGGCCTCTCCGGTGTCACAAGGGCCATGTGCTGGACAGTCCACTGGCCCCAAGACCGCTGCTTCAGTAAACTGCACTGAAGTGGTGTGCCAAACACCAGCTGAATCCGCCCGCGACCTCGGAAACCGTGCCCCTGGGGCAGTTGTCTCTGCACTGGGTCTGCCTGCTGCAGCACGGCCTTGAGGGCAGCAGCCCAGCCTGTCCAGCCCTGGGACCAAACAGCCCCAGAGAGGATGGGGCGGGGGTGCAGGGGAAGGATGCTGCCGGGCCTGCGTTTCTGGGGCCCCTCACAGTTCACAGAGCTGCTTCCTGTGCAGGGTCCTCCAGCTTCCCCCCCGTGGAACAGGGGTCACCCCGTGTTTCTCTCCGGAGACTGAGGCTCTGAGTGACAGTCACCCTGGCTCCAGAGCTCCAACTCAGAACCTGCTGGCTCTCCTGCCAGCTCATGCAGTGAACTACTGATCTGGGGAAGCGACGGCTTCAGAATTTTTGGTGAAGCTCACAGACTCACCACTGGTCATAATGAATCTGGATCCCGCAAGCAGTGGGCTCTTCTCAGCAGTGTGAACGCAGTAATTTCCTTAAGGCGGTCAGATGAGAAGGGCCTCGCATAGGTAATATCACTGATGCATGAGCTGCGAAAATGAAAACTTTGGTCAGAACTCGGGCCTCTTTCCAGCGTGGATAAAGTCGCCTAGAGCATGATGGGAACATCCGAAACTAATTTGTCTGATTAAAACGAGAAATTTATACAAATTAGAAAATTAGGAAGCCAGTTTATAATGAAAGGCATTAAATAGAGAATGTAAATGTTATTTCTGTGGTCTGTCTGGTATTACCTTTTAAGGCAGATAACGTATCCCCAGGAAACTGTGAAACGGAGGAGTAAATCCTCCACGCTCCGCGTTGGGCGGCCTGAGCGGCGCGAGCTGGGCTCTCCGCGCGGGGAGGGCGGCCGGCATGCGGACGACAGGTGCCCGCAATTTGTGTCCCGAGTCCTGTAAGTACCTTTAATCAGCCTCTTCTAAGTCAAACCAGATGATGTGCAGACATGGACCTTTTTCCCTTCGGTATCGAGTGCTTTTCCCTTTGCTCCGGCGGAATTAGCGGTGCCCAGCTGTGAAGCGAGGCTGGCCTCGTGTTACCAAAAAGTGGATCAAATATCTACAGGGTTGCAGTGCATTGCATGGGCATGGTGTCACGTCCCTGTTCCCTGTCCCTGACGGTGGGTCTCTGAAGAATACATCGGGTACCTGCCTCTTGTTCTCTTCTCAGTTCGGCTATAAATAAGTGAGTTGCTGCATCACATGTTGCGGGGTGACCACTCTGTTGGGCTCCTGCAGCGCCAGCCCAGCCACCGGGGGGATGGCTTCATCTCTTGGCCCCAAATTTGTGAGCAGCCACTTTGGAGAGACTGATGCTTGGCGTTGATGTCACTTACTGCCTTTTCATCGAAGATGGAGAAAGCGAACCAAACCAGAGCCGTATCCTAAGAATATTCCACAAGAAGTTTCACGTTGTTCTCCCCCCCCCGCCCCCCGCCTAGATTCCATGGGCATAGAATTAAGAAGCTGAGATTTCCATAGGACCATCCAGAGTTGATTATTTTTTCTCAGTCCGTCTGCGGTGAGTATGGATCTGCTGCCGCCAGCCCCGCTCTCCTTTGTGGGCGAATGTTTGTCCTCACAGGCCGTGTTGCCCATGAACTTTGGGGCCTCTCGACAGTCAGGATGATGCATTCGTTTCATAGCCCCCAGTGGTCGGATGACGACTTGTGGGAGTTGCCCAGAGAGAGGTGGTGGCTGTCACGGCCCTGCCGGCGGTGGTCCAGGGCCAAGACCCTTGCTGCTCCGGCCTCTGGGCTTTGGTTTCTGTCTCCGTCAGAACACAGAGCCTCCTCGCCCACTCTGGAGGGGCTGGGGAGGGTTGGGCGCTCACGCTGTGTGAATGTGCCAAACACTGGGGATGGTTTGTTTGATAAGTCAGCACCAATTTCTAAGTTATCCTTGAAACGAATGTTCCCCAATGTGAGAAATGTTCCTTTTTGTGTAAAAATATTTAAATCTCATTCCTTTTCCTACTGCATTATCGGTTTTCACTTTGGTTTGAAATCCAAGAGAAAATGGCCAGTAAAAGCAGGTGCCAAACTGATTTATGAGATGCTGGTTGGGTTCCCCCCAACTCCCCACCCCTGAAACATGAACAATGAAATGTGAACTTCATCTTTAAATGTATTTACACAGGTTGTCACTGATGAATGCACACTGGTGAAATAACTACAGGAATGTTTTTATCCTGTCACCTCCAGTTGAAACGTTTCACGGAGGCCGTAGTTTTCAACATGCAGTCGAAATAGAAGGCTCCACTCCTCCAGCTGATAGGAGGTGACAGCGTGCCCTTCCGTGCCTCATTGTCATCTTATTAATAAAAATGTAATAAAAGCCCTGAACCCGTCTGGAATGGGATTTTAGGTGCTGTTTGTAGATTTTTGCAGCCTTCAAGTCATTCTTTGCTGCATTAGCCTTGTACTGAGGAGGTTCATTGAAAGAAAAACATTTGCGCTATTGAAAAATAAATTTTTGCTTCAATACCGAAAACCACATTGTAAAATTTAAAACATATTCCGAGGCCCGTGTTCAGAGCCAGACGATGAAATGCAGCTCTTTGGGGAGGCGAGTCCACTGCAGAGTGGATTACAAAGGGAGTGTAAAGAGCCAAACCAGGAGCCCTGCAAGCGCAGGGAGTTGAGGGCTGTGTGCACAGTCTTTCGTGGACGGCCTCCGCGGACTTCACGGCTAAGGCCCTGGGTCGTCGAAGGCATCCAGCTCACTTGCGTCTTTAAAATACATGTCAGTGCTTAAGTCGGGTAGACAGCAGCACTAATCATATTAAGCACAGTGCCTGAACTCGGAGCGAATGCATAATTAATGCATTGTTTTAGAGGCCCTCCCGTACCGTCAAGGGCAAGGGCTTCACACACAGTGTGTCCTGCGAGCGAGGAGGAGAGGCCGGTCGGGGCCGCCTGTGCCACCGCGGCCCACTCCGCTCACTAAATCTGTTTTGTTACACCTCTGAAACGAGCCAAAGCCATCAGACAACCTCCATTAAAGTGTTTGCCACGGAGAACTCTCCCTGGGATAGTAAATGCTAATTCAGTGTCAATTAGAAAAATGCTTCTAACAAAACGCTGCGATTAATAAGGGGCGCTTGTGTTGATTCATTGCTGGGTTCCCCCCCCCCATTCCTTATAAGGCTGCATCCTCCATTACTTTCTATTTATGATTTTAAATATGTTTAGCTTGAAGGCACTTTACCATTTCATCTTTATTTTAAAGCGAACCCAAATGTTTACTTCTCCGTCAATATCCATTTAAACTTAAGCCATTTGGGTCTCACTAATTTAAATTCCTTTAGTCAAACCATTGAATAAAAGGTTCAGTATAAACTCTTGAATTACTGCATTCAAACACACTTTTAAAGGTTTTTGATTTCTCTAATCCTCTTCTTCATTTTGAAGATGTATAATGTACATTTAAAAAATAAATCCAGCTTTGATAAACATCCTGTTACCACCGCTAATTAACAGAAACATAACCCTTTTTCTTTTTGCAACTTTCAGACGTCTCTAGCGGTGTTGAAACTGTAATATGGTATTCTGTACTTGTATTGGTATACGTTTTATAAGCCATTTAATTGAACCACATGTTTTTAACGGTGACGGTGGTCACAGTTCTGTTTTTTTGTGTTTTGATGAGAATCGTCTTTGTTAAATAAGCTCCGTGATGTGAGGGAGTCTGTGGGCAGGGGGAGGGATGTCGTCGTGGGCACACAACGGGGTGCAAGCCAGTGGGGTGAGCTGGGTAATGCTCCTTTGGTAACTTCGTGTTTGATTCTCTCAAGCTCTTGCAGGAGTAAAATCTATATGTTTTTTGCTCTGTGTCATGTTTGACTAGTGTTGAAAATTATGAGGAAATATTTAAGTGTTAATCAGTGTAAACATTATTGAAATAGGCTACATCGTATTGATTTGGTCTCTGGCTTGTTTTTAGCCTGAGAAGACGTGGATTGGTAATGACAGTTCAGCTTTCCTTGAATGACAGAATCGTCTTTGGTGCAAAGGACTGAAAGTCCCAGGCCTCACATTTAAATCTTTGAAATGTAATCTTGGAAGAAAATAGTGTAATTTGACCAAGACTCTGGTATAACTTTGGAATTAACTTTGGCTCTTTTGACGAGATTAGTTTTAAGGTAGATTATGGAGCAATGTATAAATTTAAGCTATTTGCTTTCCTTGCTAAACCACCTTCTCTACTCTAGGTGTATGTTTTTATAAATTGAATGTTTCGAATAGATTATTTTTTGAAGACTATTCTTCCTGGTACTAACCCTGTGTAAAGTTTTATACCACTGAGACATTCTGATGGCATTGGCCACAGCTCCACCATAATGGGCATATTCCAGCTATTTATTATTCTTTACCTCAGTTTTCTCATATATTTACATACCGCTGGCAAGAGAGGAGAGGTAAGGTATAGTCTGATGTAAAGCCTTTTATAAATAAAAATAAGCTGTACTCAGTTAAAATTTTCCCTACCAAGAAGAAATTTTAAGATTACTGCACAACGATTCCAGTGCAGTAAATGCATTCTGCTTATTATATTCATGTAGGTCAAAACTAAGAAATTGTCATTTGAGCTGGTGAGTTCTCGCCAATAAAAATTTTATGTATATGAGTGGGCTGCTTTGAGAATGTATGCGTTTTGCCCTATATTTAGATTAAAATATTAACGTTGTTACTGTCATTCTGTATTTAGAATGAAAAGGGTTTTTTTGGCACCCTTAGATGTTATATTAATTACATGCTACTGAGAAGTTATTATTTTGCCCTCAAGTATCAAAACAGTGTATAACATGGCCACATCAAAGGTAGCACCACCTTCAGAAGTGTTTTTAACTTTTTCAAAAGTTGCATTTTTAATAGTAATTTGAATCTGTGTGTGTGTGTGTCTGTGTGTGTGTGTGGTTTTTAAATTATAGCATGGAACCTCGAAGCCCTAGCCAGTACCTCAAATTTGTTGCAGATGCTGTATATAAATCTGATTTATCTTTTTTTTTTTTTTTTACAGCATAGACATTTTATGTTTAATTTTACTCTTTTGGTACCTCTAATAGTTTAATAAGCAATTTCACTGAAGTGAATTTTTAAAGAGAAAGATGCGAGAAACAAACTACTGTATGTAAAAGAATAGATTTTAAAACACAAAAGGATTATAAATTATGTTGTTTTATCTAGGTTTTAAGGCTATAATTTTGAGCATTTTCATTTTCAGCTGGTTTTTTTTTTTGGTTTATCATACACGAATGAGATAAAATATTAGTCTGAACATGCTTCTTTTACCAAGAAAACTATTCCTACAGTCAATACAAAAAATGCTAAATATCAGGTATCTTTTTTCAGTTATGATTTGATGATAATATCTGTGTTCTTTTTATCATATTTTATATTTCTGGACAGAAAGTAACTATTCACAAATATTCTTCTGGTCAGAATAAACTATCGAAATTGAGTGACTTATGAGACAAGTTATCTGGAAGTCTCCAAATAGGGTGTGCATGTAATAAGGATGCTCTAATTCTTTTGCATGCATGAATTCTTTTAAAAACGCTTTCACCTCACATAGTTCGATAATTAAATAAAAAGGTTATTGGAGGAGGGGAGCAGGGTGCTTCAAGAGGGGAAGTTAAGTACATTAAGGGGATTTATGATTGCACAGCTGGACTGAGTTACAGCAGGAGTTCAGAACCCAAACAAAAGTCTTCAGCTTTAAGAAGAGGATATCTCCAGGTCCATTTCAAAAATCAGTATTTCTACATTCATTTAAAAAAGAAAAAAAAAAAACAACACCCATTTTGCATGAGTAAAAATAAATCCTTTTCTTCCGATTTAAGATATTGCTGGGTACATGGTGCTTCAGTGTTAGTTTGCAGAAATGAAATTTCTTCTCTTTGATGACCTAGTGGTTTATATTTCGACGTGAGGGTATTATGTAAATACTGTTCCCTTTCCTCAGCTGATGAGGTCCCTGCCGCGAAGAAGAACGATTTACTCGTTCCCGGTTTCGCCCACCGGGACTCCGTTGTGTGATTTCCGGTTATGCCCAGGCTGCCGGAATCAGCTCGGAACTTCTGTGCTGTGCCTGCCCTTCGTCATCTGCACAGGGTCTCACTCGCAGTGCTTATGGAGCAGAGCTGTTTTTATGGAGGCTCACCTGGCTAAACCAGCTCTTTCAGCCTATTTTTGTCCGCCTTCACTCTGTGTCTTTAAGGCCCCCTGAGAAAACGCCTCATAATCGCTTCAGTCCTTTTCTCCAAAAGATGTCAGCCCAAGATGGGAAGAGCCGGGCTGTTTGCGCTCCACCGAAACCGCCCTCCTTACCTGGAAAGCTCGGCCGGCCGCGGAGCTGGGAGAGCAGAGGGGTCGGGGGGACCCTGGGCGAGATGCAGCCAGACACGGTTGCGGTTTGGGCTTTATCTGTTGCAGAAGAAAGATTGTGAGCCTCCCTTTCCTCTTTCAGCCTGGGGATCGGCCTGTCTAGGAAACACTCTAGTCGCATGTGCAGACGCCCAGGCAGGGGGCTTGTGGGCCACCTCAGTCCCAGAGGTCCGCCCGCGAGGCCAGCACATCTGCCTCCCGGAGACTGGCCTGGATGTGCTGAAGGCAGCCGCTGGCAGCCTGGACGGTCCGCAGAGGTCGGGAGAGTAAAATCTGTTGGACGTAAGTGGGGAGGTTTTAGTCCGCAGTTAAATTACACTGAAGAAATCAGTATCCTGTGGGCGAGTGTGTCGTGCCCCCTTAGAATAATCCTAATCCCTCCCTTCCTAGGAAGACATCCTCCCGTCTTTGAAAAATATTTTTTACAAGGAAAGGTACTAGATATATTATTGTGACTGAGTAGTTTTGTCTCTTTAAGATAAAAATCTGACGGAGTTCCCTTTGTGGTGCAGCAGAAACGAATCCAACTTGTATCCATGAGGATGCGGGTCCAGTCCCGTCTTCAGCTCACATCTTTTGGCTTATGGTGCAGTGGAGAAAATGACTGAGGTGATTATGAGTCGTCTTCTCGGGGGGCTTTAAGGACCAGCTGCGGCTGGGCACCCCCACCAGACTCCCAAGACTTCCGGAGCAGAGGTGACAGCAGGGGACCAGTGTTCCTGTGTATCGCTTACACTTTGTGGTCTGCAAACTTGCATCAGCAGTCTTTTTAGCAAAAAGGACCTCAGTCTTATGCAGTTAAATCTTAGCCCAAGAGAAAATTTAGAAGCAACCGACAACAACAACAACAAAAGACAAAAAGACAAAAGACAAAAAAAAAAAAAAAGGAGTTCCCGTCATGGCGCAGTGGTTAACGAATCCGACCAGGAACCATGGGGTTGCGGGTTCGGTCCCTGCCCTTGCTCAGTGGGTTAACGATCTGGCGTTGCCGTGAGCTGTGGTGTAGGTTGCAGACACGGCTCGGATCCTGCGTTGCTGTGGCTCTGGCGTAGGCCGGTGGCTACAGCTCCGATTCAACCCCTAGCCTGGGAACCTCCATATGCCGCGGGAGCGGCCCAAGAAATAGCAACAACAACAACAACAAAAGACAAAAAGACAAAAGACAAAAAAAAAAAAAAAAAAAAAAAAAAAGAAGCAACCGAAGAGGATATGATACATAGAGACAGAAAGTGACACAGACCACAGCCCTCTCATTTTACTTAAGGTCATTAAAAAAAAAAAAAATACATCTGTGAGAAAAACACTTTCAGGTGAAATACTTGTGAGGCTGTGATACAGGCTGTGAAATGCTGTCTAAAGGTAATTTATTAGGAAGTCTGTGACACTGAAAATTTTCAAATGTTCCATGAGAATAGGTTGGTTCAAACTAAAAAAAAAAAAAAAAAAACCCACCTGTTGACTGCCAATTGCAGGGTGGGAATAAGTAAGAACAGCCAGCCTTCCTTCAGCAGGTGGCACCTGCCAGACAAGGATGCTGTCCCTGCAGGAGTGCTGAATCCTTACAGCCACTTTGGGGGCAGGGATGCTCCTGCTATAGAGTCTAGGAAACAGGGAAAACCCAGAAAGCCCCGCCTTAGCTTGTGTTTCCTCTCTGTTCCCTGGCTGATTGCTACACTCAGGGGGCGGAGGGCGGGGTTGGCTCTGACTTTTCTCCTCTCTTGGGACACTAGGGAGATATGCAGACTACCTCCTCGCCTGGCAGGACCCCTTAGTGGGAGTCAGGGGAGTAAGAGAGGGAAGCTGCAGCTCTCAGCTTATTTGCACTGAGGATGGTAAGCCCTGGCCCCAGCTCGACACGGTGGAAGAGTCTAGGTAACTAAATGTGCCCGGGTGACCACATTCCACCATAAAACATATAGAGTGGAGCAAGAAAGATAACACTCCATTTCAAATACTCTAATGGCAGTGACTTAGAAAGCAGTATAAAAAAAAAAATTGAAACAGATTTTCCCCTTAAAATAAATTACTCTATGACCCCCTATACTGTTACCATGTGAACTAGCCAATGCTCAGGAAACCTTAGACAACAGATGCCGTGTAATAAAGAATGCAGATGTGGGAGCTCCCTGGTGGCTCAGGGGGTTAAGGACCCAGCGTTGTTACTGCTATGACGCAGGTTTGATCCCTGGCCTGGGAATTTCCACATGCCACAGGCATGGCCAAAAAAAGAAAAAGAAAAAGAATTCTGATTTGCATGTTGCAATACAGACATTGTCATCAGGCCTAAAGAGTAATTGGGAAGGAGATTCTGAAACGAAATGATAAAATAATGAACAAATGGGTCGTTTATGATTTCCTCCCAACTGGACATTTCCTTAATGATATATACACTTTCATCATTTCTATTTATGTTACAGAATACTTAAATTTGCTTTAGTTTGGGTTTCCTTTTCCATAATGGGAAACCTTCTATGTTAGAATTTAATCACGAACAAAATGCCACATCATTCTTTCTCCAAACATCATGAAATCACTGCAGATGAGGTGAGGGAGATAAAGTAATTGGATTAGAAATGGGTGGTGTAAGTTTACACCATTTTATTATATCAGGGATTTTTGACATTTGAGACGCACATTTCCACAGCTGTGCGATCACTTGTGCCTAAGATACGTATTTGAAACCAGGTTCTGTAATTTTGTTATTTTAAATTCTGAAGGAGGACAAGTGTAGATGGTTGAATCCATTACCTGAAAAGGTTTTATCTGAAGTAAAACAACTGATGTATCAATTCTGAACAACTTGGAGGTATGATCCTTGTGTTACTAAGTATTCCTTAATTTGATTCTCTTTTTCTCTCTTTGGGTTTATAAGCAATTCAGCGAACGGTGGTGGCCAGTATATGAGCTAAATAGTTTGTTAAATTTTTTCTATCTACAATGTTCTACTGATCTTAAAAAATAAAATCATTGTATTTTTTGAGTCTTACAATTTTATCGGTCTGTTGTAGAGTAGTTTTTTAAATAAAGTGTTAAATTTTCTGAAGGACATAGATGTAGTTTAACCTTTAACTTCTTAAATTATTTGAGAAGAAGAAAAAGGATATTATTGTTGCATTAAGAAATTATATCAAAGAATAATCCTGGTTATTTTTACTTTTTCTATGCTTATGTTGATGCTAAATCATAGCATAAAAAATACTTAGGTAGTATTAGAGGAAAATTATGAATTGTTACTGTGGAAATTTAATAATCTAATGTTGAAAGAATTGTGTACTTAGAACTTTAACTGTCCTTATTTTGAGTTCAGTTCATTTTAGATTTATTTAATTCCTAAATAAAATCATACAATTCAGTCAATTGGAGATTTTGTTGACATTATTAAGTTAAAAATTGATAAAGTGGTAATTCTCGTAGTTTATTTGTAGAGAAAATATGTGGTGTTTTAAAATTCTTTACGAAGGGACCAGGTAAAGCTTAAGTTAATGTGGATTTGAAAAAAAAAATTCCTAGAATATCCCTGTAGTTTATTGAAAACTAAGCCGCTTATTCAACAGTTCTTTATCAGAAATGATAGAGTACAGCTTTTAAACTTAGTATCTCAGTAATTAGCCTTCATGTAGTCATTTAGTTGGATTGGGCTGCAGTTTGCTTTTGTAATTTCCATGAAGACAGAAAAATTTAAAACGTACTAACTTTGTACTTTGTTGAGTATATTTTTAAGAAATTGGCATTATTTTAGAAATGCATATTTAGAACTAAATAAGGGAATTGTTACTAAATTACTTTCGTGACTCATACATTAAAGAAAAATTGAGGGAACCTCTGGTTATCCATTAATCTGTATCATTGCAGCTACAGTACAATCATACAAATTTGTACTAACTGGATTTGTAGAAGGTTCAAATTATAGAATATCCCTGAAGAAATCCAATATTGTTATCTTTCAAGTTAAAGTTGAATAATAAAGTTCTGGAAGCGCTTCCTCCTATTAAGAGCCATCTGAGTGTGGCTACTGTGTCTGTGTTTGTAGCTAGTGGTGTAATTCACTGAATTAGCAAACATGACTTGTAGTTATACTCTGTGTGTAATACAGAATACTTGACAAAATATATTTGAAGATGCTTAAACAGTTGGTTATTTGAAATGCCTGTTGTCGCTGCCAGCACAGAATATTGTTAAAACTACGAAGTGCTGTAACATAGACTGAGGCGTCTCCTAAATAGAAATCAGCTGCATCCTGATTCTAGTTTGGATGAAGGAAAAAAGTTACTAATGCAGTAAAGTTTAAATTCATGAAAATTTTATCATAATTGCAATCAAGGAAGCATCCTTTTAAAAAAATTAGTCTTTAATTCAGGTTTTTCATTAATTGTAGGATAGTCTTAATTAGTGAGATTTTAGTCTGCATGGACTTTTTAGGGGATAAAGTAGACTGTTACCGTATAGAAATCCTTTCAGCAGAAATCAACAGAACAATGTACATCGACTCTAATAAAAGTTTTTTTGAAAAAGGGATCCTTTCTTTTTGTAAAATGTGTTAATAACGTAGATGCTGAATGACTTTTACAGAGAAGAACTCTGTCTGTGTTCACGGAGGTTCGTTGCGTTTCCGAACTCTTTGGTTCTTTGCTTTGGTATTAAAGAGTGGCTTTTTACACCATAAATATTATTAATAATTTTTCAGTTACTTGAAATTAAAAGGCTTCGTGATGTAGACTCCACACTCTCCTCAAATGCAACATATACTAGTGTCTGAAGGAAAAGGCAGTGATTCCTCGGTCTTTAAAGAGTGTAGTTCTTCACGCTTCATCGTGTTGTCTCTGACACATGTGACCTTAGGAGGACTGTTGACGAGACCCTTACCTGCTTGCTAACGTATTCTTGAAGGAAGTCTCGGTAAAAATACAAAGCGACATTCTCTGTGTGCTTTAGTGAACTCCTTAGGTGTTGGGGAATGTCTCTTTTCTGGAAAGAATTAACTGGGTCTTAGAACTACCTTAATGGCTGCTCATATTGGATGAGGAAAAGCATCGCCTTTGTTAGATAGTGTTTCAGAGGGTGCGGAATAACTCCGTACGATGCCTCATTTTGCTTTGTATGTGGGACACAAATGTTTTCACCTCTAAAAAGGGATCGCGGGCACATAAAAAGGAGATTAAACCTGTTCTCAAGGAGTACGTGTGGTGTAGTACAGTTCTGGGGAGGATTTTGAAATCAACTAACTTAAAAAGCTTTAAAAAAAAAAAAAAGCCAGCAGTGCTGTTGAATTTCCGTAGCAGAAAGGATACCTTCCAAAGCGCTAGTTCCTTGGCCGGACTTGGGTAAATTAAATGCCCTTAATGGTTGTTTTTTTTTTTTTTTTTTTTAATTCAAGTCTTTATTTTGAAATCATCACAGACTAGCACAGTTTTTTTTTGCTATTTCTTTAGGCCGCTTCTGTGGCATATGGAGGTTCCCAGGCTAGGGGTCGAATCGGAGCTGTAGCCGCCGGCCTACGCCAAAGCCACAGCAACGCGGGATCCGAGCCGCGTCTGCAACCTACACCACAGCTCACGGCAACGCCAGATCGTTAACCCACTGAGCAAGGGCAGGGACCGAACCCGCAACCTCATGGTTCCTAGTCGGATTCGTTAACCACGACGGGAACTCCGACTAGGACAATTTTAAGAAATGATGCAGAGGGGTCTCACGTGCCCTTCGCCCAGTTCCTGCAGTGGTGGCACCTTGCAAAACTATAGCATAACGTCACAGTGAGGAACCTCGCCTCATCTTCCTGTTTCAAAGCGCCTTTTGAGTCTATCCACGTGGACAAAGCATAGCACCATCTTCTCTTTCATTCTGAGTAAAGGACAGCTGTGCATAACTGAACATCTGAAAATTGTTTTTAAAATGATGATTATATGATGAGACTGCTGTTACTACCTTATGGGCACAAAGATCCATTCTAGGAAGCTGTTCATCTGTGAATAGTCGATTCTCAGGGACTTTGCGAGGGGTTCTCTCTGTTTTTCTGCGGGGTTTAACTTATGAGTTCTATTGGCAAATTTTATTTTGCCTTTTAAAAATAGGAGTAATACAGATCATTTTAAGTTGAAATCTTTGCATAATTTTGGTAATTATCCGTTATCATAATGATAACATTTCTTGGGTGGTAGTGCAGCTCTTTTGTTAGAAAGACAAATGTGTCCGCGTGTAGCTAGCACATCACTCGTTTTAGATGTTAGGACAGCAGTTTTCAGATTTTACGGATGTAGAGAATCACATGCAGAACTGATGGAAAATGCAGACTCCCATCTCCACTCCTGGACATTCTTCTGTCTTAGGAGGTCAGGGCTGGGGCCCAGGGATCTGCATTTGTAATTCAGTACTGCAGAGAATTCTGATGTGCAGGGCCCCCGAACTGCACTTTGAAAAACCCTGCACGGGGTGTTGAGGCTCTGCAGCATTATATTGTGGAAGCAATAGAATATTTGTATTTGTCTCCAAATGTATATCAAGAAGATCATTTTCATTTTTCAGATGTTTGTTCAAATATGGAATCACCGTTTTTCACAGTCTTACTCCTTAACCTATTGTAACTTTCAGATTTTTTTTTCAACTGAGATATAATTGACACGTTAGTTTTAGGCATACAGCATAATGATTTGATATTTCGAAATGATCACCATACATAGTTACAGCTTTGATTTTCTCGTGTTGAGGCATTTCGAGATCTCTTCTCTTAGCCACTTTTAAATATGCAGTACAGTATTTTTAATTATTGTCACCATCCTGTACATTTTACCCCCAGGACTTAGCAGTTTTATGGTGGACATTTGTCCGTTTTTTTGAGCACCTTAACCCTTTGCACCCAGCCTGGAACCTTTCCATTTCAGCACCGCAACTTTGTCACAGCTCCGCCCTCAGTGGAAATTTTCAAACCTAGAGAAGCAAACGGCATTTGCACAGTAAAGAAAAGAGCTGGGAATGGAGATTGAGAACCACTCTAAAAGTGCTGCTTTTGATAATCGCATTTAATCGAGTAGTTTGGATGGGATTTTTTTTTTTTCCATCTAGAGGCTTTTTTATATATTTTTAAATATAATGATAGAAAATTAAAAGTAAAAAAAGAAAATTATAGGAGTTCTCATTGTGGCACAGCAGAAGCAAATCCGACTAGGAACCACAAGGTTGCAGGTTCAGTCCCTGTGAGCTGTGGTGTAGGTCGCAGATGCAGCTCAGATCTGGTGCTGTGGCTGTGGTGTAGGCCGGCAGCTGTAGCTCCGACTGACCCCTCGTCTGGGAACCTCCACATGCCTCCAGTGCGCCCTTAAAAATATATATGTATAAATGAAAAAGTAATAAGGATTAGGAGTGAAGTAGAGAGGGAGGAAACATTGGCATAAAACAAAACAAAGAAAATCAGAGTGGTTTCTTTTTAAAAGCTTGGGAGACGCCTGTGAAGGCCACTTCCTGACCTCACATCGTCAGGTGAGGCTCAGCTTCCAAAGCAGAGAAATAGGAGAAATTTTGGAAACACTTCCAGCTAAACTGATTTTAAAGTGATAAACGCTAGGCAATTCAAAACAGAATTACTTCATTAATCTAGAAAATTAATTTGTGTGCAGCATTTTATTTCTCAGAGGTGACAGAAAAATGAGGTGTGACTTAGTCACTTGATCTTTGAGTAACAAGCACCCTTCTGGGGAAGAAGCTGGGTAATGATACATCCCTCTTTTCAGGCAGTTTTCTTGCTGTGAACCCGAAAGTCTGGACGGGCTTTCCTTCATTTCCAGTTTGCTGAACCCCCTTTTCACAACTGGCTTAGTTGCAACATACTGGTGTTTTAGGAAACTTCTCACCATAAAGCCCAGTTTAAACACTTTGGTAGTTTGAATACTGTCTTTTTTTTTTTTTTCTTGATGTGTGCATGACGAAACTTAGAGTGAATTTCTTACTTCAAAATACATTTTTTGGGAGTTCCTGTTGTGGTTCAGCAGTCTTGAACCCAGCTAGCATCCATGAGGACGCCGGTTCGATCCCTGGCCTCACTCAGTGTGTTATGGATCTGGCGTTGCCGTGAGCTGTGGTTTAGGTCACAGATGCGGCTTGGATCCGGCATTGCTGTGGCTGCAGTGTAGGTCGGCAGCTGCAGCTCTGATTCGACCTGGTCTGGGAACTTCCATATGCCATGCGTGCCGCCCTAAATTAAAAAAAAAAAAAAAAAATTTTTTTTTTAATTAAAAGAAAAACACATTTTTTGCTCGGGTGGGCTTTTTGGTCATCATCTTATTTATGAGGTTAGCAGAGCAAGAGTGCTGCCTTGATTCGGTCTTAGGAAGTAAAATCACAGTGAGAGGAGACAGAGAAAAACATGCATGACTCTACTAAGTTCATACAGATAAAGCTCTAGGGTTTGGTTTACATCCTATGTTGAAATCCCTTCATTTACTTGTCTATTTACATTTCTCACGTAAAATCCTTTGAGCTTTAAGTTTGCTTAGATTATCCGAAGACTTATTTTTTCATCCATTAGAAGCTATATATGGTGATGAGCGATTAAATGAGTTGAGACAGTTTGGGTTTTTTTAAAAATCATTTGTGTCATGTTGGTAAGGATGTAAATTGGGACCGTCTTTCTGGAGAGAAATTTTGGAAGTATAGTTTAAAACTGCTAAAAACGTACACTCCCTTCAATCCAGCACTTCCGTCGTTAGAACCATTTTAAAGCAAATTATCAAAATATAAGCAAATATTCTATATCTTAGAACTTGTCAGATCGAGTTTCATCCTACAAAAATGGGCTCAGTTATGTTTGCTCCATAAGATGGAATACTCTGATTATCATTTAAAGTCCCGTTTCCAAATAGAGATAAGGAAAATAAAGATAATTCTCCCCGTGAGAGTTATTATATATTTAATGTTTTAACACAGAAAAATCTTAAGTCTAGTGTTAAAAGGGTATAGGTAGGATTCTATCGCATGCTTATCTGCAGACTATAAGAACTTTCTAAAACAAATCACTTCAAAACAATGGGTGAATGGAGGAACAATCAATAAATAGCACTAGGGGTAGATTGGAAAGGCCACTTACTTGGGTGTCAGAAGGTCAGGAGGACGTCGGTTCTGACACCGGGGGAGGGTGGGGTGCCGGGGAGGGTGGGCATCTCTTCAGGTCACTATCAGAAACATTACTGCTATTCTCAGTTGTCCAGTGCAGTTTATACCTAGGTTAAGCCTCCTGTCCTTCAACAAATTGCTTATATTTCTGGAGGGAGGGGGGGGTCCTTCCGTCAGATTTGCTGTGACAGCTCTGTGATTTTTATCAGAGCTCTTTACTTCCAAAGTGTTCCTGAATGGCATAGGAATTCAGAATTTTTCTTTTAACATATTTCTACAGCCAAGCAATGTTACTACGTCACAATAAACTGAATCTCAACACTCTAATTTCAGTTTCATACAGTGAGTATCATTACAGGGACACACAGGAATAGAATTTCCTTAGAGAGGGCATAGCATCACTCAGTTATATTGGTCTATGGCTCTTGTCCAAGCTTTTCCGATGCACTTACATAAAGAGGCATTATACTGTATATGGCATGACATAATTTTACCTTTTTCCTCTTTTTCTCTTAATACCAAATCGTGAACTTCCCAGGCAGGTCACTAAATATTATTTGCCTTTAAAGAGCTTTAAATTTTTCTCTCTTATGCCACTATATAAACAAAGCAAAATTTACATTAACTGAGCCCATATTGTCAGATATTAGAATTATGTCTGATAATGTATGAGTGATCCCACTGCAGGCAAGCATACCAGGGTTTTGTTTTGTTTTGTTGTTTTGAAAAGAAGAAAGTCATTTGAAACATATTCTCCATATTATTATAGCCCTGATGATGCTCTATGGGTGGCGAGAATAGTGTGTTTTGAGTTCATTATTTCCTCCTTGGGAAGGGTTAGCCCAACCAAGTCTTAAGTGCTGGCCGCACAGGTAAACTTGGTCATTTGCCACAGGCCCTCGGGAGTCTCGTGCCCTGAGCCCGGTGGGCCAGCCTGTGGTGGACCAGTGTTGAGACGCCTCGCCTTTCCTCCTTCTGCCTTATCATTGGCACTGAACGCCTGTGTTCTGTGAATCTTACCAGGCTGCCTCTTACTGTGTTATAAATCAAATGTCTCATATCAAGCGGGAGGTGTTTTGTTTCCCGTATGGGATAGGGATAGGGTTGTGGTAGTTGAACTATGAATTAGTAGTATAAACTACAGGGACAGGGCTCGGCATCTCCTTATCCAGCGTGTCTCACGCTCAAGCCCCAGGTCCTGGGCGGGGGCTGGCTGGGTCCTGGGTGGCGCCGGGGGCAGTGGCTGAGCACAGGGACTCAATGGCCCAGGCTCCAACCCAGGCCTCAGGACCTTGGCTCCTTACTTGTCTGTGCCTCAGTTACCTGTCTTTCAAATGAAGATAATGACACTGCCTCCCTAAAAGAGACCACGCTTCCTGCACACAGCGCGTAGCCCGGGTTGGGGCACAGTAAACCCATAGTGATTCATACCCAGTGGTGGTACATTTTTCCTCATTTGTGAAGAATAGGTCAGTGCGTCCCTCTCAGCACTAAAAAGGCGCGGACCCATCCACGTTCTGGGTTTGCTTGTCTGGTAAATTTACTTCTTTATGAGACTAGATTTTCACCTGCTTAAAATTGTGGCTGGTTATCCCAAGAGGCTTACATGTAAATGAACCGTCACAGTATTAGCCAGGATCTGTCACTTATTTTTTCAGAACGAATTTGCTGGTCACCTCACAGGGAAGCAGTTTCCTTCATGACTAAAGCCATGGCTGAGAATGCGCACTATTTCTCCAGCAGCTGATCAAAGCAAAAGGTTTTGTAATTTTATGATTGAAGTTTCGTAAGAAAGTTTCAAGTGAACTAATCTAGCTGTATGTCTATATTTAATGCATAAAGAAGTCAGTAGGTTTCTTGGGGGTAAAATAAAATCAAATTGCATGATGACCGCAGACCTGGCTATTTGCTCATCAGTAGCACAGCTCAGAGTGGGGGAAACGACAGGTCTGCACACCTGGCCTTGGACCTGGGGGTCCCTCAGTATCAGAAGCGGCTTCAGCATGGCATCGTGGCTCCCTGCAGTGAATGTCCGTAAAGTTTTTATTGGTAAAACCAAGCCAAACTCTGTGAAATACAGCCTTAGCGAGTACAGCTCTGAATAAACAAGTACAGCTTTGGAAAAACATCATTGGGAAGAGACTTCTTAAAAGTGGAGAAATCTTTTCTAAAAGGAGCTTCTTCTGTAAGTCTCTTTGACCCGCCATTTCTAGAAGGACTTTTCTCCCTGAAACTAACCTTCAAAAGTGTTTGTGATGCAAATTTTACATTTCTAATGTGTTTTGGAAAACCTAAGAGATTTAATGTGGTTTGGAAAATGTAAGTAAACAGTTAATTTTTTAAAATACTCCCAAACCATGTGCAGATCTTTTTCAATGTAGCCACATCTATCTGCGTAATTTACTCTTTGTGCTTATTATTTTTCTCCATATTATTATAATAAAATTTGGGAAAGAGAACAAAACTCCATAGACCCACCACCCTGAAACCAGTTGTAAACTATAAACTACATTATTAGTGTTTGAAGCGTTTTCCCAGATTCTTAGAGCCTTTACTCTTTTTAACGTCTGCCTGATACGCCATCAAGGTGTCTTACCGCATTTTAACCATTCCTGTAGTGCTCCTTCCACTGCTTATCTGTTAAAAGCAGCGCAGCACAAGCTGGCGTTTTAAAATGTCTCTCATGTTGTTTACTCCCCTCCCTCTGGATCATGTTCTTAATATGTGGTTTCAGAGGCGGAATTTATTAGAAATGAGCTAGGCTCTTTAGAGTTTCTAACCGCCCTTTATAAGAACATTTTCCCCATCTTTTGTAAATGATATTGAAGTAACATAGTCCTACTTTCACATTTCCGTTTGTTCTTGTTTTTCATTTCAACCTTTTTTTTTTTTGACCATGCTGGAGGCATGCTCAAGTTCCCGGGCCAGGGATCGAACCCACACCACAGCAGCGACTCAAGCCACAGCGGTGACAACACTGGATCCTTAACCCACTGAGCCGCAAAAGAACTGCAAGCATTTTATATTTTTAATAGCAATCTCATTGACTTGTTATGAAGCAATACAAAATTTAGATTACTAAGTATCAGGCAGGATATGTGGACAGTCATCTTCGGTGAGCCTGTTCATTTCATTGCAGTGTTACCTCTGATTTCTTGACTGCACGGCTTTCAAAAATCTTGACGTATGGTGGACCCTTTCTTTTACAAAAAAACCTTTAATAAAATTAATTTTTGTTATCACGTGATAAATGATGAAGAAAATGATGTCTCAGGTGTATTTAATTACCAGAGCTATCACTCTGAAAAATTGTATTAATATAAACTAGATTGTGCTTTATTGCAGGTCCTCATGTGTTTTTTCAGGAGTTCATTCCCGGATATTGTCTGGGATTGTTAAGCCTAATTATGAGTTATAATGCTAATTTATCTGTTAAAGATCAGTTGACAAAATCCCAACCCCCTCTTCCCAGTGTGACTTGTCCTATTAATTGATATTATACCTGCTTTTCATAGAATGAGAAGTAATTTAATCTCTTCTCATTGGAAGGAAAGTCACTGCCAGCTGATAGGCTAAAATAAATGTATTAATGGCTGGGTGGCCTGACAGACTGTTTATATGAAGGCGTCTGTAGTTATCCGACATTGTCTTGTACCGTTACAGACAGAAGTACAAAGGGGCTGCTTACCTGTCCGTCTGCGTGGATTTGGATTAGTCACTGTTTTGTCCGGGGGCACGTAGGAGACGTCGAGGCTCTCTGCCTCCTTAAGAGAAGCGGCACATGCTCTGAAGTCTTTAAACCTTGGGATGGCATTAAATTGAGAGTTGTGGTCCATCTGGTGTTTCTAAAGTTCAGTCTCCAATGAGAAACGCGCTCAAGTCCTACATGTTCCACCTGTCAAACCTGCCTCTGGGCATCCTGCGGAATTTAGCCTGGCCCCGCCTCCTGTCATTTGTTCTCTTACCCTCTGCCAGCCTGGCACGGCCTGGAGCTGTTCTGCTGCTGCCGGCACCGTGTCCCCTCACCAAGAGGAGGAAAGAAAGCATGCATGTCCCTTGGAAACCTGTCCCCCCGCCAGAGCATGTTTCCAAAGAGACTCCAAAGAAAGTCACTCAGTAAAATTAAAACCTTTTCTGTGCGGAAGTATGTCGTTAAGACGTGGAGTTCCTGTGGTGGCACAGTGGTTAACGAATCTGACTGGGAACCATGAGGTTGCAGGTTCAATCCCTGCCCTTGCTTAGTGGGTTAAGGATCCGGCGTTGCCGTGAGCTATGGTGTAGGTTGCAGATGCGGCTTGGATCCTGTGCTGCTGAGGCTCTGGCGTAGGCCGGCAGCTACAGCTCCGATTGGACCCCTCGCCTGGGAACCTCCATATGCCACAGGAGCAGCCCAAGAAATGGCAAAAAGATGAAAAAAAAAAAAAAAAAAAAAAAGACGTGAATGCTCTTCCTTTAACTCGTATGTGTTAGAAAACTAGATTGCTGCTTTACACACTTCACACAGATACTTGTGCAAACATAGAAAATCACATATATTCCCGATGTCCCAAGAAGTGCCTCTGAGGCTGAAAACAGATGGAGACGGAAAATACATGGACATGTCATCTGTTGTAATTCTTTTAAGTGTGGCTTTGCCGACCTCATAAATGGCTTCGCCATTTTTCTGAGCTGCATAATGATGCTAGTATGTTCACAATCACAGTCAGTTGCTGTTATTTCATGGGCATTTTTAAATGTTTGCCCGCTTTCTTGGATTAAACTGGCATTTGGCAGAAAAGTTAGAAATATTCAAGTTCTCTTTATGCCATTTTTAATTCATTAAATTTAAACTTGAAAAATATTTCCACTGAAAAACTCTAAATGAAGCTCAGCACGCTCTTCTGTATTTTCTTTTCTAGAAACCCCGCGTAGCGTGGATTTTTTTATCCTCATAGCCGAGAAAGGGAATCACTTCCTCCCAATCCTCCTCCCAGATCATTCTGGAAGGCGGTAGATGCACGATCATGCTGTCCCACCACAGTGGCCAGGTTTATGACACATCGCTGGTTTCCGTTTGGCCTCTCAGGAAAGGTGCTTCACCCTTACACTGGTGGGGTTCCTGGGAAATTACCCGGTATCCTATCCTTGTGCATGACAGACAGCTCACCCTGCTAGAAGAACTGCCAGCCGTGTCCTGTGTTTCCGCAGAGGAGCCATAGGCCCTTCTCTATAGGCCCAGCTCTGTGCTTAGATGTATATTCCGAATGCGTCCGATGCGGCGTTAAGGCTTATCCGGGGTCGGGTAGAAAGAAGCGCAGGGGCAATCGGGGAACAGAAAGGACTGTAAAAGTTACGGACCTGTGCTCCCTACATAAGCCCTCTTGGAAAATGCCCTGGTGTATTTTCCGTGCTCTTTGAGCCTCTGACCCCAGCATTGTGTCTGTGAGTATGTATTTGTGAAGTGCATCTTAGTGGTGTGTAGCCCTTGCTCTCACTCACCCGCCCAGTTTCGTTTTCACTGACGTTCATAAAGAGACACGTTTTGTATCCACCTGCTTGAAGCGTGAAGACGTTCAAAGGCCACTTAAAACGATGAAGTAATCGGCAAGCGACTGTTTGCGGACTGAGGGGGAAATGGGCAGCAGAGAAATGTCGCTAACGTGGAGGGCACTGTCACTGTACCCGCATCGCAGCATCTCACAGACGGAAGGCAGCAGGTCGTGAAAGACCGCTTTCCAGTCGCTTTGCAAAGATGATACAGTGAGGAGGCGGGGGTCTCTCCTAAGAAGCCGTTTCCCTTCGCAGCCATGGAGGACCTGAAGCTCAAAACATAAACTGTAATCTTAGAAGAAATGTGTTCATCTTCCAACATGTTACTGAAAATATTCAGAAAGCACGTGCAACTGTCTTTTAAGGTATGTATTTTCTCTGATGGGCAACATGAATGAGACGTGTTTTTTTCTCCCAGTTCCCCGGCCACCTCCTCTCTGCACCGCCGCCTACCCACCCCCAGCACCCCCCACCCCCCACCCCCTGCCCTCACAGAGTAACATGATGATGAAGCCAACAGGTGCTGGCTGCGGGCGCAGGCTGGCTCTGGGCCACATGCGGACAGTGGGGATACTGTGTCACTCCAGGTTTGGGGGTTTGCTCTGTCCTTACAGGGAACGGATAACCCCGTTGAAATACATACTGCAACTCCTGAGGGATTAAGTGTGTTTCCTTTGCTTTATAGTTGAGAATTTTACAGTTTCTTGGTTTGGAACGTCTCAGATTGCTTAATGATTTCTCTCGCTCCCACCCCACCCGTTGTGGCCAGATGTGTATTTCAGCCACATCTGAACCTCTGCAGATGTGCCGGTTTTCTTGCTCCACCCACAGTATAACCTTATCTTTTCGAGTGTTGTATCATGAACCCCTGGATAAAGACATTTCCCTTATTTCTTGCCCTTTAAAATGTTTCATGTTCTGTCTGTTTTCTTTTTAATGGTGGCACTTAAACTCTTTGTAGTATTCTAGGAAACTGTTTCAGGGGTCATGTTATTTTATCACGGTTCATGTTTGCAGTCAGCATATGCCTGTGTGCTTTACAGCTGTGGAGGAGCCACAAGAATGCACACATGTGATCGTCCTGTGTACCCGTTAGATTCTGGGGAACGAGCACTAGTTGAGGAAAGATGTTTGCATCTGTGAAGCCCTAGTTTAAAGGTGAGGGGGTTTTTGAATTTTGCAATCTAAGTAGTCTGATCGTATCAGTCCCCTTTAATAGTTTTTAATGCATTTACTTACTGTTCTTTAAAACTGGCCTTCGGAACAAACTATTTTAGAATTGGTTCTTGCAAACTTGGCATTATAGTCCTTGGCAGCTCTTAGAGGAAAAATTCCTCTAAGCCTATTTGGAGACTTTTGGCGGGTTCTTAACCTCACCCTGGACACTGCTCTTGACCCAGCTGGCGGAGAGGAGGGCCCCCAACTTCATGTACATTAAAAAGAGCTGATTTTCTCTCTTCCAGATGCGAACCCTGTGCTCAGGTCAGCTAGCACATTGGGAGGCCTCCGGGGCTTGGGGGAGAGGTGAGGTTGGAGGGAGAGTCCAGCGTGTGTAGGTGTAGATGGGCGTAATCCGGCTGAAAGACTGAAAGACGCAGGCGGCACTTGCTGTTAGAGAAAAGGGATAATTGATGGAGCAGGTTTCCTTGAGGTGGGGGTGTTTGAGCAACAACA
This sequence comes from Sus scrofa, assembly GCF_054392235.1. NCBI lineage: Eukaryota > Metazoa > Chordata > Mammalia > Artiodactyla > Suidae > Sus > Sus scrofa. The sequence goes on from NC_139394.1 coordinate 63,360,339, forward strand.
TTCAGGATCAGCATTTTGTCTTCCTGTGATGCCTTCTGGGGAAAACAAAAGGTTCCAATTGGCTAACGTTCCATTAAGATTGGTTTTATGCTGGATGAGTTTAGTAATTCTGTATTAGGTAACCGAAAGAGGGTCTGTCCCGATTTTCTGTGTGTATCATTTAGGTAAAATACTGCATTACCTTTTTTTCCCTGAATTGGAAAACACACGGGCTTTAGAGACAGCGGTAAAGGATAATCACGCTGCATCTCTACCCAGACGATGTAAACATTTGGACACGTTCGCCTTCCACCATTTGTCAGAGAGCGGAGTTACAGGTTGAGATCCCTCTGGCACCTGTGACACCATTTTATTGTACTGTATTTTTTATCAAAGTGTAGTTGATGTACAGTGTTTGCCAGTTTCTGCCGTACAACAAAGTGACCCAGTCGTAGCTGTGAGTATACATACGTTCCCTTTCCCACATTGTCTCCCACCCGGGTCTGTGCCAGGAGATGGGACACAGTTCCTTGTGCTCTACAGCAGGACCTCCTTGCTTATCCATCCTGAAGGTCATAGTTCACATCTGCCAACCCCAAACTCCCCGTCCATCCCACTCCCTCCCCCTTGGCAACCGCAAGTCTCTTCTCACCAAGTCTCACGAACACCATTTTCAAAGCTAGTCAAAACCAAAGTGACTTTCTGAGTTCTCTCTCACGTACAGGATGTGGCACTTCAGGTCTCTAATAAGTGTGGGTGACCTTTTAGGGCGAAGCCTTCACATGCAGTGTAGTGAGCAATGGCTCGGGCAGCACATGGAGGAGGAGAGCATTGCCTCTGCACCACGTGGGGTGCTGGGGGCCAGAGCGCGTGCACACACGCACACACTCGAGCACACACACTCCTCACCTCACGTGCCACGTGGGAGAAAATCAGTGGGGACAGCAGGTCTCACCTTGTTCCTCTAGGTGTGGCCCTGGAACACAGGTAACAGCCAGAGCCACGGCCGACCTGTAAGCGGAGAGCAATGGTCTGTGGGATCCTGCTGGATCAGGTGCCTCGCCCAGTGCTCTCTTTATCTTTTTTTTTAACATCCCTTTTAACCTGGCCCAAGACTGTTGGAGACATCGTCTTGGACCTCAGAAGCTGTGAGCCATGGTGGGATAACAGACTCTTGGTGACAGCTTTGAGAAGATGGAGAAACAAACGCTGACAAGGCTCACAGCTTTGTTTCTCTTGTGAGTCTTTAGAAGAATGTCGCCCCAAGATTTAGCAGAGGGAAAGAAAAAGTTGCACCTCGTTATCAAAGTCAGTGTTTTCCCAGCCTGGCTTACAAACGGCTCTAGAATAGCTCTGCTTCTTGCATGGGTGTAGTTAATCCCTCTGGAAACAGGAAGTTCCTCACTTGAGCCAAGTTCTATTTCCGCCCACTTTTGGTACCTGTGTCATTTTTAGCTCACAAATTCAGTAGTATCCTGAGTATCTTCCTATCTGGAGGAGGATTAATACGTGCCTTTTATATCTGAGTGGCATCTCCTTGGAGTAATAATAATTATCTACTGATGCAAAAGAACGGCCCGATAGAGAAGCACCAGGCTCCTGTTAAGCGTCTAATCAAGATCTCTCTGTTGTTATAACAGTGACCTCTGTCTTCACCATGTGACTGAGGAGGAGGGAAAATGACCCATTTACTGCTCTGTGAAATAGGCAGAACCGCTGATTCCCCAAATGATGATGAGCCCGAGTGAAGGGAAATTATTTTTATGTTTACGTCAAGGAGTGCCTGTCCGATGCTTAGCCCGGGAATAACGTGGGCGAGCTGCCTTTTGGGTGCGACACGTGAAGTGATCGGGGCCCTTCGCTTCACAGCGAGTTACCGTTTCTCGGCGTCTGCCTGCTGTCCTCTGGTAAGAGAATAGTTCTTTCCTGTTGAGAAAGGAACACCTGTGGTCCGAGTGGGTCACTGAGACGCTGTGTCTCTCCACCCACACCCTTCTCCCAGCTCACGGGACAGCCGCGTCATCCCATAGCCGTGAGGACCCATGGCGTGGTGGTTCTGGACTTTTCTTTGCCATCGGAAAATAAACTTGCTGCCGAGGTCACCTGGAGGATGAGCGTCTGGGCCCTGCTTCCTGGGAGGCACCTGCACGAGGCAGGACCCAGAGCACGTTCCAGGGGTGGAAAGAGCCAGAATTGTGGCAGCACATTTGGCCCTGAACCCAGTCATTCCTAACAGCAGGCACAGCCCTGTTGTAAGAAGTCAAGCCCCATTTTCCTTCGAGCGGGTTTGGGCAAAGGTTCTACCCTTTGCAGCCCCAAGGGCCTGACCCCCGTGACGGCTCAGAGGACAGCAGGCGACAGGAAGCCAGCCAAGAATGAGAATAAAGGGACGATTTAAATGAAAAGAATTCCAGCAGATTGATGGATTTTTAGGAGGGACAGCGACTGAGAAAACGTCTTTTGAAAAGGAACATAGACAGAAAGGAAGCCGTTTGCTGCGGTGGTCACTCCCCAGCTGCGCACGGCTCTCGGCTCTCTCGTGTGAGGTCTGGCAGCCCTCCTCTCCTGGGGGGATGGCACTGCGAGGGGCACCCGTGGGGGGCCGGCCTAGACTGTGGAGGGCGCTTGGCCCAGGAGTCCGTGTTGGATCTCTTCTCCCCTGCCCTGGGTCCCATTCTGCGGCCGCGGGAACCCAAGACAAGGGGGAACCTGCTTTCCTGGCTTTCGGGTTGTCAGATCCCAAGAAAGACTGTTTGAATCACATACCCGCTCAGTCAACCAGTCCCTGTGTCTGGGCTTGTGGTCCAGTGCTGGGCTTATGGCCATTGGATGACCAGGGCCTCCCCGGAAGGCAGGCCGAGCACGGGCCTGGCCCCTGGGAGAAGCGCAGCTGGCCAGGTGTGTCCGCTGCAGATGGGTCACATTTGTGTGTCATTTTTGGCACAAGCTGCACGTCTCCTCTCCTTCAGAAGTAGTCGGAGCCAAGTGAAGTGATAACATTATGAAAATTATAAAGCACAGGGGAAAAAATTTGGGTAGATTGAGCCCACTCAGTGTTCTAAAGTGTTTAAATTTCTCATCGAAATGTACTACGCTGTACGTTTTGGAAATACAGTTGCAATATCCAAACCAAAGCAGTAAACCCGACTGACAGGCACTAGAGCAAATGCATGAAAAACAGCATAAAGTAGTGGGACGAGCCCGGCGCTCGGAGAGTTGTATCACCCTCGCTGAAAGGAACCCCAAGTCTCAGTGAGCGTGGTAGTTCTCCCCAGATGTTGCTTGTCCTGGTAAAGGTCAGCGTCTGTGGGAGTCAGAAGCTGCTGCCAAGTGATGGCACCCTGGAGTTGCGTTCCCATCCCGAGGGGCCAGCTTGCCAGGAACTTAGAAAAGACAACATCTTTTTTTTCCTCCAGATGAAGTAATTCATCAGAATTCCCACACTAAGTGTGTGTGTGCATGTGCGCAGCCCCAGAACTGCCAAGATAGGTATTTATACGAGTTTCTGTGTTCCATTAGCACCTTTGAATACCAGCGTTTAAATAATATGATTTGTAGTTGGAATCCTCATTAGTCCTGTGAAATTATATTCATAGGTCCTGAAGGAAGGATTATGTCAAATACCTATAGAATGTGAATATTGGGGGAGGGAGCGGCCATGAACAGACAGAACATTTTAATTACGTGTAACTTAAACTAATTCAATAAAGAATATAGACCCTTATAGGCAAAGGACTTTTTAACATTTATAAATTATAAATCCTTTTTAAATGAATGTAATTCAATCTACAAATATCTTTATTTGCAGTAATGATTTATTTTATAAATTATTTGTTGAATGCCTGTTTGCACAGTTCTCTTTAACATTAGGGATGAAAATTCACATATCTCAGGAAGCCTGTCGTTGAGATCATGAGACAAGATGCACACACTGAGACGGTAACACACTGAAAAGTTTTAAACAATGGTTCTGTTGACAGTAACAGAGAAGAAGCCTCTATCAGTGGAGGCTTGATCAGGATATCAGAACGACTGTGAGTGATGTAAGGGGTGTGTCACAGGGGTTAGGCCTGATGCCATCCTCGGCCGGAGGCAGTCCCGGGCCCTTGGCCCCTTAACCTGGTCCTGGGTCTGAGGGAAGCAGAGGAGAGCAGGACTGGAACCAAACTGGACACATGCCTGCTTCCTGTCGCTTCCAAGCCCGTACCTGTGATGATGCCGGTGACCTGCAGTTGGCCGAGGAGCAGCACACGGGCTTGGCCCAAGATCACGAGACGGGGTCGGCTGGGGGTGGCTGCAGCCAAGGGGGTCCTGCAGGAGCCCGGGCAGCTGCAGGCCAGCCAGGTGAGCCGGCAGGTCCCAGCGGCCGTGCGTGAGCTGCCACAGTGCCTGCCTCGCGCCCGCCTTGCAGGTGTCAGCGGGACTGCCCTTCGTGCATCCATGGCTTCCCTGACCTGCAGCTGTGGGGAAGGGCCCCCGGCAGCCTCAGGCCCACTGAGCCCAGGTGACACCACCAGGGCTGTTGCCAGCCTGGCACCCGGACACACCCTTCTGTCATGCTTCCAGGCAGGGCCGTAGCCAAGTGGTGTTCATGGTAATTAGGCCTCGTGAAAAACAAGGCCAGCCCCAAAGAATGCGTGTTACTCGATTCTGTTTACATAAAACTGCAGCAAACGCAGTGCCCGCCTGAGGATGAGGTGTGGATGGTGGCGGGGGACCGGGATTCAGCAGGAGAGACCAAGGTCCGGGGGTGACCGATGTGTGCAGGGGGGCAGGGGGCTGCGCTCCTAGTGCTTAAACAGCAGAGTCGGTGCAGAGGGCTGGGCCCTGGCGCCCTGGGCAAGGCTGCTGGGCCCCAGGGTGGAGGGGGCTGTTGGTCCAGGCTCCTCATCTCCCACCAGGGCCTTGCCGGTCAGCTTTGCCAAAACCGGCCTCTAAGCCGTGTCAGAGGGATCCGTCCCCAACACGTCTCCTCCGCGGGGGTGTCAGCACCGCCTGGGCTCCCCGGCTCCCTCCAGGGCTTCCTCTCCAGCTGCCCAGTAGCACCCAGAGCAGTGAAATGAGTCCCAAGTGCCCTCTGCTGCGCTGTGTGTCAGTATTTTACCCATCCTTCGTCAGCTTGCACGCTGCGTGTTCTTATTACACATATGGGACGGCTGGGCTCCCGGCCACAGGTAAGTGGTCAGTGCAGTGCAGCTGTGATCTCTGAACTCGAAGCCTTGGCCTTAACCCCTGTGCTGGGCCCGGCTCCTTCCAGCTACGAAGCACAGCCCGAGATCCCGCCTCCCAGGCCTCTTTCTCGATGCTTCCCTGCGTCCTGAATGCACCCCCCCAGCCCCAGTGCCCTCACATGCCTTGCTCCTGCTGCGCACAGTTGCCTGAACTGAACAAGAGAAGGAGAAACGCACTCGTGTCCATTTAGAAGATAGCATTGTGTTCAGGGATATTAAAACAGCATGTGTGTAAACAGCGCAAGACAGCCTTGTACCATCAGACAGGGGGAAGGGAAACGTATATTGGGGGTTTTTTAATATTAAGGAAACACATCTTACCGGATGTCTGAACCTAAAGGGTACATTCTGAATTTCTCAAGTAGTTCAGGATAAAATTCTCTTTCATTTTGACAGTGACTTATCAGTAGGCAGTACTGGTGATTTTTTTACAGTACGATAAAAAAGAAGATGTTACTTGACTGATTTCTAGGCTCCATCTTTTTAGCACTAGTATTTCTTTTTTTCTCACATGTATGGGACACCTGCTGATTACAGCTCACCGTTCAGAGGGTTGTGGGTCGTACAGACTGGTTAGGAAATTATCCTTATCCCCGGGTATATGCAGGCCAGATAGCTCCAACACCTGTTGAATGTATTTTCCGTAAAAAACGTTGGCATGGTCAAGTAAGTTTGGGAAACACTGGCTAAGCAGTGTGTGTTAGGTTTCTCAGAGCCTTTGCTGGACTGCTGTGCTTTGACCTTGGGATGGGCCTTCTGAGAGCAACTCCCGAGACAGAGAAGAGAGTGAAGGGAGTTGGGGAAATACTGCCCTAGACCTTGCCCTGAGCTATTGCTTCATCTCCTGCTTTGCTCCACGTTCATTGAGTCAAGCACGGTCCCAAACAGTAACCTCATCAGCACATTTTTGGAGACTCTGCTGTACCGAAAAGGATGGCAAGAGATGCTGATCACAAATTTAAGAGCATATTGTGCAGTTTGTCAGGGCTTCAGAAAGCGAGTTAGGGGACCCTCTGGACCTTGTCCTTAGAAGATGAACAAGAAACAGTATTGCATTGTTAGGGTAACCAGACAACCTACTGTCCAAACTGGGAGCCAAAGGGGGTGTTGCTATTGATGATGCTGGGGCCACAGGTGTGAAGGGGAACTGTCCTGGGCAGAGGGGCTGGGGACTTAGTCTCAGCTGTGAAGGGGAGCTGTCCTGGGCAGAGAGGGGGGACCTAGTCTGTGTAAGCTCATCACTTGTGTACAGTTTCACCTGGCGTCTTACTTCCTTCAGACTCCGCCCATTTCCTGTGGCCACCTGAGTCTTGGTGATTCACAGGCATTGGGCTGTGTGAAAGGCTCTGGGGTGGTTTACAGCCCTGATGCTTTAAAGCTGAAACTGTGGCTTCAAGACTGCAGCTATGTATTTAACACATGGTTTTTGGAGCTGGAAAAAAAGTACCTGACAATTAACGAATATAATTTTTTAAATGTGTCTCTCCTGCGGAGTTTTCCTCTAAAGAACACCAACAGCATTCGTTTCTGCTGTCAAAATTAAAATGAAGTTTATTGTGTAATACAAATTGTAGACCCAAACAGAAGACTATATTATAAGACCCAAACTATTCCTGTTATAGTTAATGCTTTATCTTCTTTTCAATCTCTTTGCAGTTCTTTGAGGTTCCGTTTGATTCAAACATGAATAGGACAAAGAACAGACCTCTGGTTCGCGGACAGATCAGGTAAAACCGTGAGTGTCCGTCTTCTCCGTGTCATGTGCTCATTCCTCCTGCGTCGTCCCCCAGTGTTTGGCCTCGACCCGTGAAGTGAAAAGAGCCCCCCGTTTCCAGAGGAACACCCTGGGGAGGGTGTGCACTGCTTTCAGCTCCAAGCAGAATGCCCCCCATGGCACTCAGAGCAGATCTGAGATCGGAAGGTTCGTCGTGGGAGTAACTCGTGCCGTAGGTTTCCGTATTCGATTCAGTTTTGAGACACAAACTTGTTTTGCTTATAGTGGCTGAAAACATTCCATTAACACAAGCGATTTCAGACAGTTCCATCCAGAGCCTCGGAGGAAAGAGCTAGGTCGAAGCCTGGTTTTCTCAGATGGTCAGCTGACAGCTATTTGGACGCCAAGGAAAGGTTGCCTCCGTTACACTGCTTCCCCCCAAATTCAATTAAGTAGAACTAAAAGGCATATAAATATTTTAATATCACTAATGGGGAATGATTAAACATTTTACTTCCTGCAGACCTCGAAACTGGCATTTCAAAAGATATTTTTTTAAATCCAGTAGATATCACAGCTGAGAAGAATAAAAAGAGCCTGTGGTTCATACCGATTCTGCTAAATCATCCTCTTGCCGTATGGCAGGCAGTGCTTCCTGGAGCTTAAAACGTATCAGGGTAACCCCCAGGCATCAGATAATCACACATCATAAGTTAAACCGTAAAGGAAACAAATTCAGATAAAGTCAGAGATCTATGTGAAAATAATTTTTAATTGTGGCTGCTTTTAGCCATTCAGTTCTTAAATGAATTTAAAATACCGTTATATTGAAACAGGTGGTAGAACAGGTGAAGATATGTAAGCACAGAAATCTCAGCCCTAACTGATATTGTAGTTCCTTTTTTGAAATATAACCTAGGAGCTCCCTTCACGACTCTGCAGTTAACGAACCTGACTAGGATCCTCGAGGATTCGGGTTCGATCCCTGACCTCGCTCAGTGGGTTAAGGATCCAGCATTGCCGGCAGTGAGCTGTGGTGTAGGTCACAGACATGGCTCAGATCTGGTGTTGCTATGACTGTGGTGTAGGCCGGCAGCTATAGCTCCATTTCGACCCCTAGCCTGGGAACCTCCATATGCCTTGGGTGTGGCCCTTAAAAAAAAGCAAAAAAAAAAAAAAAAAAAGAAATATAATCCAGCTGTCTGTTGTGTTTATGTTAAGAAAGTGTCAGAAGCACTTTTATTTGAGTAAAGTTGTTTTCGAGGGGCACAATGCAAACTGTAACCCATCTCAAGAGCTAAAAGCTGCTTTTGCCACTGATCAGATCACAGGTGAGTTCTTACTTGTTTGGAATTTCTGTCCAGGCTTTTTTCCTCAGTGAATCTTATTCCTTTAAAACCAGGGAGGCATTCCCACTGTGGCTCAGAAGGTTAAGAATCCGACTAGAATCCATGAGGATGCGGGTTCAATCCCGGCCTCGCTCAGTGGGTTGAGGATCCCGTGTTGCTGTGGCTGTGATGTAGGCCAGCACCTGTAGCTCCGATTCACCCCCTAGCCTAGGAACCTCCACATGCCACAGGTGCAGCCCTAAAAAAAGAAAGAAAAAGAAACAGGGAAACATGGGGACAAGGCCAGGAAACAGCCAGTAGGCGTGCGATGGTCATCAGACGAAGGCCCGACCTCCTACTCATAGCTCATCTTCCGTGGCCTGGTGTGGTCATTGCCCGCCCTCAGGACAGTGGGCTTGGTCCACCCAGGAGTGCGCAGCCCTGTGGCCCTGGGGGATGGAGTGGGCGGTGCCCTTCCCTTATAGCAGAGGTCGCAGGACAGTGATTCGTCTGATGGACCTGTGACTTAGTTTTTGTGTGCAGATGACCGAGGCAGAATCTTTTGTGATAATAAACCTTCATTGTCAGTGTAGAGGACAAATTATAGGCCTGAAAAAAATAGAGTCCGCCTTCCTTTTTATAGCGGGAGGTATTTTATCAGATAGGTTCAAGGGGCTGTTACCAGCTGGGGTGAAACCTTGCGTGGAGAGTCCCAGTCTTCCAGCTGAGGACTCGACGTCTTGCCATTTAGCATTTGTTACAATTCAGGAAATCAGTGTCGACGAACAGATTAGTGAGTGGCCAGGGGGATGTCGCAGAAAGCCTGGTAGACTGTTCCTGAACATTCATTTCTCAGCCTCGGTGGGTCTCCCACTTAGAACAGCTATGGACCTTTAAGTGCGAGGCGCAGCCAGTTTACGCCGCAGTCTCGTCTGGTCGTTACTGCTCCGTTTGACTTGGGCTGGTAGGCTTTGTTGAATCTGCACAGCTTCATAGGCTTGGTTTACGATGTTGGTCCTGGGAGGTGTGGCCCGTCCCTGTCCCAGCGGCTGGGCAGCAGTGACAGGAGTCAGGAAGAAATCCTTGCAAAGTCCTTTGTACGCAGCTTGGTGTTATCCGTTCTGAAGACACACGAGAGACGTTGCTTTTCGTTAATGGTGTCAAGTGACTGCAGGGGGAGTTCTGAAACTTTTTATTTGAGTGAAATAAATTCTATTCCAAGGACTTAAAGCAGTAGAGCGATACTCGAGGAGAGAAGCGTGCGCCCGGACGAGGTGCTCTGTGCGTTCAGGACCCGAGGAGCTTCCCTCAAGGAGCCCTGTGCTGGGGTGGACCTGACGGTGCGGTTTGCGCGTGCCTGGTGGCATTCTCTGTGCCCTCAGACCTCCCTTCCAGACAAACATGACCGGAAGGTTGGGCAGGGCCGCTTACAGAGCTGGCGGGGAAGGCAGTGCTTTTTCGGGCATTGATTGTTTGTTCCAGGGAGGAGTAGAGGGCTCATGGGACCCTTGGTAAACGGAGCAGTGTGCGAGCAACATCAGGGTTACGAAACCAGCCCAGGATGAGACTCCAGGAAAAGCTCCTCCTCGTCGCACAGTGACCGTGTGGCGTGTAGAACGGATTTCCCTCGGCAGTGCCCCCGAAGCCAGCCCCGCAGCCAAGTCAGCTCTGCTCCAATTCAACTTTTTTCAAAGCGTCGCATACCTGATGAGGTGGGCCAGTCCATTTCATCCCCCGTTTCCTGGTGAGATCGCACTTAGAGCAGAAGGCCGAGCTCTCTGTTCATCACTGGTAGGTAATTCTCACTGCAGCCCCGTGAGGGAGATGCTGTTAAACCCCCCCGCCCCCCCCAGGACTTGTGGGAAAACTGGGAACGACGAGCAGACGTGTCCTAGTCCGTCTGACTCTGCACCCCGACTTTCTAACGACTGGGCACAACTGTCTCTCAAAGTCTCTTTGTCTTTAAGGAGAAGGCTCCACTCTCGGGAGACCAGAATTCTGCGTCTTAGTTCTTAACAGTAAGACAGGGTGATGATATTAGAAGAACGTTCTTGGGAACTTGTGTCAAGGATGCAGGTCATGGATTTCACGGTGTCCCTCGGTGCAGATGGGAGACCAGCTGCCATTGGGAACCTCGGAGGGCATGACCTTGGCACCCGTGGGCAGACATGTGGTCCTCTGAGCCTGACCCAGGGATTAACTGACAGGGAGAAGACAGGAGAGAAGCCTCCACGGTGACTCTGTCACAGGCATGGCCGCAGGGGGTCAGGGAGGTGCCGCAGGGACAGTGCCCTCCTACGAGGGCGACCACCAGCTGGGCTGCAGGTCGAGTGGCCGGTCCTCCCAGTGTGCCCAGCACTGACCTGGGTCACCCCGTGGTCCCAGCAGGACTGCCGATGGTGCCCCCCGCCCTTCCCTGTGGCTAGTTTGGGTGGTAACTCTGTGCTGCCCTCTGTGGAGGTGGTGCCAGTTGTGTGTTCACAGAACGTCCTCATTTTAAGGCTGTTTCGTACAGATTCCCGTGGTTTATTTTGCCTGTAGGAGAAGAAAGCGCATACATGGAGCGGATGATGTGTCTGACTCCGTGGCGGGTGGGCCTTGTCACACCGATCCCTTTAAACAGCTCTTTAAAAATGACTCTCAGCATCTTTCGTCTTCTTGTAAGTTGGAAAAGATAAAGACGGTCAGCTGACTCGTGCGGACCTTCCTGGAGCTAGTGTCGTGGCTCTGAGCGACCGCAGTGCCCAGGAGCTGGGTTTAGACCTCTCTTCCACTCTCTGCGAAGTCACCTGCCGCACAGCAGGACTCAGCTCATTGGGAACCCACTTGGGAGGTGGGTTCTGCAGACCCAGAGTCAGGGGCGAAGCCAGCGGGGTTGACTTTCATGTTAACAAAGTCATATGATCCCCTGAGATCCACAAGTATCAATGGAAGATTCGGGAGACGACACAATGAGCTTACGGAATCAGAGATGCCTCCAGGAGCTTTTCTCCAAAAGAGATTTTCCAGGGGCATTACTGGCTCGGAGCAGTGTGGGCTCGGGAGCAGCGTGGGCCGGAGGCGGCGTATCTGGCAGGAGGAAGTGAGACAGTGTGATTGCTGACATGGAAACCTCCACAGAGTTGACAAAAAAAGCTGCTACAACTAAGAAGTGAGTTTAGCAGGTGCATGCGATGCAAGGCCAATGTACAAAACCAGCTCTAGGACTTGCCTTCTGGTGGCGCAGCCGTATCCCCCGCCAGGACAGGCTGGGCCGGGACATCTGAGCTAGTAACACCTCTGCCTGAGATGTGACCCGTCTGCCCCACGTCTCGTGGTTCTCAGATTCATTACAAGGCACAGAAGCAAAGCCGACGGTCTCTTCTAGACTTCAGACCTCACGACAGTTGCAGGCGGTTCAGAACAGCATCCTCTGTGGCTTTTTACCAAATGCCAGTCCTAGGGAAGCATTTGACCCCATGGCTCTCTGCTTTTTGCTCCAGCTCTGTGGCCTTTATGGTGGAATTATTTATCAGAGTCTGTAATGGCTCGGGGCCACTTGATGACTTGAGTACATTGTCCCTTAGCTCACTTAGGGAGCGTCCCCAATGCCCGCGGCTGGACCTGGAGCCCCGGTGCATTTAGCTAAAGAGCTTGAGCATCTGGGAGCGTCAGGAAAGAGGGCCTCCGGGGCCGGACGGCGCTGGCCTGCCTCCCGTGTTGGCTCCTTGCCACAGACTTTGCCCCTGCCAGTTCGCAGCCGCAACACCGCCTCTGTTCCCCGGAGGCCAGGTCAGTGGGCAGGACCTGCCCCCCCCACCCCTGCAAAATCAGAAAGTGGTCGGACCCCTCTGAGACCCCTTGTTTTTCTGCTGTTTTGTATCCTCTCAAGGACTTCCCCTCCCCCAGCTCCCCCGTCACACAGGTGGCCAGTGTCCTCGAGTGCCTTCCAAGTTCAAAGCTCTGTGTTAACTTGCAGCTTTGGTCCTCATTTGAGGGTGGCCGAGGGGGGTACAGGGGACCATCCGCAGTAGTTCTTCCTAAGACACCCTCACTTCTTCCCAGGAGGGGGACGTCAAGCGTTTTTCCACGGAAGATTTGGCTGCAGAATCTACCACCTGAGTTTGGAAGGTGGGGCCTCCAGGCCCCTTGGGACCCGTTTCTGTCTCTGGTCCCCGACAAGCTCTAAGGCCTAGGGAGCCACTGGCAGAGCAGGTGCTTGGCTCAGAATCCCCCTGGAGCCCCTCGGCCCCTCTCCCAGCCCACTGCCCCATCGCGTGCTTGTCGTCCGACTTCGTATTTGGACAAGAGGCCTTTCTTGTGTCCTAGAGGGGTCTGTTGAATCGGCTGCTCCGTCTGGCTTTTCCTCTCGTCCGCTCTTTTTACAGCCAGGCTTCTGGAAAGACGGGCCCTCAGCCCTCCACAGTGAGTCCCCTCCTGCCCTGTGCTCGGGCCGCTTTGCTCTGGTTCCTGTCACCTCTCTACGTGCTGGGCCCTCAGCTTCCCTTAAGTCCACTCATCACCCAAATGGAAGCCTCAGCCTTGGCCCCAGGGTCTCCCCGGAGTCCCCGGCCCAGTTCTAGGGCCTTGTGGAGGATTTGATCGCCCGAGCTCTGGACCAGTGCCCCGGGCCGAGGGGAGGGGACAGTTAGGCCTGGAGGGATAGGAAGAAGCACCTCAGGCCACTCCGGCAGCCTGGGCGCACTGCCCCAGGCAGAACCATCCAACTAGGGTCCTTCCTCCCCACCTCCCCCTCCCCAGCACCCACTTCAGGGTCCTCAGGGGGCTTGGAGTCAGAGCCCCGGGAGAGATGCGGCGGGTCGGGGCGTGGAGAGAGGTGTCCTCTGGCCGTTCTTCCGCCGGGTGTGCCCGGGTTCTGTCAGGCTGGAGTTGGCTGTTTTCTGTTCATTCTGCTCCTTGTTTTCCGAAAGGCTGGAGGAATCCATCTTTCTCCAACCTGATGTCCTTCAGACTTCAGTTTCTAATAAATCTTTTTTTTTTTTTAAGTAACAACCTTTTCTCCTGGGCTGTCCTAATTAAAATTAATCTTTCTTAAGAATGTCAAGGCCAAACGTTTCTCCTATATATTTTCGAATTAAACAATTCCCTTGTTTAATTCAATTCATTCAGAATTTATTGATTACCTATAATGGAACCAGCACTGTCAGGTTTATTTTTATAATGCTCAAAAGGCCTATAATCTGGGTGGAAAAATTAGCCAAACGCATCAAATGCTTAAGCAGACAAGACAGGGCAGGCCATAAACATGCACCGAGTGACATGAGTGAATTGGTACACGGGGCGGGGTGGTCTCTGGAAGGTCAGAAAACAAAGATAACAGCAGATAAGGACCCACTGTGTGGTGAAGGCACCTGCAGCAGGCAGGCCGGGCTGGGCCTTCATCGTGATTCTGAAGCACACCTGTGTTTGGCTTCCTTTGAATGATGCATTTTCCAGCTTGGTAATGTTGAGAGACCTAGACAGGCCAGCCCAGGTTTCATCCAGAGCTTGGGAGCGCTCCCTGCGGCCGTGAGCCGCACGGGAAGCGATGAGAGCAGAGTGGGAGGTTATTGGGGGCGGAGACCTTCAAACCCTCGGAGTCGGAGTCGGGGCGGGGCGGCCCAGGCCTGGTTTGTAAATGAATGATGGAGCCTGAGTTTTCGAGATGAAATGAATGGATTGTTTAGTTGGCATCATTAACGTAAAGCTCGGGTTTAGCTTAAGTATTACCGGGATTTACAGGAGCCATTTTTCACGTTTACTGAAGGTCTCACCAGGGAGCACTTAAGCAAATGTAAACGGTTGCAGGCTGCAGGGGGGCCGTGGGTGCCGTTCCTCCCCCCGTCACACGGGGCTGGTACCCGGTGAAGCTCTGCAGAGCTTCTGGGGGGGAGGATTAGTCTCGGTGTGTATATACCGCAGATGGAATAAGAGCGTAAACCTTTCCTAAGTGTGGAAATTTCTGAGTGTCAGCCAGGCATTTGAAGTGGCAGGAGGAACAGATTTGGTCTCAGTAATCGCAGTGCTCATATTCAGAACTTGGTCCTTAAAATACAGTCATTCAGTGTCACGCGTCGTGAGACAAAGAGCCAGCTAAAGGGCTGTGCCATCGATGGGCTGAGTCAGGACAGTGGATCAGGGGAGGAACTTGGGCGTTTTTTCAGACCCATCATCAGCAGAGGGAAGAAGCACATCTGATATTTTTTTTTTTTTTTTGCTATTTCTTGGGCCGCTCTGGCGGCATATGGAGGATCCCAGGCTAGGGGTCAAATCGGAGCTGTAGCCACCGGCCTACGCCAGAGCCACAGCAACGCAGGATCCGAGCCGCGTCTGCAACCTACACCACAGCTCACGGCAATGCCGGATCATTAACCCACTGAGCAAGGGCAGGGATCGAACCTGCAACCTCATGGTTCCTAGTCGGATTCGTTAACCACTGCGCCACCACGGGAACTCCCATATTTGATTTTTTTGAAGCATCGTGAGTCATGAGCATTGATGGATGCAGTCCTGGGGATGGTGGGGGGGTCCCCTGGGCGCTCCCCACCCCTGCCCTGTGCCCCTGTTTATAACCAGAAAATCCTGTTACTGTGAAGCATATCCGTATTTTGATTCCATCTCCTTGGAATGATCCATTTTCCAGCTCGGCAATGTTGACAGGGAAATAATACATGTCAGCTTGAGTTTTCCCACCTTAATGGGAAAATTAATTCCAGTAATTATGAATATAGAGAATTAAGTGTCATGCCATGGTAACCAGGTTAGTCACTTGCAGGCACGTGAGAAGCGAGTCATAGGCGAGTACGCCTTTCACTAGTCGTCAGGAGTCATTTGCGCTCATGGCCTGTTGCTTCTTTTCATCTCCTTTCAAACAAGAGGACACGGAAAGATCTGACGACATCAGATGCTGCTCCCCCTGACTGGTGTTACAGGAGCAGTGGCCTTAGGACAATCTTCCCTCTCCTGCCTGGTTTGTCGAGTTTAGTTTCAGTCAACATTTTGCGCCCCAGCCTTAGGTATAGGGCATATCACGTTGACTAGTGCAGGCGACACTCAGAAAGCGTGTGGTGAGGTCGCAGAGCAGGTCGGCGTGATGGCAGTGACGGTGCAGAGGGCACCTGGGCCACTCCTGGGGAGTGGGCAGGAGGAGGTGGGGAGGTGTTCTTGGAGGATGGCAGTGACGGGCGCAGAGGGCACCTGGGCCACCTGTCGGGAGTGGGGGCGGCGGGGGGGAGGTGTTCTTGGAGGACGTGTTTTGATGTCTAGGCTGAATCTTAGAGGATGAGTAAGGAAAGGCCACACTGAAGATGAAAGGAGAGTGGTGGGGAGGCGGGGACGGTGGGGGTGGTCGGAGGGGGTGTCAGTCCTGGGGCGGAGGAGCTGCAGGCGCTTCACAGCGGAGGTCTTCCACCCAGACGGCAGAACCACCGGACCAGACCCCGAAGAGGCATTTTCCTTTGGAATGCTGTGCTTTTCCACAGTGGCCAGCATTTAAAAATAGAAGACTTGTGCATAAAAGCCCAGATTTCTGGGCTTCGTGGGCTCCCTCCCACGTGGAAGCTGCCAGCCATACCTGCCTGGCAGTTCCCACAGTCCTTACCCCTCCTGTTTTTGCCTCGGGCAGCCCCTTTCCTCCTTATATGGGGAGCCTGGTCCCCCTGGCTGCTGTGGGTGCAGGCGCTGTCCAGGAGCAGAGGCTCAAAGGCTCGTCCCAGGCGGGCGGCGCAGGACCTGCTCACCTGCATCTGCACCTCTCTCTCCCCAGGGCTGTGTGCTCGCAGCTCCCAGGTGGTCTCCGAAGCAGCAGAGATGGAGGGTTTGATGTCCCAGCTTGATTTTTTAAAAAATAACTTGTGTTTTATTAAAGCTTTTCAGAGACCCCTTACCATTCATTGACCCTAATTTCATGTAGGTGGACAGAGCTGCTTGTTTTTATTAGTGTCCCGTATATTAAAGGGGGAGGGTCAGAGCAGGACACCATCTGGCTCCACCAGGTACCCGCCATCCCTCTGGGAACCTGGCGGCGATGCAGGGGTTCCGTAGGTGGTCCCGCCCTCAAGGATGTGAGAAAACAGATGGGACCTCTACCCCATACCCGAGGTGGTGTTTGGCTTTGTTTGTTTTGTTTTTTAAGGCCGTAACGGCGACATATAGAAGTTCCCAGGCTAGGGGTCCCATCGGAGCTGCAGCCGCCGGCCTCCAGCACAGCCACAGCCACAGCCACACCAGATCCGAGCTGTGTCTGCGACGTACACCACAGCTCACAGCCACGCTGGATCCTTCACCCACTGAGCTGAGCGAGGCCAAGGATCGAACCCGCGTCCTCATGGGAACTCCCCGGAATTCTTAACTTGAGTTTGCCTTTTGCCTCCTCCCTGAGTTAGAAGGCCGCATCTGATGGGTCAACAGTGGGCTAAGGCTCCTTGAGCTTTTCCTCCCCCGAATCTATCCGTCTTATCTTCCCCCTGGATGAATAAGTCTTCCATCAGTTTTCAAAAACTCCTTCAGCTCAGACCAGCTTTGATTTCTTCCCCAAGGTTTCACCTGACGTGGTGCCGCAGCCCCCGTGTTTCGGAGATAATCAAGCCAAGTATACATACTTGTTCTTGCTTTTCTCTTAAACATGCTTTAACATTCAATTTCCTTTTTTTTTTTTTTTTTTGGTTGTTTTTGAAGCAGGTTACCATCATTTGACATAAACTGAAGGTTTTTCAAAAATTACTGTAACTAATTTTCTTTTAAAATATGCTTCGTGCCCTCGTTTCCTTCACCTACTCCTGACATTCTGAACTTACATCAGTCCCCGGCGCTTTTCCAGCATCTATCACTTGAGACTGGTTCAGAAATAGAAAATTCCTGAATGAAATTCTGGGGAGACATGAGCGAATCAGTTCTTTGTGGAGATTCTCCCCACAAACTCGGGTCAAAGCTCAAATGTGGGGTTTATGCAGGAAATTAAAGTTAAATTGGCTGCATTTGATTAAGGTCTTGAGTTATCTTCTGTTTTTAAAGAAAGGAAATTTTTTTTTTTTTTGTCTTTTTTTTTTTTGCCATTTCTTGGGCCTCTCCCACGGCATATGGAGATTCCCAGGCTAGGGGTCGAATCAGAGCTGTAGCCACCAGCCTACGCCAGAGCCACAGCAACGCGGGATCCGAGCCGCATCTGCAACCTACACCACAGCTCACGGCAACGCCGGATCGTTAACCCACTGAGCAAGGGCAGGGACCGAACCCGCACCCTCATGGTTCCTAGTCAGATTCGTTAACCACTGCGCCACAACAGGGACTCCGAAATTTTTTTTTTATGTAATTTGAAAATCGTTTCTTCTGGAAAAAGGACCAAGAAATATGAGATTAATTTGGGGGGAAACCCAGTTACCTGCAGAGCTGCTTAAAATAGAAGACTTTCCGCATTTAACAGAACATTTGCTGGGCCTCTCTGACATATTACTCAAACAGAAGGCCACCTTTCGCCAGTAAATTATTTAAAAGCCAGGTAATTTAAATTACATTAAAGTATAATACGTAGGTATCAAATGAAAGCTTGTATACGCTCCTTTGTTTCTCATTTCTATAGAAAATTGCACCTTGATAGAGCTACTAAGGACCGGTGTTTAGTAAACAAAGAAATGCAGTAATTTAAAGGAGGAATAAATAATTCATAGAAATGTGTCGACAAGTGTCCGTTGTTGTCTTCCCTGTTCTGCCCCCGCCCCCATCGCTATTAGTTTCTTGGGCGGGAACGTAGCCTTGGGCAGGAAAGGACGAGATAGAAAGGCCTTGTGCGCGGATGCTCGATGGAGAGAGACCTCAATTTAAAATGTAATTCAGTTTGGGCTGTGAGCTTGGAAATGCATCATCTTTCCTCCCTCCGTGTGAGCCAGGAACCTATTTACAGGAGGGAGTGAATGGATATCAAAGAATTTTTTTTCTTTCAAGAAAACTGCTAGCGCGTTTTCTGCCACCATCCTCCCCCAGCAGAGGAGTGGCGCGAAAGCCCCACCTTCCCCGGGGCGGCTGTCACAGGGCCTTTTGTGTGTGCTGCTTTGACTTGGCTTGCAGTCTTGCCATCCGAAAAGCCCTAACACAACCCTGACTTGACAGACGAGGGAACCGACCACAGACCAGAGCAGTTAAATAATCTGCCCGTTTTTATACAGATAACCTCGGAGTTCCCAGCAGAGAACTCAGACCACCTGGTTCCCGAACAACCCGCTTTAGGCTATTTACAGACACCAGAATATCGTGACAACAACACAAGGAACATCAAAGCATCCCCCAAACATCTTTGCGGTGAACATGTTCCATGGGCACAGGGGCAGAGATGGCACAGTGAACCCTGGCACACGCATCACGCAGACTCGACAGTCGGCAAGGCTCTGCCACACTGGCTTCATCCTGCCCTTGGCATGGCCAGAACACATGGAGCTGTGTGACTAGATGACAAGGGAGGTGGAACAGAGAGGTCGAGGGTACACCTGCGGTTCCCCCGTCCGTTGCTTACAGAGCTAATTCACAGCCCCGTGTTCTTTCCACTGCAGTCACATTTATCTAAAGACAACTGAAAGTAGGCAACTTACCAGGCCAACATGGTCAGCGCTGGAGGAGGGATGGAGGTGCAGGACTGTAGGCCCAGCCTGTGCATTTGGCAGGTGCAGACCAGGTAGGACCAGCATCACGTTGGTGACAGTGTAGCGCTGGATCCCAGCCATCAGGAAGCCTCCAGATCTCCTGGATTCCTAACAAGTTCCCAGGTGATGCCACAGCCGCTGGTCCGGAGACTGTGCTGAAGGCAGAACTGCTGGCGCAGGGCTTCTGCCAGGAAGATGCGAGGCCCGCTTCCTGGGGTCATCCCAGCCCAGGGAGACCCAGGGAAGCCAGTTCGACTAGCCCTCCTTCTGGGCCGACCTCGAGAAATCAGGCCAGCTGCCATGGGATTTAAACGCTGGAAGGAGCAAAAGGAGTGATGAAAAAAATTTTAAATAAAGAACAAATGATAGGAGTTCCCACCATGGCACACACCATGGCGCAGCGGATTAAGAATCTGACTTCAGAGCCCCTCAAAATGCACCTGTCCTCCGGCCCAGTGACTGGGAACTTACCCTCAGAATTTATCCTGCTCAGAGCTGTGCACAGTGGCTTCTCTGTACGATGTTCATCCCAGTGTACTTTCTAATTAAAAAGATGGGAAGAGTTCCCGTTGTGGCTCAGCAGGTTAAGAACCACACTGGTACCCATGAGGACACAGGTTCCATCCCTGGCCTCGCTCAGTGGGTTAAGGATGTGGCATTGCTGCAAGCTGTGGTATAGGTCAAGGATGCGGCTCGGATCCGGTGTGGCTGTGGCTGTGGCGCAGGCCAGTGGCTACATCTCCGATTCCACCCCAGCCCGAGAACTTCTATGTGTAGCAAATGCAGCCCGGAAAAAGAAAAAGAAAAAAAAAGATGGGAAAATACTAAATGTCCAAAAATGACGTATGGATTGAATTAATTGTGGTAGATCCATGAAATAGGCTGCAGTGTAGCTATTAATGATAATGGTATAAGGTAATTCTTAGGGCCTAGGGAAATCATTAAGATATATTAAAAATAGAGTAACAAAACTGCGACAGATTATGTATTACATTCTCAGTGGTGTTTGGGGGGGGGGGGGTTGTTTGTTTTTGCTTTTTAGGGCCACCCCTGGGCATATGGAAGTTCCTAGGCTAAGGGTCAGATTGGAGCTACAGCTGCCAGCCTGTGCCATTTTAAAGGAGATGTATCTTTGGGAAAAGGCTAGAAAGATTCAATAATTTATAATCTTTTCTGTGATTTTCTGTGGTTCCAATTTTTCTGAAATGAACGTGTGTTGCCTTCATAAATATTTAAGAAAATTAAAGCATCCCAGTAAAATAAACCTCCCAGAGATACAGCTGGAGCACCTTTGCCCACACCGTGCGCCAACCCCGGCTCCCTGTGCCCGGAAGGAAACGGGTTCCCTGAGCATCTGGGTGCTGAGAACGATCGGGGCAACCTGAGCCAAGAGCCTTGTCTTTGTTCATGGGGCCTGTCAACCCGTTTGCATTCATGCCCTTGTGTTCTGATTCAGATGCAAAATCAAGCCTCATGATTTGTGAGCTGACAAGGGTCAGAAACTAAACTTGCTCATGAAATTGCTTATCTCAATAAATTAAATTCATGTGTGCTTTTCTAAAAGGGCTTTTCCTAACACTAATATCTTTGAACCCAACTGGCTTCCACAGACCTTGCAGAAGGAGTAAACGGCCTTTTTTTTTTTTTTTTTAATGCAAGGTCCAATTCAGGAAAAATAAAAATGTTTATGAGCCACATTTTTTTCTCCCACCCTAAACAGAATTAGCTTTTTAGAGTCCCAGAGGGGAAAACCTGTTCTTATAAGCTAACAGCTAGGGACAGCAGTTAGAATTGTTGCACTGCTTTTCAGTTCTTTCCGGACACATGTGAACACCGAGCCCACAGGCGTCTCCCTCCCCTGTGCCCCTGGAAGGCTGTGTTGTCTGCTGCAAGGGAAGCTAGGTGCCGTCAGGTCCCAGGATGTGTCGCAGGACCGCAGAGAACGCTGCTTGAGAGCCAGCCGGCGAGGCAGAGGTGGAGGAGCAGAGGTGCGAGGGTGGCCTTGTCCAAGCGCAAGCTCGGGTTTGGAGAGCAGGTGCTTGGAGCCCTGAGGGAACGGGAGCCAGGCCGTTGGCTGAGGATGCAGGAGCTCAGCAGCCAGTGGAGGGAGAAGAGGAAAGACAGACGAGGGGAGGCGTTAAATAAGAGCCAAACTGGAGAGTTTACCTTTAAAATGAGGGAAAAGGAGTCCCCCGATGGCACCGCAGGTTAAGGATCCGGCATCGTCATTGCTGTGGCTCGGGTTCCATCCCTGGCCCCAGAACTTCCCTGTGCCACAGGCGCAGCCAAATAAATAAAGAAAATGAGAGAGCAAATGGGAGAAGGATGCCAGGATGAGGGCGTGCGTCCCTCTTGTGTAGGGACGGCTGTTGGGAGGAGACGGAGGAGATCTGGGTCCTGGGAAGGCGAGGGCTTGCCTCCGTCACTCTGAGAAGCAGGGAGGTCAGCCCAGCCGAGCGTCCTCCCTCCACGCCCGTGAGTGGCCAGCAGCCTCCTCCAGCAGGTCCTCCATGCGGGAATGGGAGCCAAGGGTGGGCATGATGCCGGGGACGGGGCGGCCGAGGGGGCCTGTGGGGACCTCCTAGACACGACGTACAGAAGAGGCGTCAGGAACTGGATGGAGTGTCACCCTTGGGGTTGGACACGTGCTGGTCTCCGGCGTGGTTCCTGGCTCCTCCATCACCGTCACCTTGACAGCAGCACACCCCTGTCTGTCCTCTTTCCATCAAAGCTCCCGTTCCGCTGGGCTCCATCTGGGTGGTCAGACAGTCCCAGCCGGGGAGGAAAAGATCAGTGCTGGTCCCCATATCAGCGTGGGAGCCAGGATGCTCCCTTCCTTGTGCCAGCGCCCCAGTGTGCCCTGGTCTCCAGCTGGTGGGCATTCTGCTCCCGGCCCCTCTCCCCTGAGCTCGTCTTTTCCCTGGAGGGGCAGCCAGGCTGTGTGACAGGCACAGGGCCACAGACTGTCCCCACCTGGGTGCAGAGGACAGATGGCCCCCCTCAAGGAGCTGGCCCTCCGAAGCCAGACCCCTGGACCGCACCAGGGACTCCTGCGTCCCAGTGGGCACTGGGGAGGGGTCTGGGAGTGACCCGTGGCTTCTCTAAGGACAAGGCAGGCTTGTGTCCCTCGTTTGATTTCTTCAGGAAGAGTCCACAGACATGCAGATGAGCTGCCACCAGTAGATCCAGCTTACCCACACTTTCCAAAAGCATCTCTCGGGATTCCACACAAAGGCTGTCACAGGACTCGGGCTCCGCTGAGAGCCAGGCTCGCGATCACCCTCGGCACCAGGGTTTTAATTGACGACTTACACACGTCGTCTTGTGCCGCCTCCTCCTGACAGTCCCGCGTCTATAAACACACGCTGGCCCAGGGTGCTGTCACCACAGCAGCGCCCGGTGTCGCATAGCTGGCTGGAGCTGGTGCCTGTCGTTTATTACGCGTCCAGGTACTCAGACACACTGGTCTCACCCCTTGTTGCTCGTGGGGTGTTGTTTGTAAATAAAGGATAAATATTGGTAGAATTGCTTTCAGAAGCAAGATGCTGGGTTTTGCCCACATCGTAAATCCTGGGTTCCGGGTGGTTCTTCCGTCACCGCCAGCCGTACAGCAGAACCCTGTGCACGCCGAGGTCTGTGCAGTGACTGGCCAACAGGGACCGGCTCACAGCACGCGGAGTGCTACCCAGGGGTCTGTGAAAATCTGCATGGGAAAGGAATCTGAAGAAGAATGGACGCGTACATGTCTCGCCGAATCATTCTGCTGCACAGCAGAAACGATCGCAACCTCGTAAACCCACTGTGCTTCAGTGACACTTTCAAAAATGAAGACAATAAAACAGCTGAAGCCGGAAAAAGAGGGAAGACCCGTGTGCAAAGCGGGCGCCGTGTGGGGCAGTCCTCGGGTCAGCCCTGTGAGGAGGGGCGGTCGCCACCCTGCCCGGATGCGGATGGGGTGGCTTGGACAGCTCCAGGCCGGGGAGGGACAGAGCAGAGCCTCTAGTGGCATCTGGGGTGCAGTGGCCCCCACTCTCTTGACTGCGTGAGTCCCCACTGGCAAGGCCAAAGGGAGCAGCCCCGGCTCTTGCA
Source organism: Sus scrofa (assembly GCF_054392235.1). Classification (NCBI taxonomy): domain Eukaryota; kingdom Metazoa; phylum Chordata; class Mammalia; order Artiodactyla; family Suidae; genus Sus; species Sus scrofa. The sequence goes on from NC_139394.1 coordinate 63,383,290, forward strand.
AGCACATCCCCCCTGCCCCATCATGATTGGCATCAAGAGGGTGTCCGGGGCCAGGGGGACGCCAAGCCCGCCTCCCCGCGCCCCCGCCCCATCGCTCAGCCAGGACGTGCAGCCTGACGAACGGGAGCGGAAAGTGAGGGCCCTGTTCTTTCTCTTGCAGCCCGCTGCTGGCCGTGTCCTTCGCCACCTGCTGCGCTGTTCCGGGGGTCGCCCTGCTGACCTGGGGGGTGAATCCGCTCACGGGAGCCCTGGGCGTCTTCAACATTTTCCTGTACACCTGCTGCTACACGCCGCTCAAGAGGGTCAGCATCGCCAACACGTGGGTCGGGGCCGTGGTGGGCGCCATCCCTCCGGTCATGGGCTGGACAGCAGCCACGGGCAGCCTGGACGCTGGTGAGTGTCGCCGCCTCTCCCCAGCCGGGGGCCTGGATGCCAGAGCTCGGAGCCCGGGGCCCCTTCCCGCGCTGTCCCCGCTGTCAGAAGCCCTTCCTCCCCGGGCTGGTCCCCCGGGGCGGGACTGGGATCCTGCTGTGTTCCCCGCTAACCCTTGGGCGAGTGTGCGGGTGTGCTGCGGGCGCAGGGCCGAGGGGAGACCTGAAGCCTGAGCAGGGAAAGGCCGAGAAAACGGAGGACCGCGGTAGAAGGGAAGGAAAGCTCCCCAAAGTCAGCGGCAAGGCAGGCCTGGCGCGCTGGGGCCGGCCCGGCCCGGCGGGAGGTGTGGGGATGCTTCTGTCAGCGGGCCTCCTGCCCCAGCTCCTCACGCCCGCAGAACCGGCTTATTTCCCCTTCTGGGAGAGAACAGTTTTCATTCGTTTCTTACTTCTTTTTTTATGATTTGCTTAAATTGTTCATGCCGGCTCCAAAAAACCATTGAGACATTCCTCCATTTTTTTTTTTGGCTGGTATGTCACAACGGAATTTGTGGGGTGAAAATAGCTCATTTTGACCATCTGTAAGGGAAGTTTCACAGCCTAATTAGTCAAGTAATTAGTGTTTTTGACCGACACTTAGGAAGGAAGTGGTGAGGTTTCCTGCAATATATGTAAGTACATATTTTTCACATGAGAGATCAAAAGCCTATTGACCATAAACCGTTGCCCTAGAAGCCACATTTCTGAGACTGTTCATAAAAGCCCTTACTCTCCGATTTGGCGGGCTTACACAGGCCATTACACCTTTACCGCGATTGTCGCCCAGAATGGTTTTCATATCCTGTGAATGTTGGCGTTTCATGAATCTGCACATGGAATATTCCAGAGCGTCCGTGCTCCTTTGCTCTGTGATGAACCGGAAGCCGGGGTCTCATCCGAGTAGGGGTCAGGGCTCTGGGGAGGGGCCTGGGCTTGGAGCGGGGTGCCTGCAGAACCGCACTTGCCCCCGGATGCTGCATCTCCCTCCCCCTCCCACGTGGGACTCTGGAGGATGCAGTGAGGATTGCGGAGTATTCCTTGTTCATGCAGTCGGTGGAGCAGTGCAGGTGGAGGAAGGTCGTGGGATGTTACTGGTTTGCAAACTCTGGACTATTCCCAGGCGTTACCTGGCTGTTGTTCTGCGGACAGGCGAGGCCTCCAGGCTCAGTGGAGCGTGTACGGGGCCCGTCAGGGACCTCCGTCTTGGGTGAGGGAGGACGGAGGGGAGAGCATGGGTTTGGCGTCCCTGGACCCGCTGACTCTGGGTGTCCCCCCAGTTTTCAGTTTGCCATTAAGGAGCACACCTGGGAGCCCCCAAACCTCCGAGTGGATGCCCCTGCTCGGTCCTGCCTGCAGCCCCAGCCTTGACCCAGCAGGCCTCCTCCCTCCGGCCCCCTCCAAGCCCTTCCAGTGACTGCTCAGACACTGGCTTGGAGACCACACAAGGGAGTGGGTCACTCCCAGCCCTGCCCAGCGGTGCCCTCTGCACGTGGACACCTGCTCCAGGCCACTGCCCGGCTGATGGACACGGTCACGAACCCTATTCGGTTTCCTCAAACCTGACAGAAGGAACAAGGCTCCAGAAACGGTCAGGGTCAGGGCCAGGGCCAGGGTCAGGGCTGAGTGCCACAGCCCAGGGACACGTGTCGCTGGGTATGTGCGAGGGGGGTCCAGCCCAGGGCCGTGGGGAGCCAGGTCATCTCTGTCGTGCAGGGTCCTAGCACCCAGGTTCCTGTTGGAGGTTGGAGGCTGGAGGCCCCCTTGTCCTCCCAGAGCTTGGGCCTCAGCACGGCTAGAGCTGTGTCCCCGGAGACCAGAGAGAGAAGGGGGTTTGCAGCCGCCTCCTGGCCAGGAGGCACGCTCAGGCCGAAGCCTTCTCTGCTCAGGCACAGTCCTGGCTAAACCTTTAAGAGGCATATTTAAAATAATTTTTTTTCCTGGTCTTTTTAGGGTTGCACTCGTGGCATGTGTAGGTTCCCAGGCTATGGGTCAAATTGGAGCTGTAGCCGCCAGTGTACACCACAGGCACAGCAACACAGGATACAAGCCATATCTGCGACCTACACCACAGCTCACAGCAATGCCAGATCCTGAAACCCACTCAGTGAGGCCAGGGATTGAACCTGTGTCCTCATGGGTACTAGTCAGGTTCATATCCCGCTGAGCCACAACAGGACCTCCTAAAATAATTTTTTTATAAAAATTTCAGTTGTGGTGTTTTTGCAATCCAAATTTAATCGTTTGTGTACAAGCTCCTTAATGAGGAGCAGCCCAGGGCCAGGCCGTACCTGGTTTAGTAGCAGTGTGAATTTGCACATTTTTCTTGAAAAACAAGATCCTTTATCCACCTAAACTGACCCTGGTGTACAAGAGAGTTGCTGAAAATGTGTACAACCCACACACAGAGATGTTCCTTTTGCCGTTTCTATTGTATAAAGGTGCACTGTGGACACACAAAAACGATTCGGCTTACTGCCCCCGAATCCTGACTTACGCAGATCAAATCATACACCTAAAGCCTCATCCGGTTTATATAGAAGGAGTTACGCTACTTTACGTAATGTTTTAAACTGCTTCAAAAGTTTCCAAACGGTAATTTGCTAAGTAGAGCCAAGCTGAGGTAAGCGATAGCTCTTTGAACGATTTGAATAAATGAACTAAATGGAGGAATGAATCAGTGAAGAACCTTCTGTTTTAGAGACGAAAAAACTAAGGCACTCCAAGGTCAAGTGTCAGGCGTTTCCCTACTGTCAGCTCTGCGTAAGGACTCTGCAGGAGGAAGCGACAGGAACAGTGAGGCGGGATCCGAGAGAGTGTAAGAGTCCCATTGCTGAGACTCCAGGGCCTGAGGCGGCTCTGATTTTATGTGGTTGTATCATCTCTAGAGCTGCACTTTCGACCACGGCAGCCACTCGCCGAAGTCCAGAATGGTAGGTCTCAAACGTCAGTGCCCCTCAGCATCCCCTGGATGGGGGGCTTGTTGAAACCCAGAGAGAGTCCTGGGCCCTGTCCCCACAGTTTCTGGTTCAGCGGGCCCGGGGCAGGGCCTGAGAATCTGCATGTCTCACAAGTTCCCAGGTAACGTTGATGCCTCTTGTCCAGGGACTTCATTTGAGAACCTCTGGCCTGAAGAGCCAGAACCCGGGAGCGCTCTGGCTGTCCGCCTGCCCTGCAACTGCCCTGGGCTTTGGGCAAGGGGTGTGGCAGGTGGTATTATCCAGAGGTGCCAACAGCTCGTTTGTATTAGCCACCCAGGTTAGTTGTATCTCTTCTGGGTTCTGATCTTGGGGGATGTGGTCGTTTGACCAAGCTCCTCAGGGAAAAACAAAAGAGCCAGGAATGTCCCCTTTCTTCTGTGGTTCCACCAAACCATTTTGTCCTGAGACCCATCACGGTGGCGCAGCCGGGAGAGAGAATGCTCCCGTGGGGTGAGGTGGGTGAGAGGCCGGGGCTCGTCCCTTCCCAGGGCGTCCCCACAGCTGCCAGGGTGCCGGACCCTGCGAGAGAGGGAGGTCACGACATCACACCTCAGCACCTCCAGGGACAAGCGGGCGGGCGACCAAATAACGGACTGAGCTTCCGCGGGAGGGGGGCCTTCAGAGGGCCGGGGGCTCTCCCCCTCCCCATCGGGCCCACCAAGCCGCTGCAGCCGAACACCCCCGAGTTCAGGGACGGGCCGTTTACCTGAGGAGGGAGGGGGCTTTCCGGGAAGAGGGGCACAGGGGCCGGGCCTGGAAGCCCGCAGCGAACACGGCCCCGGGCCACTGTCCCCGCTGGTCAGCCAGGGGGGTCCCCAGCACCGGCGCTTCCGTCACCACCACCCTGACCAGGTGGACCTGGGCCGAAGCCTCGCCGGGGGCTCGGCAGCCGGGGGTCGGGGTCGGGGAGGCCGCGGCGCGGGCCGCAGGGGTGGGCCCTGAAGGAACCGACCCTGGTGGTGGGGGGAGACCCGAGCCAAGGGGCTGCAGGGGACGGAGCGCCTCGGCTGGAGCGGAGCAGCAGTGCCGCCCGCCAGTGCCCTTCCCGTGCTGAGCGTCCAGATCTGCGGGTGGTCTCCGTGGTCACCCCGGGGCCGGGCCAGGCCTCTGGGGACTGAACACTGGTGCCGCCTCCAGTAAAGACACGCGACACAAGATAAGTGGAGGGACCACCACGAGGGTGGGCGCCCTCCCCCGCGAGGTTTTGTTTGGTTTTATCACTCGTGGAAAAGAGCTTCTCACATTGTAGATGGGCCCGCAGTTTGGGTCCAAAGCCCGAGCGTGACCTGGCCCTGGGGAATCCAGCCCAGCCCTGGTGGGTTCGGCGAGTGAGGCAGCATGGGGGGTGGGGGTGAAGACAAACAATTAAGGACGGAAATGGTGAAAGCTCAGCAGGGGCTCCGTGTTCCTGCTGTCTGCCCTGCTGCAGCTGCGCAGACACCTGTAAACAGCCAGCCCCTCTCTCCCCGGAGGAGGCCCAGACGGCTTTCAGTGGCATTTCTGTTTCATGGGTGCCAGCCCCGAAAGTGCTCTCTGTGGCCCTCCTGCCAATAAAGGCGGAGTTTCTTCTTCCGTCCATTCTCCTCCCAGACCCAGGGTCCGCCCTTTCCACCCACCTGCCTAATTACTTTGCTTTTTTTTTAACTTCACTGCTGCGAGCAGAAACTATGAAAAACGCTTACCAACGAAAACTCAGGACGGCTGAATGAGAGGGCTGCCCACAGTGCAGCCAGCTTGCTGTCTTGGGGGTGGAAGCGCCTGCTTTGCTCCTGTAGCAGTGGGCAGCAGTGAGGGAGGTGACCTGCAGGCCCTGGGGAGGGGAGGGGGGGCGGGGGACACTGCAGATAAGTGCCCGACAGCAGACGCTCCAGCTCGGCTGGGCCTGGAGCCACACGCATTAGGCCTCTCAGCTGTGTTTACCTCCGGAGACCTTCGAGTTCGTCTCAGGGGCTTCAGGTTAAAGTGCCTTCCCCTGCTCCTTGCCAAAGCTGCCTCTCCCCCGTCACCCCCGAGTCTGTCTCATCGTGTTTCCAAATATGCGTAAATCCCCAGTCTTGGAAGTTCATCTAATGGGTCTGGTGACTGCCTTGCAGAGCTGACTTGTCTGCCTTTGGTTTGGAATTCAGATGTTGTTGTGTGGTAAACATTAATTATGTCGGCCTACATTGAGTTACAAATGAGGACTTAGCAGAGAGTGACATTTGGCAGATGGATGGTTTTAGTAACAAAAAGAGAATGAGGTTGTTTTCGCCCCAGCTGGTAAACTACAGAATGGGAAGTACGGTCTCCACGTATGTACCTCCTTTATTCCAGGATGAGAAGATAGAATAGAGTCGAGGAAATTTACTCACTCGTTCATTCAACAAATATTGATTGAGAGCTTGCGAAGCACCAGACCCTGTATAACCCAGGCACCGTGGAAGACTTCCCTTAAAACACTGCCTCCCCTTGAAATCAGACTCGGAAACGAGTGAGTTCCTTTTGCGTGAGACGGTTCCATAACTAGCCTTAGAGCTCCAGAGTGATGAAGATAAATGCCATTTCTAAAGACAGAGTGAACAAGGAACATTATGGGAATATTAGCAAAGCAAACAGTACTTAGAGCCTGGTTCTCTTCAAAGGTCTAAGAAAGAGTGAATGAGAAACGCCTGGAGCAGGAGGTCGGTGGTATAATTGGCAACCCTTTGGTACAAAGTGCACCTGCCGTGCTGGTCCCTGGGTCCCCGGAGTTGGTCAGGATCACAGAGGGCTGGACCCTGGTAGACGTGGGGCCTGGAGGGCACGTTTAATCAGTTCTGTTCAACACACAAATCCATGTTTGGGTGATAGACGGACTTGAGTGGGGGCTGAGGGAGGGAAGCCCCCAGGGAAACAGGAAGGAGCGACGGGGGGTCTCCTTGCTCAGAGTCGGGGCTCATGTCGTGCTTCCTCCTCCCCCACCTTTCCCTCGGATGAAACTGCGGTGACTCCGAGTGGACGGAGGACGTGGACCACAGGGGGAGGGCATCCATGCCCCTCGCTGCCCGTCTTCATCACTCCCAGGTCACTTCCAGAGGGTTCTTCAAGGGCAGGAGGCAGTTGCCGCTCTGTTTCCTATTTTCAGGGGACTTTTCGCTTTCCCCTCTGCTGCCGCGCAGTCGATACACTAGCCTCTTTATCTGCGCACCCTAGAAGCCAGTGCAGGGGAGGCTCCCTTGTGTTCACCCTCTAGAGACAGGCTTTGAAATCTGTGACCGTGAGGCCTCGGGCGCCCAGTTTACATGAGCACGTGACCCCCAAGGCTCAGACAAACCAGCCGTGGAGCAGACGTGCTGCTGAGGCCACGGGGACAGGGAGCCGCTGTCCAGAGCTGCGTGGAGCGTGAATGGCAGGGAGTGGTGGGTCGGGCAGGGAGGGTTGAGCGTGAACCCTCCAGGCGGCAGAGGAAGCAGGCTGCCACCACCGAGCCCCGCTCCAAGGATGGCTTTTGGAAGAGCACGTGCAGAGGCCGGGCTCCAGCTTGGGGGTTTCTGGCCCAAGATGCTGTGGCGCTGCCGACAGAATGATGGAGGTGGGCTTGGGCCCGGCAGAGGGCCGAGAGGCAGGGTCTCCCATCGGTACAGCCCAGACTAGAGGCGTCGGGAGGTATTTTGACAGTTTTTCCCTCCCTTCGCCTCGCCTCGCCTCCTGTGCCCCGAGTTGGAGCGGGGCCACGGGCTTGGCGTGCTCCTCGGCTGCTCACACACGCAGCACAATCCGTGGGCTCAACTCCGTTTTCTGTGGACGGAGGGAAGTCAGGCTGTGGACACCCGGGGGGTCTCTGCAGGAGCCTCCGAGCCAGGCTTGTGGTTTCAGGACCTCAGGAAGCCGCTGTCCTCTGGAGAGACACACACACACAGATAGGCCGCCTGTCTCACAGATCCCCACATCTCTTATCCTTACTCACAGACCAACTAGCATTTGACTCCAAGGAAGAAAACAGACATTTCTTCTGGACACGATTTAACCACGTATGTGTGAAGATTCTGGAGAGTTAGGTAGGAAAATGAGAAAACACATTACAAAGAAGCAGGGAGTGCATGCTTGAGTGAGCAGATTGAAATGCAGAGACCACCTTCAGATCTGAGTTCACAGGTCACCTCTTCCAGGAAGCCCTCCCTGATCTCTCCAGGGCCTGCTGAGCTCTTCCTCCTGTGTGCTCCCCACAAGCCCTGCACCGAAGGTGACATTGCTGGGCTGTGACCCCCTTTGCATTGTCTCCGTCCCTGGCCAGACTCCAGCAGAGGGCCTGGAGAACAGGCCGTGCCCGTCCCAGTGGGCACACAGTAAATACCTGTTGTCACAGAACATCGGCTCCGTGAAAACAGACCCGTCTGGGGGCGAGGCTGAGGTGGGGGCCTCCGAGTCAGGAAACGAAGGGCTTTGTTTTCCCTACAAGGAAGGTGGGTGCCCCGGCAGCCCCCGGCCACATCCCAGCCTTCCTGTTCTCGTCCCCCTTATCTTGATGGAGACGGTAATTTGTTTCCCATCTTCTATAGGAGCAGAGCCGGTGGCAGCCCGTGGAGTAGACCTGTGTGGGGGCAGAGGTTTTCTGATTACAGTCCATTAAGGCTGAGCTGTGATTTCTAAAGCGCTTTTCATTTGCAGCAGGAGCCAAACCCCTGCCCAGTTTCCTCTCACCGACTAAGCAGTGCGCTACTCTATGAAAATGAATTTTTTAATTATGTTAGTTTAAGGAGAAGCCTAACTGAACATGTGTGTTGAGCGAAACAGAATACTCCAGTTGGCACAGCAAGAAAGAGGGCTTTGGAGAGAGACCAGCAGGGTCCCACGTTGGAGCCTGACATCTTAACAGTATCCAAAAAGCCTGGCTCCTTCGCGGCCGTTTCAGTGGCAGGACAACTCCTGAGCCCGGACCACCTGTCCGCTCCTCATTTCCAAGTCGCTGCCGATGCTGCTCCTGGCGGGATACAGCTTGACCGTCATAACTGCAGGACGTCATCTGCTCCAGTCCCCTGGATGTGACGGCACGGAGCTGGTGGCTGCTCCCTGCCTGATGCCCCGAGACCCGGTCCCAGCTCCTCCTCTGCGCGGGGCCCTATAACGTCCAGAGATGGTTCTGTGTGCCGTCAAAATAGGACGGAGTTGCCTTCTGTCCCCGTTTTCCAGTTCAGTTGTACCTGGGTGGTCCAAGCCTCCCTTCTGTCTCCACTAATTCCCCAGGGGTGCTCGCTGTCAAGAAAAATATCATGCGTGTTTGTAGTTGAGCAAGCCTTTTTTTTTAAGGTACCAGCACTCGTATCTTAGTGAGCGGGACATGTCACTGCAGTTTCTCCTTCCAGCAGGCCTTCCTCTGCTCCGCTCCAGTGCCTTTAGGTCCCCGCCCGGCAGTGCCCCGTTACCCCTTTCGCTCACTGTGTGGCATTAGCCTTCTAGATGATGCTGGTACCCAGTGCCAGTGAAGCTGAGTAGCCCCAGGCAAGTTAATTCATCATCCCGGTATGCACGCTGCAAGGCCTTAACCAGGATGCCTGACAGAGAAAACAGCCCCAAATAGAACCTTCCCATGGCCACTGGGAACTGTGCTCCCCGTGTCCCCCATCTGTGGAGAAGACCTCAGGGTCTGCCACTCCCAAGCCTCCGACCACCTGCCCCCTTGGTGGTCCCGTGTCCCCCGTGACCCACTCTCCCTGGAGACGGCTGCACTGGGGGGAAAGCCCTTCCCCGTCTGACCTCACCATCCTGTCCTTGCCACAGCCCTGCCACAGCCTCCACGCTGTCCCAGAAACACGCTGAACGGCTCTTGGGCTCTTCACAGGATCGGCAGAGTTGGGTCATGGCCTCCAGCTCACCTTTGGGGCGGGCAGCCTTCCCCAAGCAGAGCAGTCAGTCCCAATTTTTGGTTCTCTGAACAGCAGCAGCAGCGCTGTGTCCTGCCTCTCGGGCGCCCGAGCGCAGGGCTGTGTCGTGTTGGCCACTGTTTCTCTACATCCAGGGTCATACCTGGCAGGTGGTCGTCACCATCTGTTTGCCACCAGATTCAACCAGTAGCAGCTGCTGCTTTTACTACTGAAATCAGAGTGTGTGTCCATGAACTCAGGGGTATGTGCACAGCAGAGACGGGGTTAAAATGGACGGGGGGCAACAGCCCTCCTGCTACCCTGCGCCACTGGGAATAAGCGAGTTAAGATGTTGAGTCCCCTCCTCTCCCTGACATGAGGGCCGGTCCCTTGAGGCCCTGGTGACATGGGGAGCTCTGCAGTGGCTTCAGTTCTGTCAAGCAGGGAGCTGCCACCTGCTGGGGAGTGTCCTTCCACCTCAGGCCCAAGCCCCTCACCCACTAGCCCAGCTGGTGGAAACAGAGCCAAAGCCCAGGCCAGAAGCCCTACTGGGACAGTGCCCTCGGTGAATGCGACCTTTGTTGTGGCGGAGTTGGCACCGCGGGGGGCGGGGCGTGGGCAGGAGCCACAGGTGCTCCGCGCTGCAGGAAGCCGGATGCCCTCGTGCCAGGCCTCCAGCCCCCGCGGTGAGGATGGGGGATCTGGAGAGGTTCAGCTCCCTGCCCATCTCCACCTCCCTCTCGGAGCAGAGGGCAGCGCAGATGCGCGGGGGGCCCAAGGGAGCCCCGCGCGGGTCGGCAGCTGCCGGTCAGCGGGACGATGGCTCTGTCAACCTCTGCTGACAGCGTGTCTTGCTCCCCACTCTCCCTCAAACCTCTGCAGGAGCAATTCTTCTGGGAGGAATCCTCTACTCCTGGCAGTTTCCCCATTTCAACGCCCTGAGCTGGGGCCTCCGCGAAGACTACTCCCGGGGCGGCTACTGCATGATGTCGGTCACCCACCCGGCGCTGTGCCGCCGTGTCGCCCTGCGCCACTGCCTGGCTTTGATCGCACTCTCCGCCGCGGCCCCTGCCCTGGATGTCACCACGTGGACCTTCCCGGTCATCGCCCTCCCCATCAACCTGTACATTTCCTACCTCGGCTTCCGGTTCTACAGGGACGCGGACCGGAAGAGCTCCCGGAAGCTGTTCTTCTGCAGCCTCTGGCACCTGCCTCTGTTCCTGCTGCTGATGCTGACCTGCAAGCGGCCGGCCGGGCGGGGCGACGCCAGGGAGCCTCAGGGCTGACGTCACGCTGTCGTGCGGGAACGGCGAGAAACATAGGAGACGCACAGGTTGTTTTGTTTTGTTTTTCCTCTCTGCTGTTAGGCAGGAATATTTTGGTAATCTGAAAACACCAAGAGAGAAATCGCAGGGTTTGGGACAAGGTTGTAACATAATTGGTGCTCAGGGCTCGCTCAACAACTTTTGTAAATGGTGATATCCAAAATGCTCCCCATTAGGACTGCGTTGACTCGGTCGATTAACACAAGGAGTGGTTAACCCCTTTGCGGGTCGTTATGGAGCTCTCGCGCCAGCCCCACCCTGTCTGCTCATCCTCTCCCTCAGGTAGAAGTGCAGGTGAGCCTTTCCTGGTCCCTCCACACATACTCCCCACCTGCCAGCCAGACAAGGTGCGAGCTCACACTGTGGTATCTGTGGTTCTGTGGCCTCCGGTCCCTGCTGGGACAGCCCCCCTTGTTGTGAATGAGCCAGGGCCCCTCTTTCTGCTCCCTTCGCCCCACACCTCCTCAGCCTGACCATCCCTCAGACAAAACCACGGATGTGCTGCCGCTCGGCCTTGGCAGGAAGAATTCCAAACGGTTGCCCAGGGAACCTCAGGCTGGACCGCCAGCCCCCCCACCCCAGACCCCCAACCCCGACCTGTCAGCTTTCAGAAACTCCAAGCAATCAAAGGCATCTTTAAAGTTCGCTTTACTATATAGGAGGTATCAGAGCATTTCTTTCTGGAAGGGTCTCTCTCGACTTAAAACCAGAAATCCCTCCAGCTCTGATCCATCAATTCCTCTTTATTCACGACTGTGGTTGTCGGCTTCTCTTTGCTGCAAGGCTCTGAGGCCAAAGGAGAAGGGGAATCAGAAAAGGGTGAGCAGGGCCAGCCAGCCCACGCAGCTCACGTTCCTGTCCCTTTAGTGGAAAGCACATTTCCATCCTTCTATCTTCTGAATTCAGAAATGAGCCTTCACGTGTCCAGTGGCTTTGAGAGCCAGAAGCAGGTGCTGGCCCCCTGTGGGGGTGCTCCTGGTCCTGGGAGGGGTGGGTCCCCGCAGCCAGGTGTGCCTCCATCCCTCAGGCTTCACGTCCGTCCCCTCATCCACTCTCCACTCCCACTTGCCTGAAGGTCTTGAAGCTTAACAGGATGTTTTCATTACTCAGGCTCCAGGGGCATGGCTGCCCTGGAAGGAATTCATTCGGGGAGTTTAAGCAACACTTAGGCAGTCATTGCAGTCTGCCTGTTCTCTCACAACTCCCCAAAACAATGCAGTTAGTATCTGATGTCTGTTTCCACTTACCTGAAACACTCTCTCTTGGCCGTGTCCAGATGGCACTGTGGGAAGTGACACAGGCATGTCGTGGGGGGCAGGGGGTTGGGGGGCGGCACCCGCAGCCCTCAGATTTGTAAAGCGCATCGGTTCTCTTTTCCTGCTGCAATAAACCAGCCCCTCAGAACCGCAGTGTGTGTGACGTCATTCCACTCCACCTCCGGCTCCTGGTGGAAATGATAACACTTGCCTCATTTTCACAAACTGGCAGAGGAACAGAAGGACCGTGGATGTTTCTGTTTGAGGTGCTGGAAGTGAGCAGCCTGTGCTCCCAAAAGAGTCATAAGCAGAGGCCAGGCTCCACCCGCTCCCCACCCTCTGCTCGGAATCATCCAGTCTCTCCCCACCTCCTTCCTTCAAAACCCTCTTAACGATGACACCCGCACAGCCCAGGAGAACTCATTTGGCTCAGAGAAGAACTGGGTTGGGAGGTGGCCTTGGTTTTTTTCTCTGGAATGATCGGCCAGCGAGCCATCACCCACAGAGCACTTCACCTGTCAGGGGTGCCTTTTCTCCATCCATCTTGTAGGATCCATGTTGTCAACCCATCAGGCAACCAAATAAAAAACACATGGAAAACAAACAAGGTCCAGCCATCGACTCGGACGCTGCCGTGCTGCTTCTGCTGTTTTCCCATCCGCTGTCAAACCTTTTAAATAAGTTGATCATCTGCCTGGAGTGGAAATGAAGTGGGAGCAGTACGTTTCTCTTTCGTTGGTAAGTCAAACGTAATTGACCCCGTGCTGGACAGAGTACAGTTTCCGAGCCTGTGGAAGTTGGGAGGGGTGTTCTGGGTCGGAGAAGCCCCGACGCTCACTTCCTGATTCGGACTCCATCACTCAGTCCCTGGGCCCCACGTGGACATCATGGAACGTCTGAGAAGCAAGGTGTCTGACCACCCTGGGCTCTCGTTCTCATTGGCCCAGACTGGGTCATAACTCGCTCTGCGGTCCATCACTGGCTTGAGCCACCGCTTTGAGCGCTCTTTAAACGTCTTCCGCATCTGACAGCCTCTCCCTCTTCCACTGCCACCAGCGAGGTGTGACCGCCTGCCCCCCCCCTTGCCTCCACGTCTCCCGATGGCTCTCTCTCTACTTTTGTCCCTGCCCGAGACTTTTCCACGCAGCAGCCGTTGTCATCCTGCTGAGACACCAGGCCAATCATGACAAGCCCTGTGGAGGTGCTCAGTGGTGCTTTCTGAGAAGGTAACCCCACCTGGGCCACCAGAAGCCCCTGGTCAGAGGGATGGTGTCTCTCAGCCCAGGATGGAGGATGAAATGACCTGGAAGCCTCCTTATAACAGGTAACCAGTGGCTTGTAAAAGTCCTTCTCCCACGGCTGCAACAGTCCCCATTCCCACCCCACCCGACCACCTGCAGGACAGTCGGGGGCTGCACCAACCAGAAGGCCCACAACCTACGGTCCTCCTGTTTCTCAACTGACTTCAGACACCACCCCACCCACCGCCCGTCTCCCAGAGCACATCTTCTGTTTTCGGATGGGGCAGGTCACAGCTCCCCTGGCTGCGTTCTAGGTCTCAGAACAGTTTCTCATCCTCAGCACGACTGACATTCTTTGCTGGGGGGAGCTGTCCTGGGTAATCACAGGCTTCCTGCAGCATCTCTGGCCTCCACTAGAGGCTTCTCCCAGTTGCGAAAACCAAACATTTCTCCAGGCGTTGCCGGTGTCCCCTGGGGGGCAGGGGGCAAAAGCACCCAGGGGAGAGCCACTGTCTTAGAATTACTATTAAAAACCCGCAAGTGAAAAAGCTCTGCGGCGGACACCCTGTTACCTTTGCCATCAAGCCCCCTGGTCACCTCCATTCCTTTACCGGCACCCTGACATCCTCACACACCCCCGTCTGCTTTCAGCCCACGGGGTTTGGATGGGCTGGCGTGTCACCTGGGCTTGATCCGCGTGAAGACAGCATCCTTTTGGCCCCAGTGGTCTGCTCAGGACGGGCCGTGTGGTCCAGTTCATAACCCTGAGAGTCAGGCCTAGGAGTCGGAATTGAACTTGCACTTTTGAGGGTATAAGCCTGGAGTTTCCGGCTGCTGTTTGGTCATCCGACTCCAGCAGGGCCCCACGCTTGTGACTCCCCAGGACCGTCGCTTACATGATTTCTTTGGGGCTTGAGCCATTTCGTGTTGCATTTTCCGTCATTTGCATGAGCTCTGATCTGCTTGTGGTCGCAGATTTCCTGCAAGATTGCACTTTTCTCTTTGCTGGTTTCCTCACCCCTAGGCAGTTCTCAGGGATGCACAGGGCCTGGAGAAGGGGGATGAGAAGTGGGGAAGGAGTTCACTCTAGAGGAAGTGAGAACCTCCTCCTCGGGCTGGAGAGTAGGGTGAACCAGGGGTAAAGACCAGGCGGCATGAGGGTTATTTTTTGTTGTTCTTGTTGTTTTCTTACTGAAGCATAGTTGGTTTACAGTGCTGTGATAGTTTCAGGTTATGCCAAGTGATTCAGTTATATATAGTCTTATATTCTCTCTGTATATTCTTTTATCTATATTCTTATCTATATTTTTCAGGTATATTCCTTTTCAGATTCTTTCCCATTGTAGGTTATTACAAGACATTAAATATAGTTCCCTGTGCTATACAGTAGGTCCTTGCTGTTTATCTGTTTTATATAGAAGAGTGTGTATCTGTTAATCCCAGACTCTCAGTTTAGCCACACACATCCCACCGTGATGGTTCATTTTCTGTGTCGCCTTGATTGGGCCCCGGGGTGCCTGGATACCTGGTTGGACGTGGTTCCGGGGGTGTCTGTGAGGGTGTTTCCGACGAGATGAACATCGGAGTCCGTGGACTGAGAAAAGCAGAACTCCCTCCCCAACGCGGGCGGCCTCGTCCGGTCTGAGGAAGGCGGGAAAGAACGGAGAGGCGGAGGGAGGACGAGCTCGCTCTCTGCCCCGGCTGACCTTGACCTGGCGCACCTGTCTCCCCCCGGCTTCAGACCCAGCCTCCGACCAGACTGTGTCCTCGGCTCTCCTGCGTCTTGGGACTTCGTTTCCATAGATCCACCAGCCCGTGGATCAGCCCTGTGGATTCTGGAGAGCCCAGACTGACTAAGGTTTGGGCAGAACACGAGTGGAGGAGGCGCTCTGGGCCTCACACCGACTCGCGCCTTCCTCCCTTTCTGGTTTACGCCTCTCCCTTGGAGAGGGGCCACCCTGTTAATGAGCCTGCGCTACCCCCCTGAGAAGGGACCCTGGGGGTTCAGGAAGTTTCGGTGATGTGAGTAGGACACGTAGACACAAGGCGTTAAAGAATTTTAATAGAGTCTTCATGTAAATGTGAACGACTTGGTAACTTCTGGGGGTGCTTTTGGGGGGCACCTTTTGTATCTTTACGTCATACCTACGCTGAGACCAGAACTGCCTGGACAGCAGCCGCCTACCCTGAAAAGTAAACCAAATGTATTCCTAAGTCAGTTTTACAGACTCTTCCAAAGCACTGTCTTTATTTGTGGACTATGGGCAGCCAGCAGCTGTAATATTTAGAAAGACTCATAAAACCCGCTGTGGTTTCCTAGGCCTGGGGCGCTAAGGTTAATGCCCTTTGAGACTCTTGGGGGACGTTGGGCCTCACCTCCTGGAAAGTGAATATGTACCTGTACAATTTTGCAAACAATTTCAGAGGGTCCGGGGACCCCCCAAGTCTCTAACATGATGCTTTTCCTTATACACTTTTTTTTTTCAGCTTAGTCCCGCTGACACACATTTTATCTCCAGCCAACTGCTTTGAAATTCCAGAGACATCTCTCTTTGTTCCATCCACACCCTGATGGGAAAATCATGCATTTAGGAGTCAGACCTGAATTTGAATCCGGGTCTGCCCCTCGGTGCTGTGACTCGTGGAGGGTCCTCACCCCACCCCCACCCCATGGGTAGCAGGGCACGATTCCTGGCCATGGCACGAGCTGCAGGGAGGAGACTGAAGGGGTCATGGTGTTTGCTTTGGACGGTGCTGCCTCAGGGAACTGCGGTTTGACCGACGCCTTTGCTGAAGTGCCGCGTTGTTCCGGCCTCACGTGGGCACAGCGCCAGCGGCCACGAAGTAGAACAAGAATGGAGACCGAATCACCACCCGGCGGTGCAGGGTGCGGGGTGCAGGCGTGCGCGCCTGGCGAGGGGCTGGCTGGGTTTCCTTCTCGCCTTCACCCCTCCTTCCAGGCGTCCGGGTCTTTCTGGGTCTGTTTCGGTGCTGAGTGCGCCACCCTCAGTACGTCTGTCTTCACAGGGCCGTCGCTCCTAAAGCGGACCCCTTTGCCCCACAGAGGTGGCCGCCGCGCCCGCTCATCTCCGCTCTCGGGGCGTCTCGGCTCTTGCGCATCTCCGCCCTGCCTCCCTCCTCCCTTTGCTCCTCCGCCCGCGGCCGGATCCTCCTGGACGACAGCCTCCATTTCTCATGAACCAGAGATTCCCTTTGATCTCACGGCCCTCAGCCTCCCCTGACTTGAGTTCCAGTCTCACCTCCCATCTGCCACCCGCTGCGGACCTCTGTCCTTAGGTCTCCTGTCCCCCACGGGGACCTCCGTCCTCGGGTTCCCGGTCCCCCAGGCCTGCAGGGAGCCCCGTGGACACACGTTTGCTCACGCGGGCTCTCCTCTGCGCCGTCTTCCTTTCCGGGTCTTTCTGGAACAGCAAGGTGTGTTTGTCTTCATTCCCTAGAGCTGCAATGTCACCTGACCACAGACCGAGGGCCTGTGGCAGTGATGTTTATCCTCTCACGGCCCTGGGGTCCCAGCCTCCGCCGACCTTCCTGGCTCAGGGACCTCCGGGGAGGATGTGTCCCTGGCCTCCTCCAGCTTCGGGGGGCCCCTCGGCTGTGGCAGCCAGGCCCTGCCTCTGTCTTCATGTGTGTGGCCTCTCCTCTGTGTCCTCTTCTCGCGACACTTGTCACTGGACGTGCGGCCCGCTCTGACCCACCATGACCTCAACTCGGGATCCTTAGCTCATGGACCAGTGTAGAGGCCCTCTTCCCAGATAAAGTTGATCTCAGAGGTCCAGGGTTGGGGTGGGGGGGAGCCGCCGCCCTGACCCTGCCCACCCCCTCACCTTCAAGTCGGAAACCCTTCTCCACTGTCGGGGTGAGGGGAGCAGGGGAGCTGCCGCTGCAGCCAGCACAGGGCCAAGTGAGCAGGCTGGAGGGTGAAGAAGGGACCTGCAGTGGTGAGCCCTGAGGCATGGGAACCCCCTCCAGAGCTGGCTAAACCCCCACCCTGAGAGAGTGGGGCAGGGAGGCAGCCGGCGGGGGTGGAGGGGGCAGTGAGTCGGGGTGGGAAAGGCGATGGTGATTTACCTCCATGTGATGGAAGAGCTAGCATCTGGTGAATGCCCCCACGGGTCTGGCACTGCCCTAACACTACCAACCCCATTTTACAGACAGAATCTGAAGCACAAGAGACCAGAGTCCTCTCCAGAGTCCTGGCGTGACAGGACCAGAGAGTCTTGCTGAGGTGAAATCAGATTGAGAGTCACAGGTGTCCATAGCCAAGAGCCACGGAAAGTCCTCGGGTGGGAGAGGGACGGGCAGAAGTGGGTGTCGCTGAGCAGGTTAATCCAGGTGAACAGAGCTGACATGAGCCTGGGGGCTGAATGCCCGCTGAATTGATGGCGAGGCTGGAAAAGCAATTTCCACAGAGAGCCTTCACTCCAGGACATGGTGTTACTTCCAACACACCAGGGACCTCCCCCAGACACTGTCCATGGAAGCTAAGTAAGAGGCAGGTCTGGGTTTTAGAAACCAAGTTCATTTGTAGGTAAATCTGTGCTTTTGTGCCCAGAGGATGGAAACAGGGTTGAAAGTCTGATACTGGCCTCTGGAAGTTAAAAGGTGGGCCGACTGCTGCAGAGACGCAGCCTCCCTTTCAAGGACAGAACCGATTGTCGTGGGTGGCCGATGGAAGTGACATCATTATTCTGTACTCACACTCTCACATCACAAAAGGTACCAGGCGTTTCTATTTCAAACCGGTTTCCAGAAAGCCCAAAGTGAAGAACTTCACGAAGCTGAAGTGGAAGTCACCAGGAAACATCCTCCTTGGCCGGCCAGCCTTCCCACGGCGCACTCATTAGCAAAGCCAGGGAGACGGGGCGCCGTTTTTGACGACGGGAGACTCGCTGATCTGCTGCGTCCGCCTGTTTGGTGACGGTTGGGAAGTGAAGGTGAGGAAGAGGCTGCAGAGGTGACCTCCAGCGGGAGAAAGAGTGGGAAGTGGGAAGGCGTGGCCAGCCGTGAAAGGCGGAAGAGCAGCGACAGTAAAGTGAATGTGGCGTGACTTCGCAGCAAGAATACAGGGCCATTGGGGCAGTGATGGAGACCTCTGGCATCAGCAGCCTTTTGGGTGTGAACCGGGGTGAGGGATAGTGAGCATCCGCTTTCATGAAAAGCGGGCTGCGGCATACGCACACTATTGTGTGTGGACGGCGGGTCCACGCACAGGGGCTCTACTCCATAGTCTGCGATAACCTCCAAGGGAAAAGAATCTGGAAAAGAATGGTCTGATCAGTTGTGTGGATACCCGAGTCACTTTGCTGTGCAGCAGAAATGAACACAACACTATAAATCAACTATACGCCAATGAAATTTTTTTAAATAAAAAAAGGCTAGAGAAATCGATTCACTGATTCACAAAAAGAAGGTCCCTAACATGCCTAGCAGTAGGGAAAATTCCAGGGTGAACTCGTGTCAAGATGTAGAAGGGTCTCAAGTGATATTTCAGCAGGTTTGGTTTGAGAAACAAAAGTCTGTGGCTGTTGGTCAACACAACCCTCTGTCGGTGACTTGCTGCCACTTTAAGAGGAATCGGTTGGAATGGCTGCTAACGGATACAGACCTTGGGGAGACGGGTTCTAAGAGGCCCTGGTGCCCCCAGACACCTCTGAAGATTTTCTCTTCGATTAAAACCGGATTTCTCTTTAGCCAGTAAGTGAGTAGAAGCTGGTTCAAAGGCTCTCAGGCTGCCACCTGCTACTTCAAAAGCTCTTTAGATTCCCTGAGCAATTGGCTGTAAGGCATTCACCCTCCTGGGTGTGGTTTCTTCCTTCTCTGAACGTGCTCTCCCCGAGTGAAGACAGAAGCAGTCTCTGAAGGTGGGGCTCAGAACAGACCTATCCTTGTGGCTGTGCGTCAGGCCTCATGGCTGCCGTGGTGGAGGTGGGGGGAAGGGTGCCGCTGGGTGGCTGAAAAATACAGGTAGGCTGGCATTTTAAAGGCATTGATAAGGAATCTGAATTTTGATTCTGTTTTTAAATGTACATGTTGACGTGATTGGAAATCCCCCATCTGCGTTGCTGCAGGTAACTCTGCCATCCTATAAACTGGGCCCATCAACTGTAAAAAGTTTATCCTATAAACATGTAAACATACTCTAAGGCACACTAGTTATTAGAGAAATGCAAATTAAAAAAAAAAAAGCAAACAGTGTGAGATACTGCGTCCCACCCAATAGGATGGCCACGATCAGAAAAAATGAAATAACAAGTGTAGGCAAAGGATGTGGAGAAAGCGGACCCTTCGTGCACTGCTGGCGGGAACGTAAAACGGTGCACCTGCTGTGGAGAACAGCATGGCTGTTCCTCAAAAAGTAACGCAGAATGATCAGAGGACACAGCAGTTCGACTTCTGGGTATATATCTGGAATAATTGAAGGGGGGGCTGGAAGGAATATGGGTTCACCCTTGCTCATGGCAGCATCATTCATGACAGCCAACAAATGGGAGCAACTCCGCTGACCATTGATGGACAAATGGACCATCAAATGTGGTTTAGATGATGGAATATTATCCATTCCTAAAATGGAAGGGAAAATTCTGACACATAATCTGAGTTAAATAAGCCCGACCCCACAGGGCCAAGGCGGTGTGATTCCTCTCAAGTAGGTACTCAGAACAGTCTCGTTCCTGGAGACGGAAGGTAGGATGGTGGTTGCCAGGCGCTGCGGGAACAGGAATGAGGAGTTAGTGTTTGATGGGGAAGAGCTTGGGTTTTGCAGGATGTAAAGAGTTCTGGAGACTGGCTGCACGACAATGTGAAGATACTTAGATGAACGGTACATGTAGAAATGGTGAAAATGTAACGTTTACGTGTATTTGACCACAATTCAAAAGAAAAACTAAAACAAAACCCTCGGGCCGTGGTTCTCAAACGCAAGCACACATCAGAAGCTGCCTGGAGGTCTTGCTTCAACACAGACGACTGGGCCCCGCCCCCAGGGTTTTCCGTCTCTTTTCCAGCGAATTCCCAGGTGATGCTACAGCTGCAGGTCCAAGGACCACACTTTGAGAGCCACTGCTCCAAGGCTTCCGTAAAGTGTATTTGTTTTTTCTCTCAGAAACAGTGAGCATTAGCTGAGATTTTCACAAACAACACCTAGGACCTTTATACCAGTAGCCTCATTCTCAAGGAAGTGGACTTTAATCGTTGCTACACTTTGACAATGTGTCAGGAATATTATTAGGCACCTTCTATACATTTTAATTCAATCCTTACAAATGAATTCATTGATTCAGCAAATACATCTTTGAGCGACTATCCAGGGCACTATGTCAGGGGTCCAGTGATCACCAAAGCAGGTGTGTTCCTAGCTGGGGCGGGGTGGGGCGCATGCAGTGATACAGTGACGCAACAGAGAAAATGACCACGTAGTTATAAATTACTGAAAGTGCTGGAAAAAAAAGGGGAGGCGGTAGTTGAGCTGGAAGACCTCCTTTTGATAAAGTGACCAGAAAAGGACTCTGAAGATGTGATATTTAAACTGAGGACTAGAAAGAGCCAGTCATGCAAGGTGGACAGAGGAGAGCAGTTATGAGGAAAGGATTGCAAAGGGCACGTGATGTGATGGGGGGGGACCAATCACTGCGAGTTGGCTGGGGGGGGGGGCTCCTTCCCTCCTGTCTGTCCACCGCCTCCTCCCCAACACATAGTACAGTTAGGCAAGCAGCACTGAGAAATAATAGTACCCTGAGTACAGATGCTTAGTTATCCTGAGAGGTGGGGTCACCTGAAGTTGGGGGGGCAGGAGGCCATTCAGGGAGTGGTTGAACTCCACTCAGAACACCAGAGTTTCTCTCTGGAAAACATGGGGGGGGGGGCACAGCCTAAGGCCTGGGGTCCCTGTAACCGAGCAGGACCTTGTGAAGCCTTCCCAGCGGGGACTCCCACTCGTGTCCCCCACCTGCCTTTTTATCTACAGAAAAACATTAGTCAAAGAATCAATTTAATCGGAGAAGTGAGAAAACAGAGAAAAAGGAAAACAGTCAAGAAGACAAAAAATGACAGTGTAGCCATTCGACAAAGTCAAGGACCTCTAGTTAGTGCTTCTGCAAAGACTATCGATCATATTCTGAGCCAGGCCCTTGGAGCTGTTTGGCAGGTGCTGAAGCCCCACCAGGAGGAAGAAGTCAACTGTGTGCTTCCCACAAGCACGGGGACCCCAGGCTGGCTGGAACTGTAAGGTTGATGATGCTGACTCCCAGTGACCCCACCAATCAGGAGAATGTCCAGGGGCTGCTCCCGCCCTGCTCCTCCGACACTGGAAGACTCCACACTGCCCCCTCCAAGGGTGGGGAACAGCCCTTGAGGCACTAGCCTGCTGTGTTCCCCTCTGTGCCTGGCAATTCAAGCTACTTTTTCTGTTTCCTCCAACTCTGTCTCAGCGTTTCTATTTGGCATCGGTGTAGAGGCACCTGATGTTTTGGTAACATATTATCAGCTGGTAGTCTGGAGGAGCTTGACCTCACTGAGAAAAAATTAGACAATTGAGGCAGGCAAACTAGCAGTTAAAAAAAAAAGAGGATGCCAGATATAACATGTGCAATGATTGAAATAAAGTACCCAGTAGGTGTGTTCAGTTGCAGGATGGATACCTTCAAAGGATGAACTAGCAACAGTCTATGCCAACAGAAAGCAAAGCTTAGCGTTTCCCAAATTCCAAGTGGAAAAAAAAACATGACCCAAGAATTTTATACTCAGCCAAATTTTTCTTCCAGTCTAAAAAGGCGACCAACAGACATTCTCAAACATGCAGGATGTCGAGAGGTATAGCATCCATGAACACTTCAAAATGACATCAACACACCTATCTATTTATTCCAAAAACTCCAGCCACCTACAATATGTATCCAAATGAAGCTCTCAGATTTCTTGGCTCCCTTGAATCATATAAAAACAAAACTACAAGAAGACAACACAAGGAATTGTGGTTAAGAGTGTAAACACTATCAGAGTTCCCTTTGTGGCTCAGTGGAAATGAATCTGACTAGTATCCATGAGGACACAGGCTCGATCCCTGGCCTCGCTCAATGGGTTAAGGATCTGGTGTTGCCCTGAGCTGCGGTGTAGGCTGCAGTCGCGGCTTGGATCTGGCATGGCTGTGGCTGTGGCTGTGGCTGTGGTGTAGGCCAGCGGCTACAGCTCTGATTTGACCCCTAGCCTGGGAACCTCCATATGCCTCAGGTGCAGTCCCCCCCAAAAGAAAAGACAAGAGTATAAATAGTATCAACTTTGATAAAGTGAAATAAAGTATGCACTCGTTTTTTTTATTAAGTTTGAAGGGATGAAAACAAGTATACGTGTATTAATGTATTGACCTCTCAAAGTAAGGAGTGATAAATCCTGTCTACAAGTAAGATATATATAAAAAAAAAAAATTCATTTTATTTTCTTCTTACCTTGAGCAGTACCTTTTAGGAAATCATCCTCTGAGGAGTAAACAGACCTCAACAGTCCCTTCATCTTCAGACTGAAGTTATCTCTAGTCAGCATTTAAAACACTCACACACACACTGAATGGAACGATTGCCCTGGCAGTGACCAGTAGGTCATGGAACATTCCTATTTATGTAATGCTCTCACTTGAAAAATTAAAAAAAAGGGTAATAGATACCTGTTTACTTGCATTTGCATAAAATATTTAGCACAAATAAACAGTTGCCTCTGGAGAGAGGAACTTGAGGTTTGGGGCTAGACAGTCATGCTCTATTCTGTATTTCTTAGAAATTTTTATTTTGGTGTTTGTACACGTTTTTCACTGTTAAAAAAAAAAAGAATAACTGATGTTATGAAGAGGTGAGAAAGTAGAACCTGCACCTGTGTTTGGCCGTGAAGAGCAGCAAAAGAAAAAGAGTGTGTTTGGATGCTGATCTGAACCAGACCATGGCCGGGTGGCGGGGGTGGGGGGCGGTGGCAGGGAGCGCGGGGGACACAGGTCAGGTGGGGTTCCTGGATGTTTATTAGGTATTGCGCTTGGGACCAGCACTTGTAGAAGGAGCAGGGGGGCAGGCTTGGGCAGAGGGAGAATTCCAGCCCTGCCCCAGGCCCCAGGTCCTCTGCCAAGCGGGCAGGAAGCTCTGGAGTCGCATAGCCCTCAGAGATGCCCGGAGCCTGGGACACCGGCCTTTTCCCTTGCTGGTCATTGGAGGCCTCCCCTCCCCAACACAGGCAGGAATGTGACCTTCAGCCTCTGTGGGAACTCTGTGTGACCTGGAGGGGCTGAGAGCCCCCCAGCAGCCGGGGCAGCATGCCCCTCACTGTCTCCGGGGCCCTGGGGGCACAGAAGTGACTATGACTCTGGCAAGGAGGTGGAGACCAGAGGGCTGAGGGCCAGAGCACGACTGGGGGTCACTCTGTGTCAGGCTGGCCTGCAGCTTCGTCCCTGGTGACGGGAGGGAAGAAGGAGGGGGCAGAGGAGTCAAGTGGGTGCAGGTCTGCATGGACATCTGGTGGTGAGATGGTGTAGACAATTCCCATCAGCATCTACGTCCTCAGAGAGGCTTTGAGAAATGCTGGACCCATCCAAGGTAAGCAAGGCTGTCCAGGGGGCTGGCGAAGCGGGCCCCCTGGGAACACTCAGGAGCCTTCCAGGGCACCCTTCTGTGCCTGTGGAAGTTTGTGGTGGGGGAGCTACAGTGGGACCAGTTGTCTCTAAGGCGTGCTCTCCAGCAGCCACTCAGCAGCTCAGGCCAGGAAGGCTGAAGGCAGAATAGTCTTGGAGAATGTTCAGGGCTGGCTGAGGGAGCTGTGTGGAGGAAGAGGGGGCTGAAGGCATTGGAAGGACAGAGGCGCCAGGACAGACAGTGGCATTGAGGCCCAGAAGGGGTGTGTAACTTATTCAAAGTCACACAGCCTGTAAGTGGTTGGGAATCAGCTTTAGGTGTCAAGATCCTGGCAGGAAAGATGTGGCTGGCTGGCCATGGGTAGCCTTGCTGGGGGTGTAATAAAAGGACTATTTACAAAGATGTTAGATGGGAGAACAGCGCGTGGGGGGGCGTCATCACCACCCTAGGCCCACAGAACCTAGCAACAGCAAGGCTGTGTGGAGAGGGCTTCCCCATGGGGCAGCCGCTAGCCTTTGATGACCCAGCAGAGAGGGGGCCTGGGGTGGCCAGAAGGCCTCCCTCCAAGCCTGCCAGGGAATCTGCGGCAGAGCAAGCGGGCTACCTGGGCTAGGGAGTTGGCCTATGACCTTGACTCTTCCAGACACCGGCTACCAAACCCATCTGGGTACCAAACTTATTTTACCCCTAAGACAAGAGCAGTCGTCCCTCTTCTGTGATGTGCGGAGGACTCCTGTGACATTGCGCTGCCCAGAGCCCCAGCGCACCAGGGCGGTGGGTCCAACCGAGCCTGGTGGATACAGGGTCCCCGAGGCGGCGCAGCTGGAACGCAGCCTGGTTCCTCTCGGTGGAGCCCTGCGACCGCTCTTACAAGGGATTTCTGATCCCCTGTGTGCTAGACCAGCCACAGCCCTAGCCCCGGCCTCCCGGCAAATGCCCTCCTCCAGCCAGCAGCTCTCCGCAGCCACCTGGACGGGGGCGGGGTGTGGGGGGGTGCAGACCCGAACAGCCGCATGGTTCCGAGGCGCGCTGGGGGCAGGCCCCCTCCCCTGGGCGCTGGGGACCCTCGATCCCCGTCCCCCGCCCCCGCAGCCGTCGGAGCGCCCCCCTGCGGGCGGGTATCTGGGCGCAGCCGGCTTGGGGAGGGCCTCTACGCTGGTGGGGGTGGGGGAGGGACAAGAGTTCCGGTGACAGGAACCCGAGCTCCGCCGGGCCACAGGCTTAGGCGGCCCAGGAAGTTCGGCCTCTGCGACAGCAGAGGTGGGCCTGGCCCCGGGATGGGGGTGGGGGTGGGGAGTGGCAGGGGCTGGAGGCCCGGACCAGAGATCCTTCTTCCAGAGGAGGAAACGATCGGGGGTGGGGGGGTCTTTCGGCTCAGGACCCCCCCAACTTTACAGCTGGAAAATTTTAGGGCCAGAGAGAGTGGGGTCGCACAGTGGGTGGCAGGCAGCAGGATCTAGGAAAAGAGGGACAGGAGAGGGCTTCTGGGGCGGCCTGTGCGTTTCTAAGGGAGACCGGCTCCCTCCACGTTAGACGGTCAGAGGCCACTAGGCAAGCGCGACAGACCAACCAAAAGAAAGCGCAAACCTCCGGGGTGTGCTCCTTTCTAGGTTTCCCGACGGCAAAGCTTTTGAATGAGTTTATCCGAGGAAACCTTCCTCGTCTGGGTGGCCGCGTTTTGCTGAGGCCAGGCTCCCCCAGTGGCGCACCCCGTACTACTGAGCAGTGGTTAAGGGGGGGGGGGGCTCAAACTGGGCTCCCGGTCAGCCCCGCCCCCGGCCCCGTGCAGGTTGACCTCGCCTTCCGCATCCGCAGAATGGGAAGAAGCGGGAGATGGCTTTGTCCTAGGGCCGAGCCTGAAGCGGCCCCCGCATCTAGGCATTTCGGGGCGCGTGTTTGGGCTCCCGAGCGCAGCGGGCGGACCAGCCGAGTGGGGGGCAAGGCCAGGTCCGCCCAGCCTTGCTTAACGGTGCGGCTCAGACCCGGGTCACGGCGGACCTCGGGCGGCAGAACCCAGCTCTGCGTGCTGCCCATCGCTCGGTGGACTTGGCGGCCACTTGGCCTGGGGGCTCTGGCCTCAGCGGAACTCCCTCGCCGGTTTCCTACGCCCACGCCTTTGCTCTCAATCCCTCCCTCCCTCCCTCCGCACCCCCGGAAAAAAAGGCCTAAATATATCCGGCCGACAAGCTCTGAAAAAAAAAAAAAAAATTGTTTTTTTATCCCTGAACTTTGCTAACCTCAGGGACAGGGGCCATTTTTATTATCCTTTTTTTTTTTTTTAAACTCATACCCAGCAGGCCCCAAGTTAAGCCGCATGGGAGCTACAATTCGCCTGAATGCGCGCAAATCACAAACCACCACCACTCTCCCCTCAAATCCACAGAAGTCAAGAAACTCAAAGCTGCCTCAAGATCGGAGACTGTGACTTCACTTCCCCCCGAAATAAGGTGAATTTGAAGAAACCCTTAAGAGACACTAGCATTTTCTTTCTCACTTTTCCAAAACAAACAAACCAAACAACAGTCAAGTTAATAGTCAGAAATGTGTTGTCATGCTTTAGAAGTTTAAAATAAATTAATAATAATTTAATTAAAAACTAAGGGTGAATAAGTCGCTTCTGAAGAAGAGGGAAGCCTGCTGGAAAGAACTTCTCTCCGTAAATATAGCTGGAAGAGATTGAAATCTGCTCCCTAAATTACTTCTCCTCAGCCACTCTGTAGGAAAAGTCTTAGGCTCAGGCGCTGCAAGGAGGTCCTGCGGAGCACAGCTGGGCGCGGGGACCCCGTGGAGGACGCAGGGCCACCCTAACGATCCCGGGTCTCGGCCCCCGATCTCCCCGCACGCTTTCGAGCCTGAGGTGCTCCGGGCCGACGGGCTTTCTCGGTGTGTACCCAGCCGAGAGGGGCTGGACCCGGGCGGGGACTTGGGACACTTCCTCGGGAGGAGAGCGAGGTGCACAGGGACAGCACGGCAGGGGGACCGGGGCTCGGCGGTTCCGCCGTCCGCCCGCGCGAACTGGGGAAGGCAGCCGGGGCTGCGCTCAGCCGGGGGCCGCGCGGGGGTCGGGATCGGAAGGATCGTTTTGTCCCGGAGCCGCACGGGGCCTGGCGTGGGAGGCCCGCTGGCCGGGCCGAGTCCGGGGGGCCGGCATCTAGAGCTTCCTGAGTGCCACCGGGGTGAGTTTGAGCACCGGAGCTTCCTACCGGAACGCGGGGCAAGAATGCAGCCCCCGCCACACTAGGGCGGGTCACTTTGCGGAGGAGAACCGGGGAGAGCGGCTTGGAGTGGACTTTGTTAAGTGCCACTCAAGGATCGATTTGCTCTGGGCTTGACGTTTGACTTAGAAAACAACACCGCTGGGAAAAAACACCACCTAATAATTCGTGTAACAGGTCCTGCAAATCAAACCATCTCCTAAATGAAGGTGAATGTTGGCTTTGATATTTATTCAGGGGAAGGGTGTGGGAGCATTGTTTTCACCTCACGTCTCCAACACACACGTATCCGGACCAAACTTTCTACACGTGACTCTCACACTCACTTTTCGACCAGAAAACTTTTCCCCAGCCTTTACCCCTGTGTTGATGTCTCCCGACCTCTCTTTCCTCAGGAGTTTGGGAAGCGAGAGAAGAATTTTTTCTAAAGATAGTTAACACCGACCGCCTTTAACAGGCAGCGAGAGAGGGAGAAGGAGATGGAGATCAACTCCTGGCAAAGAACAAGAAGGAAATAAATAAATAAATAAATAAAGCAAGCAAGCTGACAGGGATTTCCACTTAAACGTCCTAAACCGGTGCCAGTCCCGGAAGGGCCCCCCTTGGAGTCCGGGCGTGGAGTGGGCGGGCATCTCCGGCCCGCCTCTCGCTCCTCCACTGTCCTTCCTATTTCTAACAGGCACACCACGATTCCGCCCGTGAAACATCTGGATGGGGACTCACATCCCCACACACGGGCAACTGCATCCAAGACTAGCTCCTGGGGAGCGAGCGCGGAAGTGAGTTCAGGACCTGGAGCGCAGCGCCCGGAGGGTCGGTGATCTCCCGGCGCTGGGTCTCTTGCATCCTTCCTACCAGCTGCTGCTGTCACCAGCCTCTGGCTCCGCCCCTCTGAGCCCCCCTTACCTCTCAGCCAATAGAAACCCCTGACTGCTTTCCACCGCCCCAAACCCTTTCCACACCCCCACGTTCTGGGAGCTGGTTGGCTGCCTTACCCTCAGCGAAGCTGCTGGATTTGCATGGCGCTCCGGGGTTCTGGTAGGTGGAGAGACCTGTCACTCCAGGTGGCCGGGCCCGCCCACTCTGCCTCGGTCCGCGGCTCTCTTCCTGCGCAGTTCTTCTCAGCCTCCGCGGGGAAGCGCCGGGGCTGCGCTCAGGGCTCAGTTCTCTGGACCGCGAGGAGGCAGCCCCGGCGAGCGGCCGTGCGCTGCGCACCGTGTGGAGGGGCCAGGGCGCGGGGGTGCGGTGCTCTGCTGGCCCCGAGCGCGGCGTCGCGCCACAGGAGCAGCCCCCGGCCAGCAGTTGCCGCCGCCGCCCGACTTTCGTTCCAGTTGCGGCTCCTCAGGGCAACATGTCAAAAGCCGCCGCCGCTACAGCTGCCGCCGCCACCTGGGGAAGAGCAGCCGCAGAAGCAGCAGCAGCAGCGGCGGCCGCGGGCGCGCGGGGGCAATAAGCCCAACCACCCGGCGTCCAGGGAACCCTCTCTGCGCTCACTGCTCCGGCGGGACCCGCGCCATGTGCTGAGCCATGCCCCTCGCCGCGCCCGCGGGCAGCGCATGGGGCAGCGCCTGAGCGGCGGCCGATCCTGCCTCGATGTCCCCGGCCGGCTCCTGCAGCAGCAGCCGCCGCCGCCCCCGCCGCCGGTGAGGAGGAAGCTCGCGCTGCTCTTCGCCATGCTCTGCGTCTGGCTCTACATGTTCCTGTACTCGTGCGCCGGCTCGTGCGCCGCCGCGCCGGGGCTGCTGCTGCTGGGCTCGGGGTCCCGCGCCGCCCACGCCCCGCCGGCGCTGGCCGCGGGCTCCGTCGGGCCTCCCCCGAGGCAGCGGTTCCCGGCGGCGCCTGCCACCCCGCTGGCGGCCGGCGGGGAGACGGCCGAGGGCGCCGCGAGCCAAGAGGAGCAGAGTCCTGAGGCGCCGGACGCCCCCAGCTCCATCTCCACCTTCTTCAGCGGGTCCGGGAGCAAGCAGCTGCCGCAGGCCATCATCATCGGCGTGAAGAAGGGCGGCACGCGGGCGCTGCTCGAGTTCCTGCGCGTGCACCCCGACGTGCGCGCCGTGGGCGCCGAGCCCCACTTCTTCGACCGCAGCTACGACAAGGGCCTCGCCTGGTACCGGTGAGTTTCCCGGGCACGGCCGGGCCGGGCCGCGCGACGGGGAGAGGAGGGACGCGGCACGTGCTGGGGGCGGTGACAGGGCCCAGCCTGGCACCCCGGGGCCGGGGGGGGCCCGCCTCGGCCGCGCGGCGCTGGCCCTCAGCGCGGTGCCGGGTGCGCCGCGCGCCGCGCTCCCCACCGCCCGGAGAAACTTCTGGAAGCGCTCTGGCGGGTCAGGGGCCCCCAGCGCCCTAGACCGAACCTGGCGGTCCCTCCTCAAAGAAGGGGCGGGCGTGGGGCGCAGCGACCGGGACGGTGCTGCGGGAAGCGCGCAGCCTCTGACTGCGGCCCCGTCCCAGGCGAATCCCGCCGGCGCTTCCGCTCGGGTCCGGGAGCGTCTGCGCCCCGCCGGTCGCCGCCGCCGCCCCGGGACCAGCTCCCAGAGCAGCCTCTGCTGCCCAGATGGGGACGGGTGGGGGCGGAGGCCGCGGGGCGTCTGCTCGCTCGCAGACCGGCTTCGCGGGCGGGCAGCCGGGGCTCGGGCGGGCGGCCCGGCGGGCGCGGCGCGTGGAGCTGTGCTGGTCCCTGTCGGGCAGAGGCGCGCACTGCAGCCGGCGGGAGGGAGGCGCGCGGCTCTGAAGGCTTCCCCCGCCGCGGCCCGGGCCGCCCGCTTCCGCCCCCCAGGCCGGTGCCGAGAGAGCCGGGGCGGGGACGTGGGTCCCCGCGGGCCCTCGACACGTGCGGTGCGAAGAGTGTTTGGGGCCATTGACTGGGAAATGCAGGTTGCCCAGAGCTCGGGGCTTCGGGAAACTCAGTTCTCGGGTCGAGTTGTGTGGGGGTCGGGTTCCAAAGAGACAGCGGCCCCCCGGGGGCATAACCCCGACCTCTGCGCAAGGCTTCCTGGAGTCTTTAGGGTGAACTGTTGGATTGGCCGAGTTTCCGGTGAGGCGCGGGTGGGCAGGCGGTCCAGACTCCAGCCCTTCGGAAATCTCGTCGCCAACCCGGGGCCTGGCCACTGGCTCCCATCCCTTCCCCCGCTCCAACCCCTACCAGCCTGACTCCCTCGTGTCCCAGGCACCCCTCCAGGCCCAATTAGCCTCCCGGAGGCTGGAGACTTCGGAAAACAAAAGGGGAGAGCCACACTGAACCCCATTCCCTGCCCCCATCCCCGCTTTGGGAACCGGGAGAGGTTGGAAGATAAAAGGGGGCTGACCGAGCGGATTAAAACCGCTCTCTTCCCAGCCTCGCCCTCCCTCTCCCTTTTGTCCTAATGTTTTTATTATTGTCCGGAGTTGCCCAAGTCTCGAGGTTTAGCCAGCCGTGACAGTCAGCCCTTTCTACCGTCCCCGGGCCCTGGCCACCGGTTGTTGCGCAGAGGGGCTCTGGATCCCCTGGCCGGGATGCACGACCCAGCCCTGGCAGCTCGCTGGTCGCGCGGGTCTCAGTGCTCTCATCTGGGCAGTGGGCAGTGCGGTTCTCCTGCGCTGGGGAGGAGCAACTGCGCCGGCGCGGTCAGGTGCCTGGCTGGCAGGCGGGGGGCCTAATTGCCAGCTATTGTCACCGATTGTATTGTTGTCATTACTTCTGCCACCGCCGCTCCTCCTCCCCCTGGGATGCCGATTCCGGGGGCGGGGGTGGCAGGCTGTAACTAGCGTCCCTTCGGGTAGAAGCCACCGGAGGCCGGAGGCAGCCCGGGATTTTCTGAGATCGGACGCGCTGGGATCCGGGCTGGGAGGGACCGGCCGGAAAAGAACTGAATCCTTAACGTCGGGCGGTTCTAGAAGCACCTGGGGCGGGCTGTGGAAATCCCCATAGGAAGATGCTCGCAACCTGCCGGGCGGCCGCCGTCCTCCTGCCCGGTTCCTTTTGATTGACTCACAAACGCTGAAGTCGCGCTGGAAAGGCTGGCCGCGCGCCTGAAGCAGGGAGCGCTGCCCGGGAGCTTCGGGCAGGATCAGTGCCCGGGGCCGCCGTGCGAGCGGCCAGCGGGGAGGCTGGGCTTGGGAGGCCCCCGGGCCTGGCCGGGCCGCCGGGTCGGGAAGTGCATCCTCGTCCCCAGCCACCTCTCTACACTGACCAGCAGGACTCACCCCGCCCGGGAGGCCCAAGCGGTGACACCGCGGAGCGCGCGGCGGGACCAGCGAACTGCAAACGCAGCAGCTCGCCCCGCCGGGCGTGGCCGCAGGGTAGGTGGATTTTTTTTTTCCCCCCTCAAAGGGGAAAAAAGAGAATCTTTTAAATCCCCTGCTCAGTCAAAACTTTTAAATTAATTTGGAATGTTCCGGGTGTCTAGGCAAATGGTTGGACTGAATTATTTTGATGGTGGCCGTTAACTTTGAAAACAGACCACACTGGGAGAAGAAGCTGACCTAGGAGATTTTTTGCTAAAATCTGGTTTCCAGGGGGCACCGTTCGTCACCCACTCCCTCCGGAGTTCCGTGTGCCAGGCCCAGCTCTGCCGCTCGCCAGAGGCGCGCTCCTGGGCCGCTCCCGCTCCGTCTGTGCAATCAGGCAGCAGATTGGGGAAGAGTATAAATAATAATTAGCCAGAGTTGGAGTTCAGAAACAAGTGGTTAAAACAAATCCTCAAAGCTAGAAAATAGGAGAGCAGGGAGACATTTTGAAGGCACTGAGACATTTTGAAGGGGTTAAACTGCAGGCAGGATGGCTGAATCCGAAGGTCAGCATCGTAGCGGGTCGGAGAAGGAAGTCTTGGCTGTGTCTGAGCGAGTCGTTGTTGGATTTTATCGACTGATACACAGACCATCTAAGGGCCTAACCAGTAACTCTGGGCCTGAGCGGGTTTGCTTGGAGCCTCCCAAGTAGACTGCAGTTCTTTCCACGTGGCTGAGTGAGATGCCATCAGCCTCAACAGGAGGGTTCCTGGTGGGATGGAGCCCACATAGTGGCCACGCGGAGCCGACCTGCCACCGGCCAGAGGACGGGAGGTTTGCCGCTGCCTCAACCGCTGCGAAAAAAACAAACGTGTCTGTGATGAAAACTCTTTTGGGTTTACTTTGCCAGTTCATCATTCAACTCACTCTTGAATCGGGCCTCTGAAAGCAGGTGCTTATGAGACGCCCGGGGTTGATCAGAACTTCTGGTGAAACCCGCCCTTACCTTAGGTTACCAGGGGTGACCGTGTCTGAGAAATTGGGATGGGGGAGGCGGTTCAGAACCTCGCACATGCCACATGCCCAGCGGGAAAAACACCCGTCTCAAACATTTAGGCTTTCCACATTGATTTAAACTTTGATCTAACATTAAGTATATACATTCTTTCATAGGTTTTTCTTAATGATTTGGGTTAAGTTTGGCAGATTGTCAGATTTTAATGACCTCTGGGAATTAAGTTAGCCAAATATTGTCTAATTATTATTATTTTTAAATATAGAAGTATTCCTTAGACTTTATAGAGGCAGAAATTCCTTTCCCATCTTGACTCTTCTTTCCATTTTTGGTTGTGCGAACTAAGCTGATGCTTTAATGCTGTGGTCACATGGGAAAAAGTGTGTGTGTGGGGGGGTTGAGAGCACTGGTAGGTAATACTTACTAAATGTTTTCCCTATGTGCCAGGCACTGTTTCAAGTTTAACAGGATTAGCAAATTTAATCCTCATTACGATCCTGTGAAGTAGGTACTTTTACAGATGAGGAAACACAGGCACAGAGCTGTTAAGCAACTGACCCAAGGTCTCCTGGCTAGAAAGAGGCAATGCTGATACACCAACCAAGGTAGTCCTGCTCCAGAGGTCCCTCTGTGCCAGTCTCCCTTGCTCAAGTGAGAAAACATGATGCTGGTGATACAGGATGGGGTCAAACCTGAACTGTTGTGGTTGTTCTCTCTCTCTCTCTCTCTCTCTCTCTCTCTTAAAAAGGTTTCTGTTGCAGCTCCAGTGACCTCTGTGAAGGTTGCTCACTTTGTCATTCACTTTAAAAGAAGAGCAGCTCTGAACAGGACATCGAGGACATCCAACTTTAGCTTATAACTAGAGTGAGGATAATGACATCGTTAGGGTACTTTCCATTCTTTGCCCGCACTGGACAGTGAGAATCAATGGAGTCATTAAAATAACAAAAATATCCTCAAGTATAAAGACTGAGAAAACATAGCAGTGTCCCCACTGAGAGTTACATGTATTCTCTTCCACGTGTCCTTTTTAAGGCTGAAAAATGTGGGAGAACACAGGGTTAAATGAGATGTCCCCAGAGCTCTTGGGATGAATTTCTTCATTTAAAGAAATATCAAGCAAGAGGGCAAACTTGTATTTATTAACCAGAAGACCACTTTGAGGAGACTTCTTTAAAATGAGAATCTAAAACCCCAGAGCTTCAGAAATCTCTGCCTGGAAAGCAAGTAGCTGAAAAGAGCAATTTTCCCTACATGTTAAATTTAACAAATGCTGAGAAAACTGATTTCTCCCCTATTTTCCTAGTCTTTTTCTAAAAACTTGGTGGCAAAGACTGGTTCTGCCTTCCTTAAGAGAAACTGAAGATAAGATCTGATTGGGGATAATCCTTTTCGAAGTAATTGTATTTTCTCAGCCCAGGAGTTTAAATCAAGTATGCAGCTCACTTCAAGCTGCTGGGTGAAGATCAAAAATCTGCATGTATATGCAACAATTTGAAATACAAACCGTCATGTTACAAAGCTGTCAAGATTTATTAGCAAGACAGAGTAGCATGTGTTGGACTCTGTTTTCAATTAGGCACCTAAATTAGACCATAAAATGGTTGATTAATCTTTTACAAGTTGAGGGGCAAATATAACATAAATTAACCTAATCATAAGTGTTTTCCCAGATGCTCTGAGTTAATAAAATAGTCAATATTAAATCGCAACCTATTTGTTTTAGGTAAATAAAATGCTGAACAGCATGAATTGAATTACACTTACTATCTTCCAAATGATATGCTATTATGAACAGGTCTCTAAAAATTAGATTTCAGTCCATGTCTTAAAAAATAATTATCAAAATAGAAGACTGCAATTTGACTAAGCTGGTAAACTAGATTTTGCTGTCTTATTTATTGGAGGCTGACTATTGAAAATTCACAATTTAATATAGACTAATATTTATGAAAGTTACTTTTACCCAGCTAAAGTTGGACATTTTGAAGTGACTTGGCATAACTTGTTTTTTTTTTTTTTTTTCTGGTTTGGTGTTTTTATTTTTGTCTGAAGAAAAACTTTTAGATATTTTGAAAAATCACCGTCACAAAACTTTATTCCAAACGTATATGCCGATGTACCTATTTAGAATGAAATGCACACCAGGGATTAAAAAATAAAAATAAAAAAGAAATTCACCAGTCGGCTTGTGGTATGAATTAGGGAAGTGCCATTTATTTGAAGCTTCAGGATTGAAATACGTGCCCACCGCTTTCTCTGTTAGTAGTTTTTGAATACGTTATGCTCTCAACTCTATGAACATGGAAATGAAGCTGATTGACAGAAACACAAAATGCCCACTCTAAAGGCACAGCATAATGAGCACTTCTTTTGCTGTGAATAGACTTAGTTCCAAATAGGGTGCTACCTCTTTTAACAGCCAGTGATTTCAGACAGTAAGGGAAATTTCAGTGCTTGGCTGTTGGGATGGTCAGGAATCCCAGTAAAATGAATTCCCCAAGCATGTGGCGTATTTTCAAGGGTAATGAATACAAGATGCTGCCTACCTCAAATGAAAACATTTACCATGACCGAAAAGAAATGAGATACTGATATTTTTGAAAACTACTCAACAATAGAGCATGGAACTTTAAAATACATATTTATATTTATATTTATAAGATAACCTTGCTAGAACCCTCCAATTCCTCTCAAATTATACCAAAATAAAACTAACATCAAATAAAACTGATGTTAGCCTATGTTGCTTTCTCTTTCTGATTTTAGATTTGGGGAACAGTTTAGGATGTGGGGAGCAATTACAAGAGTACTAATATGAGAGTAAATAATTTTCATTCTAGCCCAGAGACTGGCTTAAAATGGGTGCTAATAAAACCCTCCACTATTTTTCTCTGCACATAAGTGAGTGGCATTATTGTCCTTTATATTGTATCTGAAATTCTTCCTTTAAATACACATTTCTGTGACTTGAAAAATATTAAAAATAGCCTAAGTTACTGGGGTATTAAAAGCTGTGTCATGGATGAAGCATTTTAAGTAGCAAAGCCAAAATGCAGTGTGTTGCCTTCCAAGGAGATATGCTTTTAAAAACTGTGAGTCCAGATCTGTGAAGAGCGAGCTGGTTATAGAGCACTGCCAGCGAGGCATTTATATTTTCTACCTGCACTTTAAAAATATGTATGAGTGTATACACATGCTTATATTCCTTGTGGATTTAATACTTCTGTTACAGAACAGATAACTTCTGGAATAAAATATTTTTCTTCCAAATATAGCAAATGTGTTAAAATAAGACTCTGATTTTGAAGATTCTATTTCAGCCTAAGCTAGACTTTTTTTTTGCCAAGGGGTCACTTCTTTTAAGTCCCTTTGACTAAATGGTGAATGATTCCTCCTGTGCATATCAAGCAACTTGAGGGCGTATGACTCAGAATCCCTGTTTCTTCCCCCAAATCTTTGCCCCACCATACTTAACAGGGTTACACCTGCTTAGCAACCCACCAAATGCTGAAAGATTGTTCTGGGCAATATGAGCTTGGGGCAACAAATGGAGAGTAAAAAAAAAAACCACCCACA
Source organism: Sus scrofa (assembly GCF_054392235.1). Taxonomy (NCBI): domain Eukaryota; kingdom Metazoa; phylum Chordata; class Mammalia; order Artiodactyla; family Suidae; genus Sus; species Sus scrofa. The sequence continues at coordinate 63,418,959 of NC_139394.1, forward strand.
CATGGGGAGGAGATACAGAAGCAGATTTTTCACGCAGTCTTGAGTGAATGATGGGGGGCAGGAGGGGAGGTCTGGTGACAGAAGTGTCCAACATGGCCCGGCCAGCCCGACGTGCCACGTCTCCGCTCTCCGGCAGCCCGTGGGGCGCTCGCGCGGTCCCCCAGCCTGGAAGGGCGCCCTGCGCGCAGCCAGGGACACGGGGAGCGGCTCCGCGGCCGGTCGGCCTCAGGGACGAGTCAGCTCGGCCCCGAGGTCACACGAGACCCCCGCCTGTAGTCCGAGGAGGCAGATGGCGGCGCCGCCTCGTGTCGGGGGCGGGGCCAGCGGCCGGCCCGGCTGCCCCTCCGCCCCGCGGGTCGCCGGCTGCGGCCACGTGACTAGCAGAGCGCCGCGCTCCCGCCTCACCTGTTGGGCGCAGCTGGGCGGAGCGTCTGGCGCTCGCAGAGGGTGTTGCGGGCGGACCCAGCCCGCGCTGATTGGTCCGAGCGGCTGCCGGGAGACCAATGACAGCCTGCCCGAGTGATGTCCCCGCCCGGGGGGCGGGCAGCGGGCTCTCCCTGCCAGGGCCCGGCCAGGCTCCAGGCTGCTGAGCATCCTGTCCCTAGGAGCCGCGCGGGTTCTGAGCGGCTTTCCCAGCCGGGCTTATCTGCAGATCTTTGTCTCTTCTCTGGATATTTGTCTCTGTTGGGTTGAGCGTAGAGGATAGAATCGGACTCTCTCCCTTCCTTGCATCCGCGGCGTCCGACGTGGGTTTGAATGAATGAATTCTTCAGAGCCGAACGTGGAAACTTTGCCTTTTTAGGGCGTTATTTTGGCAAGGAAGCGGATGGGATCCATTTTCATTCAGCATGTTTCTGTTCTTTCTCCCTCACCTAACCTTTTTCTCTTTGCGGGAAAGAAATACATAATCCTCAATTCACCCACTTCTATAAGGGGTACTTAAAATGCGGTTCAGCGAATTTCAGTAGTTAACCAAAATTAGGTTCATTTCCATAATGTGATCCGTTAGGTGACGGGATGAAAAGAAAAAGTGAGAAAGACACTGATAAAGAGAAGAGGGCAGGGAAAAGCAAATAATTCTCAGCCGCCCCCCCTCCCATTTCCTAGTCTCTGCTGGACTGAGACCAAGGGGCAGTCCCCAACCCACCCCCGTCCTCCCTCCCATGGTGCCCTCCCTCCCTCTGCCCCTGTGCCCAGAGCCTCAGCTGCTCCTACCCAGAGGGGAAGGAAGGGCCCCAGGGCGAACTGGAGGCCCCCTTTCTGCTCCCCCAGCCTGCAGGGGATAGGGCTGAGGGGACACTTACAAGCTGACCCACCCCTAGTGCTGTCCAGGCAGAATCAGCCCTAAAAAGGTGCCTGTTGAGAAGGGCTTTTACACATGGGGCTGAGAAGTCTGTTGTGCAGTTGGACGAGACACCCTAGTCTTCTGGAAGTCTTTGCAGAGGTGCAGGAGGTGACCTGTCTTAAAAGATCAGGAAGCTCACTGAGGACATGGCTTATTGCTGCATGAGATGTTGAAGAAATGCAGGATTTGGTCCAGGCATGCATTAGTCTCCCTGGGGAAGACAAGACACTCTGCCAACAATTAGAGAACAGTCGTTGGCCCCCAGATCCCTCCTGGTGCCTCCCCCCACTTCCCCCAGCTGAAAGGCCCCTCCTCCCCTGTGCTGGCCTGTCTGGTGGGAAAGGGGTCCAGCTTCAACCTAGCCATTCCTCTCAGGGGTGCTGTGCCTTGGGTCCCCTGTGCCCTGCAGTCTGCTTTTTCCAGTCTCCAGGCACTTAGCACATGCTGGTGCTGCCTGTTAATACAGAAACACAAAGAAGTAACCATCTCGTTCCCAGAGAGAAGCTTTTACAGATGCCCAAGGTGAGGGGGGCAGCGGCTGGGGAAGAAGGCAGGACACTCTCATCATTTGTCATTGGTCTGAAATACTTAATGGAGGAAAGGAAAGGTGACCATCTTTCTTTCTCTGTTCTTTCTTTCTTTCTTTCTTTCTTTCTTTCTTTCTTTCTTTCTTTCTTTCTACTGAGGTATAATTTACAATGCTGTATTAGTTTCAGGTGTACAGCAAAGCGATTCAGGTATACATCTATCTATATTCTTTTTCAGATTATTTTCCCTTATAGGTCTTCCAAGACATGGAGTAGAGTTCCCTGTGTCCACAGTAGGTCCTTGTTATTTACCTGTTTTATATACAGTCCTGTGCATATGTTAATCTGAAACTAATTTCTCTCTTCCACTTTGGTAACCGTAAGTTTTTTTTCTATGTATGTGAGTCTCTTTCTGTTTTGTAAATAGGTTCAGTTGCATTGTTTTTAGAGTCCACAAATAAGTGATATGATGTTTGTGAAAGGAGACCATTATAAGTCTTTTCGTACGATCAATGAATAAATAATACGTTCTTAGAATTGTGTTGACCGATTCTCTCCAGCAAGATTTGTCGAGCCCTTTATAAAAATATGCTAACTTTGTTTTTTAGAGCAGTTTTAGACTCACAGCAAAACTGAGTGAAAAGATAAGGGTTCCCACGTATGCCTTGCCCTCACACAGACACAGCACCCTGCGCCATCAGCCTGCAGCCCCAGAGTCACACGTTTGTCCCCGTTGATGGACCTGTATTGACCCTTCACTGTGGTTCCAAATCCACAGTTTACATTAGGGTTCCCTCCTGATGTCACACCGTTTCTGGCTTTTGACAAAAATGTGATGACACATTTCCATCATTAGAGTGTGGTGCAAAATAGTATTATGGGGAGTTCCCACTACGGCTCAGCGGGTTAAGAACTTGACTAGTATCCATGATGATGCAGGATCGGTCCCTGGCCTCAATCGGTGGGTTAAAGGATCCAGCATTGCCGTGAACTGCGGTGTAGATCTCACACTCAGCTCAGATCTGGCCGTTGCCATGGCTGTGGTGTAGGCTGGCAGCTGCAGCTCCAGTTGGACCCCTAGCCTGGGAACCTCCATATGCTGCAGGCGCGGCCCTTAAAAAAGAAAAAAGAAAAAAAAAAATAGTATCACGGCCCTAAAGCTGCCCTGCCTGAGCATTTGCTTTTATCAAGAGCACTTTCAGGAAGTACTTGAGGCCTTGAGGAAGTACACAAGGCATGAACTTGTCCTTGAGGGGTCTGTGTTAGTTGGTGAACTAAAATCTTCAGGCTCAAAAAGCCCTCAAAACAAGTCCAGCACCGGTTGAAAAAAATCATGAGTCTTGCTAAGCCACTAATACTGAAAACCATGGTAAGGAGAAAAAGAAATGTGATTCTGTGTTTGACTCCTCCAGGAACGTTCCAGAGAGAGCTAAGGAGAGGAAGGAGGGGGATGTCAGTTGCTTGGTGATGCAGTAGGGGAAAAATGGCTCCGCCTTAGTGAGGGAGCCCTGCAGTGTGCAGGCCAGTGGCCGGCGCTCCTTTCTTCTTGGCAGTGACACTTTCCGTGTCATTTGCCCCATTCTGCAGCGGAGATGGCCTGAGGTCACACAGCTGGATGGGTAGGTGGCTCAGCCTCTGGAAGCCAGTGCCTCCCCGAGGGCCCCTCAGAGTCCACAACTTGGAGCCTGTCTCCGTGGCTGAAATTCGACCTGACCTTCCTTAGGGACCAGTTTAAGGCCTGTGTCTTCTGTTGTTTCTTTCCCCCTCCAAACACAGACTTTTTTGTATACAAGAATCCCCCAAATCCTATGTTTTTCTTGTTCTGTCCAGACGTTCCCTTTGGCTCCCCACACTCACGCCTCAGCCCCATCGCTGTGCAGTGACATCGGCATTGATGGTGGCCGGTCACCCCTGCACCAGCTGGCCCCTCCCATTTCTCCAGGGACAAGATGTAGATTTGAGGTTCCTCGTCTGACTTCAGCCTCCCCCTGTTTCCTCACTCACTGTCCCGTCCCTTCTCCGTCCCTGTTTCTGGAAGCCGCCCTCCATGACCAGGACACTCAGATTCTTACTTCTGAGGATTATACTGAAACCCTTGCCACTCCCTTCCTGTGTCCTGTTCATCACTGCGTCACCTGACCACCCCAGCACCCTCTCCCTGCGCCGTGCCTGTTTTGCGCTGTCCCCAGCAGCTGGCAGGAGGAGGTCTCATCACAGAGCAGCCCTGGCCCACCGAGTCCCCACCTACCCAAGAACACGGCCCTCACTCTGCAACTGGCCACGCCGCTGCTCACCACCCTTGCCTCGTGCCAGGACCCGAGAGCGCACTGGTCCTTGTGAGTGGCGTCCTCTGCCTTCAAGCATCAGTTCATCCATCTCCCCACACACACGAGGAGGAACTCCAGAGAAATCGCAGCATCTGTAGGAATTCCACGGGCTCAGCCACCTCTCAGCATGGCCTTAATTTCTACTTTGCCCAAGACTTCCCTCCACCATTGCCACGAAGTGTTGTGGTCTCACTGTTTCTGTATCATTTGAAGCAAGTCCAGACATCATATTACTTTACGTATGTATCTGGCCTCTGTTTGTTTCTAGGAACACTTACATTCGCATGCCTGTAAAAAAGGGTACCGGTCAGAGGGGTGCAGCCTGATGGATTTACAGAGTCACCACCCCCACATGTAACAGCAGGTCCCAAGGCCCCAGAGCCACACTCATGCTCCCTGACCCCTCCCAGGGGTAACCCCTGTCCTGCCTTTTGCCAGCACAGATTCATTTGCCTGTTATTGGACTTAATAGAAATGAAGTCCTTGAGTGAGTATTTGCAGGGTTTTAAAAACCCGCGGGTTCATCGCCATTATTGACAGATTTAGAGATTTCTCACACTAATGCAGATTTCTTGTTTCCGATGAGGGATCTGGAGCTGGAGAACAGCTGCATCTGTGAACCCGGGCATCTCCCCTGCCTTGGACACAGTCGCCACCATCCCTTAGTGTCTCACACTTGACCTGCGTTACTCCTTGGTCACCTGCCCGGTCCCAGGTCTGGGTCAGTGCCAGACACTGGGGAGCTGCAGCCTGTCCCCCACTTCTTTCATGTGTGCTGTTTCGGGATTGAATGTCCTCATGGACGTTCCGGTCAGATGTTGGCACTGGCTTTTTTTTTTCTTTCGGACTTAGTTTTCATTAAGGATCCTGGGAGAGGATGTGCAGAGCTCTGCTAGCTGGGTACCATGTGGAATCAGAATCGTCATCATCAAATCACTTTCAATAGCATGCTATTATTACATTTTTATTTTTTATTTTTATTTTTTTAGTTCTGTAATGGGCTCTTCTTCCACGTGGCCTCCTGTGGGCAGCCCTTAGGGCCAGCTTTTTGCTGTGGACACTTTGTGGCTTTGAGCAAGTCACTTTATCTCTCTGGCATCAACACCCACTCTGGTCTCTCCCCTGCCCAGTGGGTTCCTTGATCAGGGCCTTGGGACTTCATAGCAATATCAAGTGGCTTAGTAACAGCTTTAGAGCTAACTCTCAGGCTTATCTTTATCTCCTCAAGGACACTTGGCTGGTAGTCTGCAGATCACAGTTTGAGATGCGCTGTCTCAAGTTTCTTCAGCAAACAGAAAGTTCTAGAAAGATTCATAGGTGATGTGTAGTAAAAACGGTTCCACGTTCGCTTGCTAAAGGCCCTGATAAGTACTGTAACCAAAGGGAAAACCCCCAAATCTGCTCAGTTGTGTTGATCGCACTTTTCTCCGCTGAGCTCAGAATCCTCTTTTCATTCAGCACCTACTGATAACCCAGGAGTGGTGTTTGTCGGCTGCCGACATGGGGCACATGATCAGAACAGGCCTGTGAGGTCACTGGCAGTTCAAGAGTTTGCCCCCTGACCCTGGGCTCTGTCTGCACACTTTGGCCACCCCTTCTGATCAGAAGTTGGACTCCATACAGCCCCCACTGGGACACCGTTTCAAACCTGCACCCTCTTTGCTCCTGGGGTGATCACCATGAAAGGGAAGGAAAGGATGAGAACCCCAAAGAACCGCGGATGAATCAGGGACCTTGGGCAGCGTGGCTGATGTTGAAGCTCGGGGAGGGTTCCAAGCTGGTCTTGCCACCAACCTCTTTAGCCTCTTTAGTCGGCTGCCACTGCTGCTCCCTCCGCAGGCTAATTCCAGGTCAGTTTTCCAAGAAGCTTAGGTCTGTTTTCAAAGGTAAGTGCTCCCTTTCCGCGCTGTCCCCGGGGGGTGGGGGGGATGCCTGATGGCACTGGAAGACAGGTGGAACTGTTTGCGCCCCCCCCCCCCCCCCCCGCATCAGGATGCTTCTCACCCCTGCGGAATCCTGAGAACTAACTGCAGGGCTCCAGCATAAAACAAAGTCCCCCATCCCTGTTTTTAAGCTTGCGTTTTCCCCTCTATGTGTTGGGGCCAAGGGGAAACACTTAAAAGCCTTCTTTAGCCACACATCCCAGGAACGAAGGGAACATTCAGATCAAGCGTTGCTCGTTGCTCAGAAGGGAGGTGAGTGGAACCTTTTCCAGAGAGATAGGGGCTTCATTTACCTGTTTGCACAGAACTTGGGTTACAGGAGTATCTGGCTTCCCCCCGCCCCCCATGCTCTGTGCTTTTGCTCGGTCTTCTTATCTCCTGACACAGTTACCACGGACTCCTGCTCCTATTTGGAGAAATCCGAACGCTTGTTTGCGTGGCCCCCCTCCCCTCTGCCCCCCACCTGGCCTCTGGGCCGATAGCGGGGGTGTCTGGCTAGGGCGCTTCCCACGGGCTGGAGGTGAAGAGTTTCACACCAGAGTGGGGTCCTCGATGGCGTGCTCCGTATAGGTTTTCACTCTTATCACACTTCCTTTCCTATAAAGTTACCTATCTTTTAACCAGACACTTAATACCTACCTTCTCTTTCTGTGGGGCCTGTGAACATCAGGCAGTAAGGATGCAGCCTTGTTGCCAAGTCATGACCACAGCGTCTGGAGGGCACTCCTGATGGAGTACTGTGGAGGCTACCATGATTCGATTTCATCCGCCAGACCGTTTGAGATGGGCCAGGCAGTATAAGAGCACTTGGGAAGATCAGAAGTTAAGCCATTGTCAGACACCTCAAGGAACCACTGTCCTGGTCAAGGGGCTGTAGGGAGACATAAAATAGAACAAAACGAGAAATGCTGTGGGAGCAGAGAAAAGGGGGCCCCAAGGAGAGGGCACCATTGAGCTGGGCTTTGAAGCATGGATAGGAGTTTGCTGGCTAGATTGTCCCAGACAGTGGATGAAAGCATTCAGGGCAGAGCAGCTCTGTGAGAACGGCCCAGAAGGAGGCCGGGTGTTAGGCACGCATGTCGGGGATAGGGCAGGGGCCCAGGAGACTGGCTCAGAGGTGGAATGTTATGTTGAAGGTGGGGCCTTTGGCTTCCTGGGATTTGGGGGGACCAGCAGAGCCTCCCATCCTAAAGAAATGCAGACTTTACATGAATTATGCATTTGAGATGTGTTACTATCTTTTTGAGGAAAATAAAATAATCTGGTCTCTCAAGGCAGAGAAAGCAAGAAAATAAATAGATGGTTTTCTGAGAACTCCTCAGCCCCACTGGATGGTTTGCCTGGCTCTCAAATTCAAGGACAAGCGTCTGTCCTGATGGTGCCCTGGAGAAGGGAGGGGCGGTGTTTCCTCCATCGTTACCGAACCGCACACCCTTCTCCTGTCGCCTCTCTGGATGGCTTGGGTGCTTGTCTTTAAGGGCTTTGGGGGAAAGAGCCATTCTTCCCAACTGGATTCCAGACACTGGAGGAAAAGACAGATGGCTGCAGCCCACGGGCAGGGCCACCTGCCTCTACCTCTCGACCCCAGGCCCCCAGTTCTGCTGGACGGCTGCCCCGTCCTTCCTCTGGGGGGACTTCTGAGCCTGAAGAGGATGCTGGGGGAGAAGGGTGGGCCGTTTCGGAATCCTGGGCGGGTCAGAGAAACTGCTGGGTTCCCGGCTGCCAGCATCTCTGAGGCGGTTCTGCCCTGTTCTCATCACCTGCTGTGCAGGAACTGAATCTGGGAGCCTTCCACATCAGCACTCAAAAGTGAGGGCAGTTACCGAGCCACGTGAGAGCTGCATTTCCCGGACCCAGAGGCTGGCTGAGGGGTGGGCTCAGGAGATGGAGGTCCGGGGCTCCCGGTGAGGGGACCGCCACGTGAGCAGGGCCACAGGGCCCATCTCTCTCCATCTGTCCCCTCTGGTGGAATGTTGTGTCAGTCACAGTTATTTTTAGGGTTGTTTTCTTCCAGTCCCAGCTGGAAACAGAAGTACACGACAGGCGCGAGGCTCTTTGTGTTCTGGAAAAGGAGCATTTGCCAGGGAGCACGTGTGCCAGCTTCCTGGAGACTTAAGTCTTCGTTCACACTGAGAACTCTGATCCAACCCACCTCATTTACCCAGGATGGGGCTTTAGGGGGCGGAAACTGCCAGGGGTGCCACCTGCGGGCCTGGGTCCTCTGTGCTTGCTCAGCCCCCAGCTGTGGCAGGTGGGGGGCAGGTCACAGAAGCTGGAGCGATGGACCTGGCACTGGCGGACACGGAAGCGGTCCCGACTGCAGGTAAAGACACTCCCTATGTGGTGGCACCATTCAGGCTCAGCTGTGAGCTTGGGGCAGTTGGCCTCACTCATTTTTACCACGTGGCCTGCTTTTTAGAAAACGCCTGACTGCTTTGCAGAGACTGACTATAGAGCACGGGAGTGAAAACAGGGTGAGATGGCTAAATACAGACATGGGTGATGCAGGCAGAAAGAGAAGGATGCTCAAGGCAAGGGAATATTTCAGAGGAAGGAGTGATTAAATCTGTCTGAGCGGAGGAGGATCTTTCCTGGAAAGGCCTCAGAGGGGAGGTAACACCAAGCAAGGTTTTGACGGATGAATAGGAGTTCGTGTACAGACCAAGTGAGGAAGGGAGTCTTCTTGGCAGAAGGAACACACGTGAAAAGCCAAGGAGGTTTATGTGAAAAAGTGTGGCGGATGCAAGAAAGGACCAGCAGAGGAGAAAGGAAATCGAGTGAGGCAGAATGGGAGGACTGAGGCGTTTTGTGAGTGAGTCCTTAATTAACATCAGTGACTTCAAAGGGTAATTAGTACAGTTTATCCTGCATCTTTCTCCCCCCTCCTTCTCTCTCTCTCTCTGTCTCTCTCTTTCTCTTTTTTTATCTCTGTCTCTCATATTTCAACTTCAAAGTGGGATTTACAAGGTGCCATTGAGTAGTGTGAAACAGGAATTGCTTTTGCTGGTGATCAGAGAAGATGCCACCCAGAAAAAAAAGGCAACAACTGGGACCCTCTCAGGTTGGGCTCTGGGACCCATGTCTTTCTAAGCTGGGTGCTCTTTGTTGGCCTGGATGGAGCCTGTCATTACGGTAAAGCCCAAAGCCATGGAATTAGAGATTCCACCTCTCAGCTCAGGGACCTGCAGCAGGAATGGCCCTGCGGATGCTGGGTTCCAGCAGTCTTAGAAGCAGCGCAGGGCCCGGTTGCCAGCGCCCAATGCCAAGCCTGCTAATTACGGGGTGGCGTTGCAGGCACACACCTGTTCCGAACATGCAGGTAGGGCCTGCTGCCCCTCCCTGGAGCGCAAGCCTCTGCACACCTGTGTTCATCCCGCGTCTCTCCATCCTCCCCCCCCCCTTTCTTTCTAATCCGAACATTTTCTTGCTCTGTTGTTTTTTTTTGGAGGCCACATTTCTGACCATTTCGTCCCTTTGGTTATCATACGAGGAGCAAGCCCAGTGAACTGTACTTCTCTCTGAAAAACCCAAACAAGAAATTCTTGCCCCTTTTGCTGTGCTGTTTTTTCCTGCTATTTCGGAAGGGACACTGCATAGAAGGGCCAGCTTGGAGGATGAAAGGGTGGTGTTTGGCCGGGGGAGGGGGGCAGGGGGCAGCGGGGGGTGATGGTGGTGGAGTTGTTCCAGGGGTCCCTCATCAGAGACTTTCCACCCCACATTCCTGGTTGATCCCCAGGCTAATTGAATTTCCGACTGAGAGCTGACTCCCTGCGTGATGGTTATCTCAAATAGTTAATGAGCTTGAAGAGGAGGCAGTCTGTCGGGCTCACTCCTGGGGCTCTGCTCAGTGGCTTCGCAGGATTCATCTATCCGCCTGTCTTTCTGAGTTGGAGAGGCTGGTTCAGCCTGGCACAGCTCCGCCTATCTCCCCACTTCTAAAGCCGACTGGAGCCCTGACTTCTGGCCTCTGGACATTGGGCAGCAGCTTGCGTTGCTCCCTGCACTCCTAGGTTGTTTAAAAGAAAGAAGGAGAGCAGAGGGGTGGCCTCAGGGCAGCTGGAAACACCCCTTGAGAAAATCGGATTCCTTCCTGGGTCCCTGCAGGGTGGGCGTCCCCCGGCAGAGCCTTTTGGGAGAGCAGCAGGGAGCCGGCCCCGTCTGCTGTGGTGTTTGTCCTGGATTTGGGGCTAGTGTTTTCTTCCTGCGGAACACAGGTGCTCTTGCAAAAAGCCAGGGCTGAAGTGTACCATACAGAATGGTGACGGCGGACTTAGCGCTGTGCTTGGGGAAGGCTAAGCGGACAGTTTTCAGTATTGGGATCATGTGTGTCAGTCGGGTCGGATGAAAAACCAACTCCTAGAATAAAGGCAGAAGGACAGGAACCAGGGAGGGATTTGGGTTCCACTTTCTACAGTAACTTTTCTCTCCATATTTTTTTATATGATGAAATATGTAGATGTGGTGTGTGTGTATATATATGATGAAATATATATATGATGTGTATATATATATGTGTGATGAAATATATATTTCTCCATATATAATGAAGTAAATACATATATATATTATTTCATTATAAGTTGGACCCTTACTATTCCCCAAATTGATTTAAAACCAAACCGTTTTATTTTTTGATTGTCTGAAAGGGAGGAAAGGCAGAAACCTCTTGAAAGGGGGCAGCTGCTCATCGACGGGGCAGCTGGTCTGGCAGGATGGTTGCCGTGTTGCAGCATCTTAATCCCGGAGGTTCTGAGACCCGCTGAGAGCTGGCATGAAGGTGACGTTCGGAGGTCAGCTTCCTAAGGCCTGCGTCCCTGCTGGGCCGTGGCCCGGGATTTGGGGCCCCGCCATCTGACCCCCTCAGCCTCACTCTCCCGGCTCTGAAATGAAGCAGGAGGCTCCCCGAGAGCCTGGGTACCCCGTCCCCTCCAGTGGATGAAGCCCCCGGTAGAGCTGACGTCGTGATGGCCGAGGAGGAGAGCACCCTCGTCGTCTTCTCTGTTTTAACTAAAGTGAGTCGATGGACAATGTTCTGTCAGGGTCAGGCCTACTGCAGAGTGATGTGACCTCTGCTCACGTCATGAAATGATCCCTGGGGTAAGTCTGGTCACCTCAGCTGCTTAGACTTACTAGTAGCAAAGGCGGCAGGAGTGTTACTGACCAGAGTCCTTAGGCTGTAAATCTCACCCTCGTGTCTTACTGATTTTATAACTGGAGGTTTGAAGAAACCAGCCCTTCTTCTTCCTCCTCGTCCTCTTCCTCCTCTTGTCTCTTCTTCTTCTTCATCTTCTGTTTTTTTGACCGTGCCCACGGCACGCTGAAGTTCTGTGGCCGGGGATTGAACCCACGCCACAGCAGTGGCAACACCCAATCCATAACCTGCTGAGCCACCACGGAGCTCCGAAAGAACCATCTTCTGATGACAAGGAGGCCTATTTATTCTTCTCCAGAGGAACTTTCCTAATGAGGAACTCAGAGCATCATAGGGGCAGTGGCTTTGTGGCTTTACAGGACCACGGGCACGGGCAGGGCACTATTAAGGCAGCTCATCATGTCGCCGTCACCAGAAAACAGAGGCATATCCTTTTTGGAGGGAGTTCAGGAAAGCACTCGGGGTCAGCAGAGTGTGGGGGTCCTAACGCTGATGCTGATCTCACCCGTGGATGGAGAACACGCATCTGCCGTGCTTCGTACGCTGATCACCTGATGACACCTACTCGCTGGGCTTTTGACAGCCAAGCAGCTGGCTGGCTGGTGGCTGGTGCATGGCTGTCGTGCCATCACCTGACCTCCCCCTGGGCCAATGGGTGGCCTTCAGGGGGCTGTGAACTCCCTGGACCTGGGTCCCGAGGTCTGTGTGGGTGTCACACACTTGCACACTTGCACTCATTGCACAGAGCACCCAGCCTTTTTCTCAAATTCTCTGCAACCTGGAAAAGTGGAGGAGCCCCGCTCTGAGGGCGCAGCTCTGGAATGTGCCATCAGCATGGGTCACCTCCTGCTGCAATCATTAACAAGCCCCGTTGCTGTTCTGAATAAGAGGAGAACCCTCTCTCTTGGGAGGAAGAGGGCGCCCAAGAAAGGGGGTCCTTCCTTGGTTAGGCCCTCTATTGTCTCATGAGGAAATCTCTTGGAATTCCGGAGTCACAGAGACAGCTCAATTATATAGTGGAATATTAGTCAGCCAGAAAGAAGAATGAAATTCTGCCATTTGCAACAACGTGGATGGACCTGGATGGTATTATGCTGAGTGCAAGAAGTCAGAGAAAGACAAATACTCTATGTGATCACTTCTGTGTGGACTCTAAAAAATAAAACAAACCAGTGAATATAAGAAAACAGAAACAGACTCACAGAGAACAAACTAGCGGTTTCTTGTGTGTGGGGTGGGGGGCAAGTAAGGGGAGGGGATTCAGAGGACAAGCTACTTTGTGTAAAATAAATAATCACGAAGATATATTGTACAGCACAGGGAATATATCATCTCTTTAAATGGAGTAGAATCTATAAAGGTGATGAATCAGTGTGTTGTACACCTGAAACTAGTATAGTATCGTGAGTCAACTCTACTTCAACCTAAACCAAAAAAAGCAGAAAAAAGTAAGGATGTGTGGGGTGCCAGCTTCAGGTGTCTTTATACAGTCAGTTGATTCCATGCCTCGTTTTGTTACCTTGTCCTGCCTTCCAGGGACGTGTTAATCTCAGTGCACTCGGCCAGCCCAGGGGAGCAGTGTCTTTGGAGGAGTTGGGGCCAGATTAATTTCCCAAAGGTGCTAAACAGCCAGGGGAGAGAGCAGGGCTTGTTCTCCACTTCAGCTGGTGTTTGCTCACGGACTTAGGGCTGAATGTTCCCCGCCCCCCGATTTGGACATGGATTCGTCTGGGAAAGTAGCAGCTTTATTTGGTCTTATCTGTGGATGGAAGACACCACCGAATGTCTGCGAAAGAGGTGGGCATTGGTCTCCCCTCACCCCCCACCTCTGGCCTGCCTCCCAGGGATGCAGGCTCCTACCCCCACCCCTCAGGCTGACCTGTCTGCCCAGAGCTGGCCTTTCTGGACCCAGGAAGCCCTTCTTAGCTCCCCATCTGTGGTGATTACTCACCTTCTCTCTATTTCTGCTTTTTTTGTTTGTTTGTTTGCTCTTTAGGGCTGCACCTGCAGCATATGGAAGTTCCCAGGCTAGGGGTCCAGTCAGAGCTGCAGCTGAGGGCCTCCGCCACAGCCATAGCCATACCAGATTCAAGCTGCATCTGTGACCTACACCACAGCTCACAGCAATGCCCAGATCCCTAACCCACAGAGCAAGGCCAGGGATTGAACCTGCATCTTCAGGGATACTAGTTAGGTTTGTAACCCTCTGAGCCACAACGGGAACTCCCTCCATTTCTGCTTTTTGCATGTGGACAACCGCCCCCCCCGCCCCGAATCCTCATTTGTTCATGACACTCCTGGGATGAACTGGCTGTATGTTCTGACTCCCACGACTTGAACTGGGCGGGAAGCTGCTGCTCGTGTGGGTGAACTCAGGACGGGCCCTCTGTACACGTTGCTTAAAAAACCAAAGGTCTTTCCCATCTCTCACCTGTTGCAAGCTATTTTTTTCCCCTTCTTTCAGTGCGTTTTTGAATCAGCCATCCTGTCATTTGCACTTCCGTTCTGCTCTACAGAACTGCATTTGTACGTGTTCTTGAACACATACTTAACGGCAGTTTTTTAATGACACCTGAAGGGCCGCAAACACATAAAATGTGAGCTTGAGCAAGGAGAGTCCAATCCAATAGGATGGAGCCAGGTGCTGGCCTAAGATGTGTCTCTCAACTGATGGTGGACGTGACCTTCAGCTTCATGGTGACCTTCACATAGACGCTTCAGGGACACAAGTCACTCGAACAAGCAGTTTGCTCAAAAGAAGCATCATGTTCTTGGTGCTAAGGGGGGGGCATTGCATAAGGAGGATGCTATGGGGGAACAGCCGCTGGCCTGGACAGCACTTTCGTCTTTTTAAATTTATTTTATTGACGTGTAGTTGATTTACAGTGTTGGGTTCATTTCTACTGTGCAGCAAAGGGGTTCCATCATATGTATATCTTTTTCATATTCTTTTCCGTTATGGTTTATCCTAGGATATTGAATAGAATCCCCTGTGCTGTTCAGTAGGACCTTATTGTTCATCCATTCTAAACATAACAGTTTAGGAGTTCCCGTCATAGCTCGGTGATTAACGGACCCGACCAGTATCCATGAGGACACGGGCTCAGTCCCTGGCCTTGCTCCGTGGGTTAAGGACCCGGCGTTGCGTGACCTGTGGTGTAGGTCGAAGATGCGGTTTGGATTCCGAGTTGCTGTGGCTGTGATGTAGGCTGGCAGCCATAGCTCTGATTTGACCCCTAGCCTGGGAACCTCCATGTGCCTCAAGTGGGGTCCTAAAAAGACAAAAAATATGTATATATAACATTTTGCATCTGCTAACCCCAAATTCCCCATCCAACCTTCCACTGTCCCCCCTCCCTCCTGGCAACTACAAGCCTGTTCTCTGTGTCTGTGAGTCTGTTTGCTTCATAGGTGAACTCATTTGTGTCATATTTTAGATTCCACATATAGGTGATATCACATGGTATTTGTCTTTCTCTGTCTGACTTACATCACGTAGTGTGAGCATCTCTAGATCCATCCATGTTGCTGCTCATGGCTGTGTTTCATTCTCTTTGGTGGCTATATGGTAGTCCATTGTACCACGTCTTCTTTCAGAGACCACTCTTATACAAAGCCCATGGCTCACTTAGCCTTTTTGGTAAAGGATACATTTTAAAAGCAAAAGGTTAAAATCATGACTCTAGGAATTCCTGTTGTGGCTCAGCAGTAACAAACCCAACTAGTATACATGAGGACTCGGGTTTGATCCCTGGCCTTGCTCAGTGGGTTACGGATCCAGCATTACCCTGAGCCATGGTGTAAGTCACAGACTGATTTGCTGTGAATGTGGCTATGGCCAGCAGTTGCAGCTCCAATTCAACTCCTAGCCTGGAAACCTCCTTTTGCTGCAAGTGCAGGTTTAAAAAAAAGGGGGCGGGGGAGGACTCTAATGTTAAGGGGATTATATTTCCTTAATGAGTATGTTAGGGTTTTATTTTTCTTCTTACTAATGAGAGAACCAAACAGATGCTACCAGTGAGCCAAAGCAGAAGTCAAAAGAACCTGTTTCCTTGGCATAAAGGAATGCCTAGATGAATTTACAAATGGGTGGGAAACTGACTTTTTCCCTGTGGTCGGAGCTGGAGAAGGAAACCCATAGAACCTCCATCAGAAAGTGCTCGTTTGCATGCCTGTGGTCAAGAATTGTATTGCACTGCTGTGTTGTCACCTATAGTTGAGAGAGTTGCAGGATACCTTGAAGGCAATAAAAAAGCTGGCGCCAGACAGCACCCTGCATGATTTCTACAAGAGAGACCCGCTCGTCTTTTCTGCTTATTCCCAATTTCTCTACGTTTCCTCGTATCAGTCAGTCTTCTGTTGCCTCATGGAATTTATCATCGGCTAAAACCCAAATCTGTTTAAAATGTGCTGCTGGGGAGTGCTGTCCCCCCCACTCCTGGTTTGTCTCCCATATTTGATGTGATGTGGCTTCTCATTGCCTCTGAGAGTGAATCCACATTCTGGCTAGCATTTGTTTGCTGATTCATTTACCCTCCGTTTATCTAACAACTGTTTATTTTGGCCACAGTGCAAACAAGGCAGAGTCCAGCCCTCAATCCCCTTGAGATCTGTAATAGCAGCTGGAGAAAGGTTATGCTAACGTGTGTGTGTGTGTGTGTGTGTGTGTGTGTGTGTGTGTGTGTGTTTGCAGGGAGGATGATGGGAGGGCAGGGGTCGGAAGAAGGGAGCGAGAAGCGCTAACTCAGCCTGGGTAGGAATGTACTAGAAGGAGGAGGGCTCGGCTTGCCCCTGGGTGGGGTGAAGGGTGAGAAAGGAAGGCAGGGGACATGGGACATCCTTGGGGAAAGGTGGGCAGACTCCTGGCCAGGCAGCTGGAACGTCATGTGCAACATGACGAGAAGCTGTGAAGGTTTCTAGGCTTGGCTTTTGGAAAGATGTTGGGGGAGCAGAGGGTGGAGGGCTGGGCAGAGTGGAAAGGGGCCGTTCCATCCTGTCTTTCTATCTTTGTAGCCTTATTTCTCACCAACAAAACCCACTTTCAGTCCAAGTGCAGTGGGTTGACCACCGTCCTGTCTCCTTACAGTCAGGTGCCTTTTGTCCCCGGACCTCTTCACTTCCACCTGCCCTTGGGACCAGCTCAGGGAGGCGTCAGATGTCCCCAAGGACACAACTTTCCACGTTTCAATATGATACCTGTTGCCAAGCTTCCAGGATGTGGAATTTTCTCCACTTGCACAGTAAGCCCCTGGAAGGCAAGAGTTATTCCCACGCATGATGTTTAGCTGTCATGTCACTGATTCCTTAACCCTCCATGATTCAGGTTACCTTTTCGTTCCTAGTCTGCCTTCTTCTTGCGACCCAGGAAGAGACATTTGGGGTATCTCACCCCACCATCCCTCAATGAATGCAAATGCATTTTAATAATTAAAGCAAAAAAAGTAAAATAACGATGATTATACATCAGCTCATCCGTCTTTTTTTTTTTTTTTTTATACTGCTACTAACTGCAATCACTTGTTCATTGGAATAGAGAAGGTGGTTTATTACCTGCCACCTGAGGTGGGGCACTCATAGTTTGCTGGTGAGGAGCTCCTGCTGTGGCGCAGTGGGTTAAGACTCTGACTGCAGGGGTATGGGTTGCTGTGGGGGTGCAGGTTCCATTCCTGGCTTCACGCCGTGGGTTAAAGGATATAGCATTGCTGCAGCCGTGGCGTAGGTCGCAGCTGTGGCTCGGATTTGATCCCTGGCCCAGGAATGACCCTATGCCTAGGGTGTGGCTTAAGCGAGCAAACAAACAACAACAACAAATCCCCAAAGTTCTGAAGTCCCTAAAGGCTGGCGTCTGTCCCACAGGTGAAATAGGAACTTGTTCTTTGCCAGGGCTTTGCACTGAAGCTCAAGACCTTTAGGTGCCTGACCTCTGAATGTCATTGTGTCACGTGATGTAATGGCTATGATCATCTGTAATCGTTGCTCTGGAACGAACCACTTTGGGAGTCAGGATCCTGAGACGCTCTCCATCTTCAGACCTGGCCCAAAGGGCAATTTACGGTCCCAGGTGGCCCCCAATTCTTTTTCCATATTTGCACTATGGCCTCCGGTCATTAGCTTTAAGCATTGCTAGTTCACTTCCTTTCATGCATCCATGGATGTGTGCATTCAGCACATTATTTCCCAGTGCTTCATATACCAGGTGGTTTGCTGTTTTTCTTGTATTTCTTCGGACGATAAAAAGCATGACAATTCACAGTCCAAACACCTAGAAAACAAAACATGCTCAGCAATAAGAGTCAAGCAAACATTTGGTTCCTAGAAATCAGCATTGGGCTTCAAAAATAGTTACAGGGTTAGTTTTTCATTCAAGGGCTGATGCAGGTAAGAGGCTAATCTGGCCTGTGATGCTTAGCCGCTCTCTCACTAACCCCTGGGTTATTTGATCTCCCCGGCGCTCACAAATTTTGTTCCCTGGTGGGAGCTGTGGGGTGGGGGAGGGAGGCTTTGTCTCAAGCACTGAAGAATTGCTGGAAATTCTAAGACTCACTGGTCCAGCCGCATCATCTACCAAGAAGCTCTCATAGAATGGGAGCAATAATGCAAAAAACGTGAGCAGAGCCTCGGCCGCCAAGACTTTCCATCTCTTCTCTCTTTGGACTTGAGACACCTGGGCAAGTTGGACCCTGCATAGTAATGGTCTGTTACAGATGCCTGGTTTTTATTTAAAAACTGGTGAGCATGACACTGAAGGGATGCGACTTTGGGGAGGTTGCCCTTACCTTTCTTCTCCTCCTGAATTGCCCCTGGGAAGTTCCCATACTTCCCAGCTGAGGGTTCCAAAAAGGGTGGGGTGGGGCGGGGATTCTGATGGGTGTCCTCGCCCTGTCACTTCCTTCCTCGAGACACCTGATCAGCTTCAAGCACTAGGTCAGACCCAAGGGAAGAGCTCAGTGCCACTAAGATAAGAAACAGCCCTTTTTTTCCTTTGTCCGCAGTGTCTCCAGGTTTCTACACTTCCAAGGATGTTCTCTCTGGGTAGAAAATACCTCTTTTCTTCTCTAAAATGTTCCTGAGCTATTTAAAGCCTGTGATAAGGGAAGTTTATTTGCTCTCATTTCCTTTCAGTTTAGCTTCACTCAAACTTATGTCTCAGGGTTTTTATTGACCTAATTCACTTTATACTGTCTTCAGTTGATAACCATAAAATAGGGGTCTGTTGCTCAAGCCGAATGAAAGTGGGGAGCAGGACGGAGCCGTTGTCTTGGACTTGAGAGCTGACCGGGATTTCTCTCATCCCAGACTCTGACTGGCCTCCTCAGAGTCAGGAGGCAGGGAGGTAACTGACTATATCAAGTCTTCACTCTGAGCATCTGCTGTCTGCAGTTGGGTTGTTTCTTTTCATCCGCCTCAGATGGACCCCTGCCCCTAAACTGGCTCTTTTGACTTCATGTAAACCTCATTCTCTGCCCTGTGAAAGAGAAGAGAGCGAGACGGAGAGAGAGAGAGGAAGGAAGGAAGGAAGGGGGGGAGGGAGGGAGGGAGGAAGGAAGGAAGGAAGGAAGGAAGGAAGGAAGGAAGGGAAGAAGGAAGGAAGGAAGAATCCTCTAAAGCAGGATGTGTTCACAGGAAAGACTGCCTCATTTCCCATTCTTCTTTGGCTTGGCTCATCACATCGTCTCAGGATGTCAACCCAAGAAGGGGCGTGTGGTTTTTCTTTGTCTCCAAGGTCCTACTAGGGGCCTAAGAGGGAAAGTCCAAACAGGGGGTCCTTCGTAGCACAGGTGAAGAATTTCAGGAAACAGAGTTTTCAAATATTTTATACGAGCCTTTGCATCTAAGAACCAGTGTGCAGTTTCTTTTTCTGTAGCATGATTTCCCTAGAAATGTCCCTCAAAGCTAGAACCATAAGTCAAAAGCGATAATATAGAGGGGACATGAGTGGGGTTCATTCCCCGTTACCCTTCAGTAGGATTTGGCTGCTTTAAGAGCTGATTCACATATGAACTACTTTTGAGTCTCTCTCTCTTTTTTTTTTTTTTGTAAAATAAGCAGGACAGATCCCCCCATTTTACAGATCTGATCTTGAACCCCACTTTTCTTTCTAAGCCACCAGGCACCAGGCTGTCTCACAAGTGGCTGCCTCATTTTAGGATACTCTCGACATTGGGCTCCATCTGAGCTGCACTCTTGGAGTTGATCTAATCCCTGAGGTGCCCTTTGTACATATTCAATCATCAAATATTTATATAGGTTCTATTTTACCAACTTGTGCCAACCTTCCTGCTGGCGGGAGCAAGAGGTGGCATGAGGGTGCCGGTGGAGAGATGGAGATTGGAATCTTAGAGCCTCAGGACACCCTTTTAAACCAACCCATGAATTTTTATGCATGGGAAACTGAGCGCAAAGCTTTAAGTGCCCTGGCCAAAGTCTTGGGCTCTGGTCAGTGGCAGGGCAGGAGCCAGAGCCCAGGGCTTCATGTGTCCGTGGCCCCCTGTGCTTTCACTCCCAATGGATGGAGAGCTGCCCTGGTGGGGAAGTGACTTTTATCCACCCTCTGCTGGCTGGTAGTGCCCAGTGGTTCAGAAGCTCTAGGGTGAGGGCCTGTTTACAAACATTTGCTCCTTATGGCCAAGGGCACAGGGCAGGTGGCCTTTCATGGGATGAAGCAGGGAGAAGGGAGAGGATTTCCAGGAGAAAGTGAAACACACCAGCCAGTGTCCCTGCCTGAGGCTGGCCCTTTGTTGCCAGGGAAGTAACCCTGGCAGAGCTGGGATTCCCTCCCTCCACCCCAAGGAAGAGGAGCCTGTTCCAGACTGGGAACCCCACGCGGATCAGAGCTTCTGAAACCCCACGTGGATCAGAGCTGAGAGCCGGCAGGTCTACACAGAGAAGAATCTGTCAAAGCAGGAAAGAGTAGAAGTGCCCCCTGGCAGCCCTTCCACATCTGGACTCTGTGTCTCGTTCCCCTCTTTCCGGTCCTCGGCTCTGCCCTCCTCTGCCCAATGGCATGGCTGATTTTACTTTCTAAAGAGTGTGCTTCCCAGAAAACTTCTTTCTTTTTACCCATCCAAAAAAAAAATTCTTTTTTTTTTTTTCTTTTTCAGGAAACGGGACACAGATTACTCTGATTTCACTGATTTGTCCCTGCACACAGTGAGGTCCAGTAAACACCAGCAATGCCCCAGAGAGCTCGGACACAAAAGGCTATTAGCTTTTAATTGAAACCCTCCCCCCACGCCCCCCTCCCCCCAGCCCCTTCCAGGAACAGGAACTCCAGCCTTTGTGAAGCAGGGTCTATAACAGAGGATTCTGCCCAAATGAAAGGAATCTTGAGTTGACCCAGAGGAGTGGGCTGCTCTTTTGAGCCCCGCCCCCTTATGGCATTCAAAGGCTTTTCACTTTCGGAGCAGTATTGAAATTCCAGGACAATGGAGGCCAAATCCTGGTGGTGGAGGTTGGGGGCTGAAAGGAGGGGGGCAGGAGGAGGGAGTCTGGGGAGCGCATCCTTTGTGATTTTTCTTCTTTCCTACCCATTACCTTTAAAAAAAAAAAAAAAGAGGGAGAGTAAAAAGACCCAGCAAACTTTATAAGGAATCATGACATCACTTCCGGTAACCCAACTGCTCCTGAGACTGGGCGAGACCCTGAGAACAACAGGCTATTTACAATTTCATTTTAAATTATTTCAAACCCTCCCAAAGGAGTTCTTTGATATGCAAACATCTCCCCCAAATGGAGATAATTATTTATGGAGATGTGGCCTTTGAAGGGGAGCACAGAGCTGGTGGGCTCGGAGACTTCCTACAAAGGAAGAAGGTTCCAGATAAGAAGGGGCAGAGCCAGGCACATCTTTCTCCCCCCCTCCCCTCTCCTCCCCTGGGAAGAAAACCCGCTTTAAAGAAGAAACTTCCCAGGGTGACGACTTACAGTTACAAGTCTCAGTTACAAGTCTCAGTTACAAGTCTCAGGAACAGCTGACAGTCAAGTTTGCTGGGAGAGTTCCTTTCTCATCCCCGGGTCTCATCTTTCTTTAGGAGGTGGAAACTTCAAGGCTGGAGCTTGGTGTCTTCACCCCCGAAGCCCATGCTAATTTATAAGGTCACAGGTAGAAAGACGACACCCCAGGGAGAGTTGGGGTGCCCGCAGGGATGTATGTTCAGGGCCGGTAACTGGACCTTTACAAAAGATGAGACCAGCTTCCCCTCACCTGTCACTGCACAAACCCTGCGGAGCAGGACTGTAACGGCCCTGGGGCGTCCTCTTTGCCTTCTCCCCGGTTTTTCTTTTGAAGATGCTTCAACTCTGGCTCAGAGCACCACTCTGGCTCAGAGCACCAAGCAAGGACCTGGGGAAGCCTGGGGACATGCCCCCTCCTCCCGACCTGCCAGCATCTGTCACCTCCAGGACCGTCTGCAGTTTGTTTCCTGGATGGGTCCCCTCCCCGCCACACCCCTAGCTGCCCTCTCTGCCCTTGGCAGGTTGCAACTGAGTGCCATCTTGGGCTCCGTGATGGAGAGATGGAGGCACCCAGCTCCCCTAAGGCTAATGTCCTTCCCTAGGGGACCAGGCTGGGTGGCCCTGAGCCTGCAGCCCTGGAGGGAGGTTGAGGGAGGGGCTTGGGCTGCCCATGAGCACCCTCCCCATAACCCAAGACTTGCTAGGTCTTGTTTGTCTCTATTTTCAAGGCAGAAGGTTTGCTCTTTGGTGCCTTGTCCTGCCTGTCATCAGTTAAGACGGGCTACCTTTGGCAACCTCGGTTTTCCTCAAGAGGAAAGGGTTTCCTGCCTCAGCAGAAACGAATCTGACTAGCATCCATGAAGACACAGGTTCAATCCCTGGCCTTGCTCAGTAGGTTAAGGATCTGGTGTTGCCATGAGCTGTGGTGTAGGTTGCAGATGTGGCTCAGATCTGGCGTTGCTGTGACTCTGGCGAAGGCTAGCAGCTGTAGCTCTGATTTGACCCCTAGCCTGGGAAGCTCCATGTGCCAAGGGTGGGGCCTAAAAAGACAAAACATTTTTAAAAAAAGGGGGGGTTTGCTTTCTCCCTGAATGGTTGGGGCTGAAAGAGCCCGCACAGACAGTCCCCCAGAGAGGCAGGGGAGCCTGGGGAAAGGACCGCACGCGCGTGGCACACCTGTGCCCAGGCTGAGGGCATGAGGGGCGCGGCCCCATCCTTCCCAAACCCTATCCCCTAGACAGGAAACCAAGGAAAGTTGGGATTGCAGGGTTATTTGGTTTTGTTTTGCCTTTAATAGCAGATTTTATTTTTTTAGAGCCATTTTAGGATCATAGCAAAATTGAGTGAAAAGGGCAAAGTCTCGGAAACAAGCACAGGCATTTGGGTTCACAGCGTTCCCACACGCCTCTTGCTCCCCACTGCTGACACCCACAGCAGAGTGGTCCATTGGTCATGATGCACTTACACCGCTGCAGTGTGCAGCCACATCAGACTCTTAACCCACTGAGCCACCAGGGAACTCCCTGCACTCCTGTGGGGTTTTTTTTTTTTTTTTTTTTTTTTTTTTTTAGTTTTTTTGTTTTTTAATTCTCAGGGCTGGACACAGGCTTTGGGAACAGCTAAAAATGATGTGGCTTTACGATTTCCTGGCCTGTGCCCCCAGGATTGTCCTCAGAGCAGTTTATCAGAAGGTGACCTCCTCGGCCGTGCTCATTTACAGACCAGGAAGCTGAGGCCTGGAAAAGGCAGGGACATGGCCAAGGGGACAGGCCAATGAGGAGCAGACCCAGAAGTGGAAGAGTGGCCGAGACCTACATGAAAACATGTCCCTTCTTCTTTCTTTTTTTTTTTTTTTAAGCAACTGTAAGCAGATATGTAATGTCAGAATGTCTAAGTTGCCATTGACCACTTTCTGTTTTCAGTCAATATTCTCCTCCCAACAGTATCACAACAAGGATTTGGGCAGCCTCTGGCTCTTTGGAAGGGGATTTGCCTTGTGGAAAGGGTTTGCTTTAAGATCTTCGTTGGAAAAAGGGCAGCACAAGGAAGAGGTTTTCAAGTGACAGAGCTGTTCTGTATCTTGATGTGAAGCTAGCTCTTAATTCGATGCATTTGTCAGAGTCCATAGAACTGGACACCAAAAAGGATGATTTTACTGTATGCCCCTTAAAAGGTAGATTTTATTGGAGTTCCCGTCGTGGCTCAGTGGTTAACAAACCTGCCTAGGAACCATGAAGTTTCGGGTTCGATCCCTAGCCTCGCTCAGTGGGTTAAGGATCTGGCGTTGCCGTGGGCTGTGGTATAGGTTGAAGACCTGGCTTGGATCCCACGTTGCTGTGGCTGTGGTGCAGGCCAGCAGCTGTAGCTCTGATTCGACCCCTAGCCTGGGAACCTCCATATGCCGCAGGTGCGGCCCTAAAAAGACCAAAAAAAAGTAGATTTTATTTTTGCTTTTTTTTTTTTTTAGGGCCGCACCTGCAGCACATGGAGGTTCCCAGGCTAGAGGTTGAATCAGAGCTACAGCTGCTGGCCTGCACCACAGCCACAGCAACACCGGATCCTTCACCCACTGAGTGAGGCCAAGGATTGAACCTGAAACCCCGTGGATGCTAGTCGAGTTCATTGTCACTAAGATACAACGGGAACTCCAAAAAGTAGATTTTTTTAAAAAGAAGGGAAAAAGATCTTTGTTGGAGGTCTGTAGAGTATTTCCATAACCAAGGCAGAGGAGGTCATTCTTTCAGTGGGGGAGGAGCTGGCTGTTCCCCTGGCCCTTCCCCTTGTCCTCAGTCTGAGGGGGAGATGGGCCTCCCCTCACCCGATGTGGCTTGCAGCTTTTCACCGAAGTTCAAGTTTGTTCATGTCCATCATCTGTTTTGAGTCGGGGTCTTGGGATCTGCTTGGCTCTGGTGCTTGAGGTTACACCCATTTTAATAAACTCCCTCTTTACTGCTGTGCAGTTTGCCGGTTCAAACAATAAGTTCACCTGCTGGGGCCCGGGAGCAGCGTGCCATCCAAAGAGGCAGAAAAGAAAATCAGGGCAATATTTGCCCCTGGAGAACATCAGAAGTATAGGGCTTCTTAGAACGTCTCTGGTTCATTCAAATTTCCTAAACATGTAGGCCTGAAGATTTTTTTTTTCCCGTGGGGTTTTTTTTTTTTTTTTTTTTTCATTTTTTTAGGTGAAATATAGTTAATTTACAATGTTGTGTTAATTTCAAATGTACAGCAAAGCATATGCATATATACATTTACACACACATATATATATAATTTTTCAGATCTTTTCCATGAAGGGTTATTAGAAGATATCAAAGAGAGTTCTCTGTGCTGTGCAGTAGGTCCCTGTTTATTTATTTTATACATAGCAGTACGTATGTTATTCACAAACTCCAAATTTATCCCCCACCCGCGGCCAATTTTCCCCTTTGGTAACCATAAGTTTATTTTGTCTGAGTCTATTTCTGTTTTGTAAATAAGTTAATTTGTATCTTTTTTTAAGATTTCACATAAATGATATCATATGTATTTGTCTTTCTCTTCCTGACAACTTCTACTTAGTATGATCATCTCTAAGTCCATCCATGTTGCTAAAATGGCATCATTTCATTCTTTTTGATGGCTGAGTAGTATTCCATTGCGTATATGCACCACATCTTCTTTATCCATTGCTCTGTCAATGGACAGTTAGGTAGCTTCATGTCTAGGCTATTGTGACTAGTGCTGCTGTGAGCATTGGGGTGCATGTATTTTTTCAAACTAGAGATGTCTCTGGATAGGCACCCAGGGGTGGAATGGCACTGAAGGTTGGTTTTTAACAGCCTGCTTCTGGCAGTAACACATCAGAGCCCCACTGAGACTTGGGATTTCAGCTATAAAGGCAGAGCTTCTCCAGAGCCCGTGACAGCCAGTCCCCAGGGGAGACAACTCTGCGGGCAGCGAGCTCAGCTCTCAGCTGACTTCTGAGTCTGGGGAAGGCATAGGTACAGGTGAGAGTTGGGACCTGGGGCTGAGATTCTAAACCCTCCCACCTGACCCTGGGCATCCTTCTCGTCCACCTGCCACAATATTAGGAGAGAGGAAAAGAGCCCAGTGGTCATTCTGACATTAATTTGCCTTCATTTCACAGGATTTTTTAATAAAGAACTTAGTTTCATCTTAAGCCACGCATTTGGCAAAAGCATAAATCAGATAATCTGAGATGTGTACTGTTCCTCACCTGTTTGTTTTTCTTTCTTCTGTTGATGTTGATATTATCTAACCTTTGACAGTGAAAGAATTAGATGCATCTGGCAGTCTCTCATCATCACACAGGCAGGGATGGCCTTATGTTTGTTCCAGTTCCTCCAGTTTGTCTCATTTTGTTTTACTGGGGGCCCGATTTGTGTTTGATAATTCACTTTGTGTATCTATGTGTGTATCGGTAGATATTTGTGTGTATCTGTGTGCATATGTGTGTGTCTGTGCACGTGTGTGTGTGTGCGCACACATGCGTCTCTTTAGGGGCAGCAGACATCCATTTCTTCACTTGCATGGAGCCAGACTGTACTTTCTTCGTTCTGTTTGCTGCGTTCCTTCTCTGAAGTTTGCAGACCACTGGCGGCTGTCACCCCCACTCCCCTGGGGCCTGGTCTTCTTCCATCGGGAGACTCTTGAGTTCTCTAGATTTCACTCTAGGCCTTTGACTCAAATCACAAGTCTCGGCTTAGCTGAACAACTTTTGTCCTGGTCACGGTATTATTTCCTTGATTTTTTTTCCCACTGTGGTGGCCTCTGTCCCTACTCAGCACCTCCAAGCAGGTGCACGCGTGGTGTCAGGCGCAGAGATGGCTGAGGGCACAGCGGATGGCAGGCCAGATGTCCGGGGTGGCGATTTCCAGTCTGGCTGCAGGTCAGCATGGTGGGAAGGAGTCCAGAGTTGGCCTCACCCGCCCGGGCCTGATTTGGTGGGTCTGGGGTGGGGCCCACGTGACGAGTTCTCGGGACCCAATCAGGCCCCCACCGAGGGACACCATTCTTTCTTAAGAGTTCTCTGCTGTGTGGCCCAGCTCCGTGAGGCCCTGGTGCTCCAGGAAGATCACTGGGCTTGTCATCCCCAGTCCTGAGTGTCCTCGGCGTCACCGCTCATCTCTCCTTCATGTCCCCTGGGCTTGTCCTGAGGGACAGTTTGGGGGTGTGTGAGCATCCAGCCCCAATGGCTTCACAAGCACCCCCGGGGGATCATGGGCCAGGTGGCAAAGAACCATCCCTTCCCGCCCAGGTGGTGGCTGGGGACAGGGGGCGGGGCATCGAGGGGAGGGGCTTCCTGACCACGCCCCCAGCCCCGGTAGGCGGTGGTTCCCAGCAGGCGTGTTTGAACCTACCGGATCTATTCTTTGGAAATCTGACTCATCTTTGAACAATTATGATGGCAGCCTTCTGGTTCTAGCCCTGGAATCCCTATTATTAAGATGCTAATCTCTGAACGAGAGAAAAAAATACAGGTTATCTCTTTTTAAAGGAGGACAGGTGTGTGGTTCTTGGGACATTATTTCAAGCAGCAAATACTAGGAAGCCTGGGGTGGGGGCGTCCGAGGGCTGGGGTCTGGGGTTTCAGCGCCTGGTCAGCCCCGCTCCGTCCTAAGCAAGTTGGGGACGCGACGCCTGCTCAAAGGCTTTTTGGAGGGATTAAATCCGAGTGTGCGGGAAAGTGCCTCTCTGGAGCCCAGAGCAACGCGTAATTATTAGCTGTGACTATCGGTTTCCTAATGAGCTGCTCAATTAAGCCGCACCCTCCCCGCTGGCCCGGGAGGGAAGCCTCGCTGGGGTGGGCATGCAGGGCCCACGTGAGCGTGTTGCTCTCGCCCGCGCCCCCTCCTTTCTTCTCTGAGTCACCCCCGGCCAGAGAGGCGCTGGCTCAGGGGAGCCTGGCCAGCAAGGGGAGGGAGGAGGCGGCTCCAGGACCAGATTGGGGGGGGGAGGTGAGTGGGGGCGGGATGGGAGAAGATCAGCTGGAAGCGGAAAGGGGACTTGCCTGTAACTGCGCAGAAGGTGCTGCCAGGCACAACCTTAAATACTGTCTCCAGCTAAAGACAAAAGATGTGGGGGGCAGTTCCGGAGGTGGCGGGGAAAAGCCCCCTTGATGCAGGTTTCAGCGGTCCTTCTCCACTAATAGGAGTTTCCAGATATTTCGCCATTCTTCTCTTCCTGGTACAGAGAAGAGAATTTCCCTTACAAATGTAAGTTTCTTACAAGAGGGTAACTTTCACTGGTTTTCAGAGCTTTTCCTACATCCGTTGTTTCTTTACCCCAAAACAAAACAAAACAAAATAAAAATCAGCCTTATGCCAAAGAGACATATTTGGGGTGGTGTAGACTCTACCCCCATACCCTCCCCATGCAAGTGCCCCCAGAACCCAGTAGAGCGGGCTCAGGACACATTTGACAAAATGATGGAGAACCCAGCTGTGCCTCTCACCCACCAGCCACCGGTGTCTGCGCCAAGCTTGTCCAGGGGACCATGCCATGAGCCCTCCATAGGCTGGGGCTGGTGGCAGCAGCCCCCCCCCCCCCGGCTGTTATTTGATAATAAAAGAAAGTCTTGAGGCCCCCAAGTGCTTTCTGACATATGTGTGCAAACTCTGGACTGTCCTGGGGAGAAAGCGTCCCTCAGAGCTGGTCCCCCAGGATGGAGAGGGTGGCCAGAGGCAGTGATGCCCAGGAATCTGCCCGCGGTTCAGGGAGCCTTTATTCGTTGCCAAGGAGGCTGCGCCTTTGGACTGGAGGGCAGTGAGGCCCCCCTGTTTTCTCGCCCCTCTGCGGGGTGGAACCAGGGCCGGGGTGGCCAGTCTCTGTGTACAGAGCTTCCTGACACCCTTTCCCAGCACTGTCCACACAAGAGAATGACAGCATTTCCCTGGCACTAGGCTGGCTACCAAGAGAGTCCTCCAGAGACCCCCAGGGGCGGACATCTGCCTTTTTCTCACGGACTGAACAAGAAGACGGAAGCCGGGCCAGCGGAGGGCACACACCTCAATCGGGGGGTGCTGAGGCTTAGGCCCGGAGCTGGGCTTCAGAGCCCATGCGGGGGTGTCAGGCGGCCCCTCTGCAGACAGACCCTAACCCGCCCCAGCTCCCGCAGCCCTGGAGAACTCAGGGTTGGATTTCCTTCCGTCATCGTGGTAGCACTTGGATTCTGAACATTAAACCCTTTCTTGGAGACTCGTCCAGGTGCAGATGGGCCAAACACAGGGCAAAACTTGCACTCGATCAGACGTGCTTTTGAGGGAAGTGCAAATGGAGGTGTGAGCTGGGCCTCCCCTGACTGCCCCCCCCCCCATTACATTAGCCGGATGACACTGCTCCGTTCATCTAAGCGGTTAATGGGCAAAGTGGGTCAATCCAGCTTTAGCTTAAGCCGGCGGCTGCAGGCTGCAAGGCGGTGCTCCTTCAGGAAGAAGCTCCTGCTTCTAACTGGCTGCCCGTTGTGGCTGGTGCCGTAGAGTTTATATCGTTGTTTCTCTTAATGTCTCCATAGAGGAATTTCGGTCCCAGTAGGTTAGGGATGGCTTAAGGCTGGAAGTTTAGAATGTCCTACTGAGAGGTAAATGTTTGATCCAGAACGATGTGGAAATTGTTTTTTCTCAAAGTCCTGGGCCTGGGTAGGAATCAATCAGCAGTTTCTATCCCATGGCTAAGGGAAGGCTGTACCTCTGTGACCACGCCTCAGGGTCCAGTTGGGTGGTACATCTCCTGGGATGGATACACACCAGCGCGGACACACGCATGCTCAGCGTGCCCCCACTATGTGCAGCAGGCAGTCTTGTGAACCATCAGAGTGATTGATGACAATAATGGGAGTAGCAATGCTCACAGATATGGAATAAGTGAGGTGGGTCAGGCACGTTGGAAGCGAATTATGGTCATTCATTGTTTTAATCCTCACAAAACTCCCATGAGGTTGGTATTATTTACTGCCCTCATCTTTACAGTGCAGGAAAGAAGGCCAGAAGGGAAGCTGTTCAAGAGAACATTGCTTGGAGTTCCCTGGTGGCTCCGTGGGTTAAGGACCTGGTGTTGTCACTGCCGTGGCTCAGGTTGCTGCTGTGGTGTGGATTCAGTCCCTGCCCCTCCCCCCAAACGGCACAGCTTCTAAGTGGCCGAGCTGAGATGGATTTGATGTCCATGCTCACAGGGCTTAACTGTTAAGCTAAACACTTCAGTTTTACCACCCAACCTTCCCCCCCCCGCCGCGCCCCAACAACTGAAAGCAGCGGCTGGAAACCATTCCCATTTCTCATACTAGGAAGGTGAGACTCGGGGAGCAGTTCAGGTGCAGTCTAACATCCTTGCAGTGTGTGATTTTTCAGGGCTAACCTCCACACAAAGCAGCTCTGGGGTCCAGATACCATGTCCATCTTTCCTCCTGCCGGCGGCAGCTTTGCCTGCTTAGTTTTGTTTAAATTCCGCTGAGATCATTCCCATCTCTTTTCGAATGGAATCTAATGAGTTTTGGAGGCTTCTAGAGCTGCATCTTGGGAATTTCCTCTTGGCAAGTTTGCATCAGTTATACTTCATCTGATTTCACCCATTTGGGGGGCTGCTATGTGCTTGTTCTGTGGCCTGTGGGTGTGCCTTTCACAATGACGGTGTTTGGCCAGTGGTCACATGATGCTGGTACAACCCGGCTGAATCAGGGGACATTTTCCTTCCTGTGCCGGCTGCACATAGGCCTCTACATGGTGGGCACAGGAAGACAGGCTGGTGAAGCTGTGTGGACAGCCCATCTCCAGGAGCTCCAGGTCATAATATTTAGGAAAAGCACGTATCCAGAGGCCCGAGGGTCTCCGTGTTTGGAGCTCAGACATTCCGTCCTGGGCAGCCTAAACGCTAGATGCGCCCCCAAATAAGGGAGAGGTAACACCCTGGAAGGATCTCAGAGAAGCGTGACTCTTACTCTTTCAACCTTAAACCAAGATGTGGTCGCATCTTAGGCAGCTTCTGGCCTCCAAACTTCAGAAGCTCAGCTCTGAAAGTCGGCTTGCCCTTTGTCCGGTTTCTACAGCTGCGATTAGAGGGAGCCCAGGATTAAAGGTGTTGACATTGAGACCTATAGCCAAGGAGAGGCCACCTTCTGACCCGAGTCTGGTCTGTTTGCTCCGCGCAGGGACCTGATGCCGCGGACCCTGGACGGGCAGATCACCATGGAGAAGACGCCCAGCTACTTCGTGACGCGCGAGGCGCCCGCGCGCATCTCGGCCATGTCCAAGGCCACCAAGCTCATCGTGGTGGTGCGGGACCCGGTGACCAGGGCCGTCTCGGACTACACGCAGACGCTCTCCAAGCGGCCCGACATCCCCACCTTCGAGAGCCTGACCTTCCGGAACCGGAGCGCCGGCCTCATCGACACGTCGTGGAGCGCCATCCAGATCGGCCTCTACGCCAAGCACCTGGAGCACTGGCTGCGCCACTTCCCGCTCCGCCAGATGCTCTTCGTCAGCGGCGAGCGCCTCATCCGCGACCCGGCCGGCGAGCTGGGCCGCGTGCAGGACTTCCTGGGCCTCAAGCGCATCATCAGCGACAAGCACTTCTACTTCAACCAGACCAAGGGCTTCCCCTGCCTCAAGAAGGCCGAGGGCAGCGGCCGCCCGCACTGCCTGGGCAAGACCAAGGGCAGGCCGCACCCCGAGATCGAGCGCGAGGTGCTGCGGCGGCTGCGCGACTTCTACCGGCCCTTCAACCGCAAGTTCTACCAGATGACCGGCCAGGACTTCGGCTGGGACTGACCGACGCCCCCGCCCGGGCGGTGGGACTTCGCCCAGGGCTTATTAAATATGGAGAGAGATTATATGTATGTAAAATGTACAGAAATCTATTTTATAATAATTTATTTTTAATTCATAAGCAATTAATTCACTAAGATGCCTAGGCACGCTCTTTAGAGAGTTAGCTTCATAATCTGTTAACATTCCAAAGTGTTTAACTCTGACTTTTTCTTCTTTGCCTCACAATTGATGGTGCTTCCATTTCCCCTTCCCCTTGGTACCCATTGTATTTAAAAAGAAGAAAAGCACAACTTGAGATTTTTGTCGTTACGGGTATGCAGCCTTCGTGCGCTGGGCGAATTCACTTGCCATCTCTGTGTCTTGGGTCCCTGCTCCCCTCCTGCCTGGGCACCTGCTGGGAGCCCGGCACTGCCAGGCCTCACGGAGCAGCTTCCTCGCAGATGTGATGGCACGTCCAAGGGCACTAGGTTTTCCCCCAGGTCTGCTCAGCATGCTGGGGGTGGATTTGGGGGGACCCCTACCTTTGCAGGATCCCCTGCATCCTGTCAGGGTCTGCATGTCAGGCCCGTGTGCTTTAGCTTTCACCTTTGAAGGACGGCTCTCATCCTCTCGCTTCTGTCCCAGTCCCTGGTCATGAACCTGCTTGAAGTGGATGCAGATGTCCGCCGCCCCCTCTCTCCCAGGTCAAGTGTGTGATGCTTGGTGCTGCTTTTGAAATAAAGACGGTGTCTTCTAATTCGCATGCGACTGCACCCTGCTCCGTCCTCCAGGCAGACAGTCCTGCTTTGATACACCAAAGAATCCCCTAGGCCCGCAGACCCACTGGGACAAACCAGGGATGCTGGGTGTTGGGTCCCGAAGGGGCCAGGCGCACCCCACGCCCTCTGAGTGTTCCAAGGTGCCTGTAGGTGCAGAGCCAGCCCCTGGTGGGTGTCTGGGTCTTCTCTGTTTGGAATTCCTAGCTCGTCTCAGACAATACGGTCAAACCGCCAGAACCAGGAGAGGCTCTTGTAAAAAGAGGCAGGACACTGGCCTCACTTTGCCCGGAAGCACTCCAGCCTGAACTGGGTGCTGCTGCCCCTTCTTTTAGCCAGGCCCTGGCAGAAGGGCAGCCAGCACTGTCGCTGCTGATCCAGAATGCTCTCCCCTACCTGTCCTTGGAGAGCACGCTGGCGGGGGTCATTTATGATGACCGGCTAAGGGCAGTTGGGCAACCAAATACACTATCCCGTGATGTCATCTTCACTTTATCCTCAGCTTTCTAAACCAGGATGCTTCTCCTACAAAAGAGTTGTCATTTGCGTCATACGTTGCTTAAGGAATCTATGGGGTGATGTTGTTGAAACGGCTGGGTTGTGATATTTACAAAGGACACTTCTGTACCTTCTGTGGGCTAACTTTCTCTGTAGAGTAACGAAACACTGGCCTTTAAGTGATGTCTTGCTGATCATCTGGTTCGTATTGGCCCCCAAGTTGCAGCCCAGATGTAGCTGGTGCCTGCTTAGGAGCAAAATGACCATCGTGTAGGTTTTATGTAGGGGGATGGCCAAGGGGGCTCCGTGCATTTCTGAGAGGTTATAGTCACTTCATAGCTTTGTTTCCCCCTCTACCAAGTTGAGTACAACCTACCCTTAGGGAAATGCCATAATCCCAGCATGGTTCTCCCCGCTTGTGGAAGAGACTTGGGCATCAAAGACATCTTCCTAAGGGTGCTAACTTCTCATGCACTTTTCCAATCAGAAGACTCATTGGCAATAAAACTGAGGACACCCCAGCATAACACTGCTTACAGGCAAAGCCAATCCACGTCTTCCCCCGGATCCTGCCCTGTCTGGTCCTGGCCACTCTTGGTCTCCGACGTGGTCCAGGATGTCGAATCGCAGAACAGGTCAGAGAAGGTTCACAAGCAGTGGCGCACATGAACTTCTCCTTCCCCAGCGGGTCCCTGCTGTCTTTCCAAGCTGGACCATTTTTTGATTCAGTTGTTTATTCCCTGCCTTAAAACTGAAACAGGAAGTTTTCAGATAGGAGGGTCGCTGAGTCACAAACCCTGAAGCAAGTCAAGATTCTTTTCTGGGTCAAATCCTTGAATCCAAACAGATGTCGATAATTAGCACGAAGGACGAGAGCACGGTTTTCCGTGGAAGACAAATAAATCAGACATCCCGTGCATCTCTTCCGAGAGGTCTGATGGCTTACAGTTCCCGACTGATCCCCACGCAGCATCAGCCCCAAGGTTACAGCCGGTCACCTGACAGTCATTACAGCGCTGGAGCCCGCCTGGCTTCCTCTTGGAGAAGGCAGGCAGTCCAGAAAGTGAGGCCTTGACTCTCTTCCCGTTCTAGCCATCTGCAAGGCCACAGCTTAAGTTTTTAGCTGCTAGAAGACAAACACCATTTCACCTTCTGGCCGTGTGTCCTAACACATGCTCTGGGTTTCTTCCAGTTTACAGGAAAAGCTCTGCTATTCACGGGGGCACTTTATTCCACTCAGTTTTGTTTTTCTTGCTAAAAACAAACAGAAAGGTTAACACACACACAAATGGGAGGTTTTTATTGTTCCTATCCAGCCCACAGCGTCCTTGAGGTGTTTGTACGGTGGTCTGTTAACTTGGTAGGTGGTACCAGAAAAGCTATTTGGATGCACTGACGGCATCACACACACGTCGCGATTGAAAGACGGAGGAGAGATTGTTTTCTTCGTGGGATCCTCCCAGGAACTCATTCTGAGTGACAGGTACATTATAGACCTTTGGAGAAACACAGCTTCAGATCCTGCCTGGATATTTGCTTCAGACAGGACAATGAAAGTTTCCGCTAAGCTAGAAACACTTAGCATCTAAGATGCTGGCATGGAAGACAATGTCCTTTTTTCTTTGCAGTGGATCGAGAAAGATGCTCAATAAAACTCCAAGGTGTGGTTAGAATTTTTTTTTTTTCACTTCTGTAACATTAATTTATGACTGAGTTTCGTTCACCAGTAATCTGGAACACTGTGCAAATTCTAGCAGTGTGCCCTCTATGCCCTGGATGTTAGAATAGCCAATATGTACAAAAAAATAAATAAATAAATCAAGTATTTTGTCCTACGTATAACACAAATTAATTTTACACAGAGAAAGATGTTTCTAGGAAAATGAAGTTCTGGGAATTCATACTATTTCTTTGTATGAACAAATAAAATCTATTTTTACCAACTCGTGGGTACTTCTGCGTCTTATTCTATGTTGCAGACGGAAAAGTACGAGACGTTTTATTCAATAACTAATCTCATGTGCGTGCGTACACACGGAGGTATTCTGAAGGCATGCTGACCTTTCAGATTTGAAAAGGTTTCATCCCAAATCCAGCTAATCCGCAAATATTTGGGGTGGATACTTTGTGCATGGCAGTGAAGCCTGCGAGAGGGCTCCTGGCCCTGGAGCCATGTACATGGGATCCCAAGAACTCGGTTGCCACATGTGCTGCAGCCTTCAGCTCCTGGGGGTCTGGCGGGTGGGTGTGAGGTGGGAATGTCACAGGCTACAGGTGGCTGTAAGCAGAGCCCTGTTGGCTGGGTGGTTCGGGCCACAGTAGCCTTCCCGTCTCATACTTCCGCTTCCGGTGTTCCCATGTCAGCCGCCTGGAGTTCCCTTGGAACAGAGTGGAAAAGAGTTTGGCCGAGAGGGCATGTCCGTATTTTTAGTGCTTAGCCAGTGCCTTCTGGGTTTCATTTTCAGTTTTGCTGTTTTGGACATAGCACCCCATCTGCATGCTTTTTTCAACTATTAGTCACTACCTTAAATATTTGACTCATTCTCCCCCCCATCCCCGCTTTTTTTCTCCCTGGCTGCCCCCTTGGTATATGGACGTTACCAGGGACCAAATCCACTTCAGCAGGAGGTGGCCTGCCAGTCGGTCAGGAAACAAGTCTCCAGTTAACACTTGGTTTTCAAAAGCCTGGGGTGTTCCACCGGCTGATGGATGTGTGGGCCTTGAGCGCTGACCTGACTGCACCCCAGCCCATCAATTTTTGGCTTTTTCTACAGGAAGGTAATAAAATGGACCTAAAAATCTACTCATTAACCTGATGGCACAGTTTAGTGCAGTGTTTCTCAAGCGTGGGCAAATATTCCAGTGACCTAGAGAGGTCTTAAAAAATACTGAAGCTCTGCTATAGCTCAGACCAATTACATTAGGCTCTCCAGGCCATGGGGCCCCAACACTGGTACATTTAAAAGCCTCCTCGTTGTAAATCAACTCTCTTGTACTAAAAAGTAACAATGATAAGGCTCATCAACCTTCACTGTCATCTATGAAATAATGTTTTATACGGAATCTTTAATACGTAGAAACAGAGGTATGGTTTGTTGGGAAAATTAAAATTAGATCAACCTTTAAATACTCAGCACAATCTTGGAACATCCTAAGTCTTCCAAGAATTGTCAATTTAATCCAGCTAAATTGTTATTTATTTTCTGCAACGAATACATTTCCCCACAATTCTTATCCATTTGTAATGCATTTTTATATATGAAATAAAACTTTAATTTTTCTTTTTGCCCCCTTAAAAAAATAACAATGTTTTAAGCAACAAAACAAAACAAAAAAGCTTCCCAAGCATGGACCTCGAGGGCCCGTACCTAGGGAAATAAGGCAGAGAAACACAAATATTCTATCCTCTCACTCATACGTGACATCTAAAAGTGACAGACTCAGAGGAGCAGAGTAGAGAGGGGCTTGGAGCAGAGTACCCAGGGCTGGGGGATGAGGGAAATGAGGGGATCTTGGTCTAAGTGTACAGAGTTTCAGCTCAAAGTTAAAAACTTGAGTATCTGCCATATAGCACGGTGATTATAACTTCGAAACGCTGTGTCGTATCCTTGAATGTTGCTAAGAAAGCAGATCTTAAACGTTCTTCCCACAAAAAAAGAAATGGTAATTCTGGGGTGGGTAGAGGTGGTAGCTGATGTCATCATGATGGTCCCCAATTTATAAGCTATAAAAGCTCCCCTTGTGGCTCAGTGGGTCCAGAGCCCAACATAGTGTCTGTGAGGATGGGAGTTTGATCCCTGGCCTTGCTCAGTGGGTTAAGGATCCGGCGTTGTTGTGAGCTGTGGTGTAGGTTGCAGACGTGGCTTGGACCCCGCGTTGCAGTGGCTGTGGTGTAGGCTGGTAGCTGTAGCTCTGATTCAACCCCTAGCCTGGGAACTTCCATACGCTGTGGGTGCAGCTATAAAAAGAAAAGAAAAAATGTGCAGTTTATGAACACATCCCATCAAGACATTGTACACCTTAAACCTACAGGTGTTAGGTGTTAATGATATCTCGGTAAAGCTGAAAAAGATTTTAAATGAGGAGTTCCCGTCGTGGCGCAGTGGTTAACGCATCCGACTAGGAACCATGAGGTTGCGGGTTCGGTCCCTGCCCTTGCTCAGTGGGTTAACGATCCGGCGTTGCCGTGAGCTGTGGTGTAGGTTGCAGACTCGGCTCGGATCCCGCGTTGCTGTGGCTCTGGCATAGGCCGGTGGCTACAGCTCCGATTGGACCCCTAGCCTGGGAACCTCCATATGCCGCGGGAGCAGCCCAAGAAATAGCAACAACAGCAACAACAACAACAATAAAAAAAAAAAAAAAGACAAAAAAAAAACAAAGATTTTAAATGAAAAGCTCTGCAAGTAATTCTAACATGCACTGAGGATGGAGAGCCTTGTTTCTCAGAGTGTTTCCTGGACCACATCAGCCTCCCCTGGGAGCTTGACAGGCACGCATATCCCGGGCCCTGCCTCAGCCCTCCTGAGTCAGAAACTCGGGGTTTCACAAGCCCTCCAGCTGATTCTGATGCCTGAGAAAGTTTGAGAACTGCCGTGTCAGAGCACAGACTTGATTTCATTGAAAACCGGAAGGCTTGGATTCCTCTCCAGCTATCTCCTCCTCTGTCCGGGGCTCTTCACCAAGGCCATCACTAAGCAGTCACCCCTTGTCCATCTGGGTCTCCTTTAAGGGGAAGTCGGGCTCACAGTCTTTCAAACCCCAGCCATGCCTACCTGGCTTCTGTCACTCCGCTGGGCCCCCTTTCAAGGGGCAGCCCCCAAGCTGTCATCGCTAACCTGTTCCTGAAACTGCCTGAAAGTGGGATCATAGACTTACCTATCATCAGGGATTTTTAAAAAGAGAGCTAGACGCCTTGCAATCCCTGATACCACCTTACCTTCTCGAGTCAATGTTTAGCAACATATTTCCAGTGCTTTGTCTATGAGCGATAGTTATTTCTTCTAACCCTTCACACCTGAGTACACAACGGAGTCCCAAAGGTGTACAGAGAGGCCATTCCAGGATTGACCTGCAATCATGGTCTCAATTATAAGACGCTCATTGAAACCGACAGCGCCCATCCCTAGCATCTAGTTTTATTTTTCCCTTCTCATTCTGTTTATTATTACTGGAGGTGAAAGATGAGAGAGTAATGATGATACTGCACAAGAGCTGTGGCAGGAACGTATCTGTGGGCTGGAGCCTGCATTCTCCACTTGAGAGCTTGGCTGGCCTGTCCCCATCCATCCGTCTATTTTGTGTGCCCTGAAGTGGGGGCTTCAGGACCTCAGGGCATCCTTTCCTGAGAAAGGTGAGAAGGCATTGAGGATGCCCCCCCTCGCCTCCCGCCTTCATACCTGTGGGGGGGGGGGGTATTGGAAACTTCTTTCTATCTTGAGAAAGACAAAGATGACGCTGTTATGATTCCTCAAACATCTGGGACGTGCGTGCTTTCTCTTTCGACATTTTCAGCAGGACAGGGAGCAACAGAGGACACCACGTTCCCAGCGGAAGCGGTGGACCACGGGAAGGCTCCGGAACTTGAGCAGCGGCGTCGTCTGCGGGGAGGGGCGTGCACAGACATCTGTTTGGGACATGATATTGCACATGAACTGCAGCAAGAAGAGGCTGGGGGCCAGGGAGGCGTTCCTTCATGCAGTAAATATTTACTGCGTGCCTACTGCTGCTAGGAACAGAGCCTAAACAAGACACATTTCCTGCCTCGAGGAGTTCACATCCCCCAGGGGAGGTGAAGGTGCAACTGGAAGGCAGTGTGGCCAGGGCCGTGGGGAGGTGCTGTGGGAAACCAGGACGGCAGTGTCCAGCCTGATTTGGGGAGGAGGAGGGATAGGGTCAAACCTCCCAGCCTGAAGGATGCAGCCAGGTGATTGGCTGGAGGCTGGTCGGGAGGCAGGGGGAGAGAATCACGGCAGAGATCCGGATGCGCAGGCATCTGGACTGTTGGGAACCGCAAGCCCTTCAGTGGGGACACGCATGGAGCGTGTGGGGGAGGGGTGCGGGGTTCTGGAGGGACACGTGCAGGCAAGGTCACCCAAGTCCAGCCGCTTCTGAGCGCCAGCCTCTTCCAGCCGGCTGCCTCCCGGACACTTATTTGGACGTCTCCATGCGCATGACAGATAAAAACATGCCCCCACTTGAACTCCTGGTTCTCTTTCCTGCCTCTTCTCCCCCATCCCGCCTGCTTGGAGCTCCGGCGAGCAAACTTGGAGGCTTTCTTGGTGTCTCTTTCCTGCACATTCCTCATGTCCAATCCATCATGAGTCCTGTCAAGACAACTTCCAGAAAGGCCCCCGAATCCGTTCACTCCTTCCTCTCTCCTCTGACACCCACACCTGGCAGGAGTGGCCATCGCGTGGTGCTGGACTCCTGCGGCAGCCTTCCACCTGGCCACTCCCCACCCCCTGCATCAGAGGCATCTTCTAAAAACTCTGATTGGGCTGTGGACACCTCCTGCTAAAAGCTCATGACTAGCCTCCCATTATGATTCAGATAAATCCCAACTCTTTAATCTGTCTCGGATGTCCCTCCTTGGCCTCGGTTTACCCTC
Source organism: Sus scrofa (assembly GCF_054392235.1). Lineage (NCBI taxonomy): Eukaryota > Metazoa > Chordata > Mammalia > Artiodactyla > Suidae > Sus > Sus scrofa. The sequence goes on from NC_139394.1 coordinate 63,457,831, forward strand.
TCTTTCGTCCTGCTGCGGGAGGCTTCTCTGCCTCTCTCTCGCTCTCTGTGGATGCTGTTCTCCCAATCCCTTGTCCTGTAACTTACACTCATCTTTGAGATCTCAACACCCTGCCTCCATCCACATGAATGCCTCTGACAGTCTGTGGTGCATGGTTACCCTGGAGACCTGGGTACCTGGCATCCCTGCATCCCTTCGCCCACACTCAGTGATGTACCTCCTTTAACCAACAGGACGCAAGCTGGGTAGATAGCCATGCTAATGCTTAGATGGGAAGCTGTCTCGGGAGGGCCTGTTGCCAATGCGAGGCAGACTTCAGAACGAGGGCTGGGATGGGGTGGTGGCTGGGGCAGGGCCCTGCATGCTGACTAACCCTTGCTTTTCCAGTTGGCCTGCTTCCCCAAATATCACGCTATGGGCACTGCCAGGGTGAATGAGCTCCTTAATTATCTGGGAGCTTAAAAGAGTGAGTTGAACTGTTGAAACTCACAGAATCTTAGCTGGAGTGGGGACTCTGGGGATCCAATCACTGCATTGAGCTTTGAAATAATAATTGTTTATTGTTTAAAAGATTTTATTCTGATACTATGTCAAATGAACTCTTTCATAAATAAATTCATTTGTCTCATTTTAAAAATTAAGTTCCACATATAAGTGATGTATTTGTCATTCTCTTTTCTGACTTCATTCTCTCAATATAAGGATCTCTAGGTCCAGCCATGTTGCTGCAAACGGTATTATTTCATTCTTTCTTATGGCTGAGTAATACTCCAGTGTGTGTGTGTGTGTGTGTGTGTGTGTGTGTGTGTGTGTGTGTGTGTGTGTGTGTGTGTTCTTTATCCACTGAGTTCTTTTGCTTCAGTGATCCATGGATAAAAGCACATGTCCATTGATAGCTTGCCCAATAGCTGTGGAACATTCTCCCTTCAGTGTTTGTTCTTCAAGTCTAGGGAGGCAGGCATTTGCACAGCATCAAAGCAGTCTGTTACATCGGGTGCCGGCTGTTTCGAATCGGTGACTGATGACTTGGTTTAGGGCAGTATAGCATTAAATTAACCTTCATTAAAACGCGAGCCTCTGCAGGGGATTCTTAACCCACTGTGCCACAGCGGGAACTTCCAAAAATGTGCTGAATATATGTGTTTATTACAAACTCTTCCTGATCTTTTCAATAAAAACAATAGCAATAGTGATAACGACTCTGGGTGTTGAGTTGTTGAGTGTCTTAGGCCACGCCCTGAGCTCAGGCCGCATCTCCTTTAATCCTCCCAAACCCTGACTGACGAGTTTCAAGTTTCGAGTTTCATAGTCTCCTGATGGCCAAGCCACAAAAGCAGACACCCTAGCTCAGGACAGCGAAGTCACCCACCCAGGGCCACACAGCTCAGAAGGGGCTGGAGTCCGAAGACTGTTTTGAATACAATGGAAGAAGGAGGAAAGTGTCCTTTATCTCCTATTATATTCGTGCTTAGATTTCTGGCCTGTTTTGCAAGAGTGGGTTTGGGGTTGAAGTGGATTTTATTTACAGAGTTGGAATTTTTCGAGGTGAAAACATTGCTCTGAAAAGAAAATACCTATTGGATGCCAGGACAATAACAATGAAATAAAAAAAAACGCCAGTTCTAGTTCATGGGAGGCCTTTGTCTATTATTGTATGCACACACTGCTCAAATTATTTTCTTTTTCTTTAGAGAAAATTATTGAATAGTTATAGGATACCTTTATTGGTTGAGTTTATTTGCTCGGTAAGATCATATATTATTGAAGATGTTTTGAAATCAGCTCATTGTGGTCTCTGAACTGCCTGCTTGTCACGTAAAAAGCATCCATATTGGTTAAATACAACTTTAATGTATAGATGCAAAAAAAGAAAAAGAAAAAAAGGTTAGAGTCAAGCCAATGATTGGTTTCCAAGGCTGGGCGCTTTTTCCCGACAACGTAGTAGGCTCGTTTGGCCTGTGGAGATGTTCCATGTGGCGCACCAGGGGTTTGACTTTGGAAACAGCCGTCTGTGGCCGATGTTGCAGATGCGGGCGTTTCCCACGGGCTGTTGTAGGGTTCTCACCACCGTGGCAGCGACGAACGCAATCTGCCCAGAGAGGGGCAGTGAGTGTCTAGCTGCACAGCCTGCAGGTGGTCCGTCCGCCGCCGATCACACTCTCATCGGACTCGCTCTGTGTCTTTTCCACCAGGAAATTCTGCCTCGACTTTTAAAGCAGATGTGACAAAACAGTGCCTTCTGGGGGCCAGGATCGGCTCCCTCCTTCACAGTGCGCCCGCTCACTGGATCCTGGCATATGGAGGTTCCCAGGCTAGGGGTCACACTGGAGCTACGGTTGCCAGCCTACACCACGGCCACAGCAACGCAGGATCCTTAACCCGCTGAGTGAGGCCAGGGGTCAAACCTGAATCCTCATGGATGCTAGTCCGGGTCCTAACCCACTGAGCCACAGTAGGAACTCCCGAACCCTGTTTCCGACTCTCTCCCCTCCTTATGGGCTGGGCAGCTACCTTGAAGCTCTCTTGTGGATTAGGAAATCATGGGCCGTGAACATGTCTGCTTTTTGCAGGGTGTCCTGTGACATGGATGGCCCTGTTTTAGAAGAAAGAAACATAAGTATGTCCCTGAAAAAAATAAACTGTGACTTGGAAGCGTTTGCCAAATTCAATTCTTGCATCATCTTGGTCATCTCCAGTCTCAAAGTCGGTGAAATAACATTTCGAAATGTCATCAAGGGGAAAAAAAGTGGTCTGGATACGCAGTGATTGATTTGGAGGGCCTGACAGCTCCAGTACTTAGCTTGGAATTTATGAATCAAAAGCTTTAAAACTTAACCCAAGAAAGTTTTTTTAAGTACTGTTATTTCCACCTAATTAAGGACTGTCATGCAAATATGATTCATTTACAGTTATCATTCATGTCTAGTGTAGAATTATCCAAGTTTTTTTTTTTTTTAATTCCTAATGACTTTTGTGCATTAACTCAATCAAGAGGCTTTCTTGAAATATTATGCTTCCTCTTCTGGATAAAGAAAGACCTACTCACATGAAATTTAGAAACTATAGAAAATGTGATAAGAACATAAAAATCTCTTGCTTCCTAGAACCTGGAGTTAATCATGGTGAACACCTGTCAGAACATATATTTAATTTTTTCTGTCCATAATTCTATATAAATTCATATATGTATATTATAAAAACCAGATAAAATACATTTTTGGGCATTCGCTGGTGGTGCAGATGGTTAAGGATTCGGCATTGTCACTGCTGTGGCTCAGGTTGCAGCTGTGGCTTGGGTTCGAATCCTGGCCTGAGAACTTTTGTATACCTGAGGTGCATACAAAAAAAAAAATTCTGTATCCTGCTTCATTTATTTAATACCATATTTTTGCTTATTAAACATGCGCCTAACAATACACATAATTTTTTTTTGGCCAGGCCCACGACATGTGGGAACAGAACCTGCGCCACAGCGGTGACAATGCTGATTCTTAGCCTGCTGTGCCACCGGGGAACTCATGGAAAACATGATTTTTAATGACCTCAAGGTAGTCCCGCTTATAGATTTAGCCTAATTTGTTTAGCCTTTTCTCTGTTATTGGAAATTCTGCCTGTTTCCAATTTTTTACTATTATGAACAACGATTTAATGAAAATTTTATACATGAACTTTTTTTCTAGTCTGGATTATTCTCTTAGTCTAGATATAAATAGAATTCCTAGGTAACTACAGAATCAAAGGTTAGGACCTTTATAAAGACTTCAAGGAGTTGCTTTCCGTCTTCTTTAGCCACAGTTCTGTGGGGAAGTTGTTCAGTAGTATCAGGTGGAAAAAAGTCGGATGTGAAGTGTAGGTTCATGGCAGGTGCATTCCTGCTTTCCCTCCTTGGCTCCCTTCTTCCTGTCTGACTTTTGCCCTTAAAATGCCTGTAATCTGAGGAGTAAACCTGGGCCTTTCCGAGGAGGGAAGTGTTACAGTGCGTTTTTCTCCCCCCCATACGTTAGCTTTGTTTGAAAAGAGTTAGAGGCTTTTCCCAGAACATACAGTTACAAATGCATGTGCAAAATAATACCTACGTTATTTTCAGAAGAGTTGTGGGCTTTTTCCAGAATATCAATTCACAGATGTGTTTCTATAGGCTGCAGAAAGAAAGAAAAATGGCTACATACTTACTGTACAAATTCAAACAGTAAAAATCACAGTATCCCCCTTTCTTTCTGATATTTTCTGCCCATCTATATATGGACGGTCCCTAAAAATGTCTCTATTAGGTATTTACTTTTCACTCAATTAATGCCACGAACATCTTTATAACAATAGAATCATTTTTTTTGGTCTTTTTTATGCCACACCCAAGGCATATGGAGGTTCCCAGGCTAGGGGTCAAATTGGAGGTGTAGCTGCTGGCCTAAACCACAGACAGAGCAACGCTGGATCCAAGCCACATCTGCAACCTGCGTCACAGCTCACGGATCCTTAACGCACTGAGCAAGGCCAGGGATCGAACCTGCATCCTCATGGATGCTAGTCAGATTCGTTTCCGCAGAGCCACAACGGGACCGCCCCAATAGAATTATTTTTAATGATTGCCTAGAATTCCTTGCTCTGCGGTTTAACTTCACTCTCCTATTGGTGACCTTTTGGTGGTTACCAACATTAAAAACTGCTGCAAAGGGGAGTTCCCGTCGTGGTGCAGCGGAAACTAATCCCACTAGGAACCATGAGGTTGCAGGTTCGATCCCTGACCTTGCTCAGTGGGTTAAGGATGCGGCATTGCCGTGAGCTGTGGTGTAGATTGCAGATGTGGCTCGGATCTGGCGTTGTTGTGGCTGTGGTGTAGGCCAGCAGCTACAGCTCCAATTTGACCCCTAGCCTGGGAACCTCTATATGCCATGAGTGCGGCCCTAAAAAGACCAAAAAAAAAAAAAAAATGCTGCAATGGATATACCTGTACTTATATGTTGGAAGATTTCCAATTATCTACTTAGGGTTAATTCATCAGTATGAGGTTTCTGATTAAAGGTGTGCATATATTGAGTGGCTCGGTCTACATACGGAAACTTCCCTGAAGAGAAAGTGCACCTATTTTCCCACCAAGAGTGTCTGAGGGAGTTCCCGTCGTGGCGCAGTGGTTAACGAATCCGACTAGGAACCATGAGGTTTCGGGTTCGGTCCCTGCCCTTGCTCAGTGGGTTAAGGATCCGGCGTTGCCGTGAGCTGTGGTGTAGGTTGCAGACGCGGCTCGGATCCCGCGTTGCTGTGGCTCTGGCGTAGGCCGGTGGCTACAGCTCCGATTCGACCCCTGGCCTGGGAACCTCCATATGCCGTGGGAGCGGCCCAGGAAATAGCAACAATAACAACAACAACAACAAAAGACAAAAGACAAAAAAAAAAAAAAAAAAAGAGTGTCTGAGGGTACCTATTACCTCATATCTTCACCAACACTGGGGTTCAACACGCTTATTGATGAAAAATAGGTTTATTTGCTGTATTAACCAGGACTCTGTAAATGACAGGACTTTAGTTTGATTTCGCTTCAAGAAAAGAGGAATACTTACTGGCTCAAGTGTCAACACCAAGGGGATGGTAGCGATTGAGCTGGACACCTGCAATCAGAGATACTGACCCCAGCCGTTAGCTCCCCAACTCTTGGCCTTTCAACATGGCACCCAACTGTATTGGCTTCATTCTCTCCCACTGCTGGCCGGGGAGGGAGGCCGTGGAGTTCTAGACCCGAGACCCTCAGGACATGAACAGAGATCAAAGTCTCCTCCCTTCCGGTTCCCATTAAGGGGGAGAATCAGATGCATCCAGCGGTGGTCAGGTGCCCATCCTGATGCCACGTGAGGGTCATTACATGGTTGAGCGGGGGTGTTTCTGGCAGAATTGTTCACTCTCCTGTGCAGGCAGAACAGTATGTGTGACCACGTTTACCTCTGCTCGGCAAATAGTAGGAGGCAGCATCTCTAATGGCTTTATTGTCCATTTCTTGTTCACCTTCGGTGACTTGTCCATTCCGCTATTTCGCTCATTGTGTGACTGACCACATAGCATGGACACAGTGACAAATCTGTGAGCCACGCGCTTGAACAAGGCATCCTCTGTTTCTCAGTCTGGAGGGAATTCACACCTGACGGACCAGGAGACTGGTCTCCAGGGGTCTCATGACTCTCCCTGTTGGTGTTCTTCTCCTGTGGGGCTGGGGGCTCCGAGTAAGTCACAATTGTCTAAGTATCAGGCTAGGAAGGATGTGCTCAATTATATGCAGGTGAGCTCCCCAGCAAGGGACTTCTGAGCCTTTTCAGAGACGAAAATGAAGACAGCACCCTAGGAGGGGGTGATTATCCTCCACAAAGCTCAGCTCAACTGTAGAGGGAGCCGTGTTTGTGAGACCGCTGGTTAAAATGACCAGGGACATAGTTATTACAGCAGCTTCGAGGGCTGATGCCACCAGCTGGAGTTACACGATTTATAAGCAATGATGCTGAAAGCTCCAGGTTCCTCACCTGAAAAATGACTAAAACAGAGCAGGTAATGCCAAGTGTGTCTTTCTTTAGAGTTAGTGCCATCTGCCTCTAATGCATGACGGGCTCTCCAGCATCCTCAGGCCCCCCTGCCCGCCCTTCGGGCAGTGGGGGCGGGGGGAGACTGCTGAAGATCTCTTCCTGCAGAAGGTCTCAGCTTTCACCCTCTCCTGTCCGCCCCTCCCCATTACACCTGCGGCTCCATCTCTCGTGTGGTTCCCCCCTCCCCCTCCCCGGGTCTTAGGCACTTTCTGCCCTTGACAGACACCCCCGGGGCTGTGCAACTCTTGGCTCTAGGATGTAAAGAGGAACCATCTCTGGTACTCTGGGCCCACTTCTCTGTGCAGAAGCCGTTGCTTTGTTGATTTTTTGTTTATTTCTTTTTTGGCTGCCCTGTGGCCTACAGTGTTCCTGGGCCAGGGATCAGATCTGAGCCTCAGCTGCAGCAACGCTGGAGCCTTAATCCGCTGTGCCCGGCGGGGACTGAACCTGCTGCCCAGCCCTCCAGAGGCGCCGCCGAGCCTGGGAATCTACGCTTCAATGTTCGGTTGTGTGGGTTCCCAATGGGATCCCCTAAGGAGAGGCAGCAGTCAAACACTGTTTCCCACTCTCGAGCCACAAACTGGGGGTGGAGAGGGCTTCTGCTGGGGTGGGCGGCTCTCCTGGGTGTGTGTGGGTGTCTGGCTCTCTGCTCGAAGGGCCGGGCAGCGGAAGAATCTCGCGCCTAGTAACTCTCAAGACTGCACCGTTGCAATCCACCGTAACGGGGTCGGATGCTAGGGCTGACCGCCGCCGACGCCCCCACTAAATGGTTGTAACAGTGGGGGAGTGTGTGATCGAGGGGTTACCGTTACCTTAATTATTGGCGAGTCTTGAGAAATTAATCAGTGTCCCAATGATTGTTTACCTTAGGCCCTATAAGAACCGATCCCCGCCTGGTTGGCGTGTCCAGCTGTTCACAGATGTTGAAAGCAGCCACCAAGCAGACCTTGGGGTCTCATGGAAGGTGGAGCCGAGGATATCTTCCTAATGAGGTGTAACTGGGCAGAAATGTAGTTTCTACCCCAAATTCAGTTTAATCCGTGACCTCTATTTGCTTGGGGAAGAGACAGTTCAAAATTATATTGTGACTTCTGTAGTCCTTTGAAAAACGTGATGGGTTTCTTCCCGGATGAAATGATCGGTTCCTTTACCTGGAAAATATGGATGCGATACTATGGCCTGGGTTTGGGGGAAGAACCTGCTGTATTTCGTCATCTGAATAATGTAATAGCATCTAATTATTCTCTGACAATAAGGAGATGCACCTTTGTCCTCCAGCTTCTTTGTCTCGATTCTTTTTACCCACAGGCTTCTTTATCTTAATGATTTCGCCGTCTTTGTGAGCAGAGGCGTTGCCACCCCCTGGTGACCCCAGACCAGGACTCGTTCATCCATCCATCCGTTCAACAAGTGTTTACTGAAAACCTACTATGCGTCAACTGTGTTAGTTGGGCTCACTTCAGAGCAGGGCCTGGGGCAAGGGTGGGAGTGCAGGGGTTTATCTGTGTGGTCACCCCAGGAAGTGGTGGGGGAGAGGCATGTGAAACAGGGAGGAGGGGGAGCCCATGGAGGCCCCCTGGAGAAAGAAACGTCCCTGAGCAGGACAGGAGGGCCAGCTGTTTAGTCCTGCCTCTCATTGGTTGAGAGTGACCCCTGGGGACACTGCCTTGATTGCATACCTCCAGCAACCTCATAAATAAAAAGAAGCAGTTCCTTGAGATGGGAGCTCTCAGCTTGCAGGGACCTAGTCCGGGTTATGTGGGGCCACTGATGGTGTCTGCTCTGCCACCTCGGTCTCCGGCTAGGGACACAGTGATGCCCAGAATGGTACCTTCTCTGCTTTCATATATGGGGGAAGAGAGACGTTGAACAAACACGTGCGTTGTACTTGGACGTGTGATAAATGCCTACAGAAGTTCAGAGTAAGTTCACAGTGGGGAGAATGACCTTATCTGGGGATTAAGATGATTTCAAATCCCAAATAATGAAGTCTGAGTGCATGATTTATCGAGGTTACATACTATAAGAAAAGATTTATTTACCTGCTCTAAGACAAGGTTTAAACTTGGTGTCGTGACGAATTCCTAGCACTTTTTGTGATCATCCTAAGAGCTATCAACATATAGAGAACACCAAGTGACAGACAGATTCTGTAATCGTTGGTGGTTCTGGCAGCCCGACTGTGGCTAGATGGGAACTACTGCGCGCTTAAGATGGAATGATTTACATGGATAAACATGGATACTTTCAAAAAGTACATGGATGCTTTTAACAAGTATCATTTATTTTCTAATTATAGGAATGACATAGGTTTACTAGAGAAAATAAGAAAATGCATATAATATATAGTATGTATTATGCATACTGCTTAGTACATACAGTATATATAATATTTATTATAAATAGTAAATATTTGGTTATAAATAATAGTGGTGATTATATATGTGTGTGTGCACATATATATAAATATATATAAAAATATATATGTAAACTCACACCAGAGCAAAATGGATTGTTTAAGGGTTACTTCCTTCCAATTCTTTTTATTCGCATGTTTTTTCTAAGTCTTTGAGTCCTCAATTTACTATGCAGTTTGTCTTATCCTCGGATATTCCTGAAAACGCATGACGTAGTAAGTTGTAAATGCACAGAGGTGCAGAATTGAGTCACATACGAATTGAGTCAAAGAGTCTAGCCAACCAACTAACCCACGAGTAAGCTCATTTTATGAGAAACGTTCTGTTCTCTGTAAACCTGGGGAGACGCCAACATTTCCAGGCCTCCCGTCCCTTGCAAACATCATAGACGTTGTCACCTGTGAAAATCAAGGTCACGTGTATGTTTTTGTCATATATTTAGTTGAAATTATACCAGCTCTGCAGTTTTACACCCTATTTTATGTAACATTATTTTTAACGCATCATTACACTTTTTTTTTCATCCTGATAATTTTCTATGGCCAAGTGATATTCTACAGCATGAATATAACATAATTTGCTTTTATGTCCACTTCTACTCTTGGAATGTAAGTCGCTTCCAGGCCTGTGTTGTTAAAATCAATACCGCCGTGACTTTCTTGAGAATTAACCTGTGTCTGAATTTTTGAAAATTTCTTGGCAGAGCTATCTAAACTTGCGATTTCTGGGTCAAAGAGAATGAAGATTCTGAAGGTGTCTGCAAATGGTACTTGTTAAATGTGGTCCAGTTGCTTTCCTGAAACGCTGAAATATGGGTCAACATTTTTAAAAACATTGTTCACCCTCTTCAATTATATTGATTAATGTTTTGTCAAAATAATCAATCTGGTTGTGTGCTCAGAGCTTTCCGATGCTTTTTCACTGTAAAAGAAATAGGAATTCATTAAGCGATGGTGGGAAAAGAGGATGAAAAACATTACCTTAGCTTCACTCTGCCACGTACAACACCAAAGTTTTGTATATACTGAATATATTTTAATACACCTTCTGCTTTGCGGCTTTCTTTCCTTCTTCCTTCCTCCCTCTTTCTTCCTTTCTTCCCTCCTTCCCTTCTTCCTTCCTTTCTTTCCCCCGTGGTCACACACGCAGCATTTTGGAAGTTCCCAAGCCAGGAAGAGAATCCGAACCTCCAAAGTGACCCGAGCCCTGCAGTCAGATTCTTAACCCACGGGGCTGCAGCAGGAACTCCCTGTTTTTCTTTTTCGGGGGGTAAGTCCCCATTCCTTTGGATCCCTGTGCATGAGCCTGTTGTTGAGTCTGTACAGAGAAGCGTGTACGTGTGTGAACACAGGCCCGTGCCCGGCAGGAGGGTGGACGTTTCCCCCATTTTTTGCCTTCCATTGTCATTATATTTTTCTGGGATTATTCTCAAAAGCCAGGACGTTGAAGGTGGTTTCAGGATGGCTGATTTATCTCCTCACTGAGATAATTTTTGAAGACTTAACATACCACCCAGAGCATGGAAGCCTTGGGGAGGAATCTGGTTTTGGAAGAGCTTTTCAGAGTGTTTTTCAAACTCCAGAGAAGATGAGTTTGGCCCGAGAAGGTGTGTTGCCTCCGACGTGATCCTCTTTCAGGAAGTGAAGCCGGCCTTTTGACCACACGAGCTTGGAGACTCGGGGTCTTGTGTAACCACTTCTCTCATCTCAGATCAGAAGGAGGGGAGGAGAGGAGGCCTTGCTCCCACTTATTTACCCAATTCTATCAGGTCGACCGTTGGAACTAATGGGTCGATTAGGTCAAACGGTTGACCAGTGCAGGTTAAACAAGTTACTTGCTTTTAAAAAAAATAAATAAAAGCAACGTCTTTTCTTTGTAAGCACTCAATTGACATGAAATTCCTGCTCCTCCTGTGTTTGTGGGGTGTGGACGGGCAGCTGAGGCGGTCGGGACAGAGCAGACATGAGGACAAAAGAGGCTGATAACACTTGGGGACTGGGCTGACCGAGGGGTCAGGAGCCAGAACAGCAGTTTGAGATCAAGGGACGTAGATAGCAGGGGGCGAGGCTCCTGCCAGCCGGCGGTCACTGGGAGAGTGGCAGGGCTGCCAGACCCCGGGGGGTGGGCTAGGCACCCAGCCACCCTGCAGGGAGGGCTGCTGGCTGAGGTCACTGCCTGCCCATCCCAGCTGCCCTTCGTCCCCTCTTCCCAGGTGAGAACCAGCCCTCCCTGGGTTCTGCCTGGGACCCCGCAGGTACCAAAAACTCAAAGTGGCTGGTGGGGGAAAATGCAGGGTAGAGGCAACGGCTAATGCTGCTTCGGGAAAGAAGGACCTTTATGAACTCCTGTCCAGGCCATGTAACGTTTTCAGGCCAGTTTGCTTCTCCCTGAGAGAAGAGGTAGCGTCTCAGAAGCTGGGTTCTCAGTGTGTGAGAGGCTCCTCGTCCATGTTCCATCAAACCTAAGTGAACCAGAGAAAGAAAAGAAAAAAAAGGTAGCAGAAGACAACTTCTGACATGTGCGGCTGTATTTTAATTACTTAGTTAATTTTTAAAAGTGATATTTGGGGAGTTCCCATCGTGGCACAGCGGAAGCGAATCTGACTAGCATCCATGAGGACACAGGTTCGATCCCTGGCCTTGCTCAGTGGGTTAAGGATCCTGCGTTGTTGTGGCTGTCGTGTAGGCCAGCAGCTACGGTTCTGACTTGACTCCCCAGCCTGGGAACCTCCATATGCCGCGAGGGTGGCCCTAAAAAGACAAAAAAAGTGAATAAAAATAAAATTGAGGTTCGGTTGGTTTCTAATGATGTGTTAGTTTCAGGTGTACAGCAAAGAGATTCAGTTCTACATTTATATGCATCTATTATTTCTCAGACTCTTTTCCCTTATAATTCTTACAAGTTCTTGAGTAGAGCTCCCTGTGCTGTACAGTAGGTCCTTGTCGGTTATCTGGTTTATATTTGGCAGCGTGTATCTGTTCATCCCAAACTCCTCATTTATCCTTCTCTGACCCCTTTCTCTTTGGTAACCGTAAGTTTTGTTTTCTCTGTTTGTGAGTCTCTTTCTCTTTTGTAAGTAAGTTCATCTGTGTCATTTTTAAGATATCATATATTTGTCTTTCTCTCTCTGACTAACTTCACTTAGTATGATAATCTCTAGGTCCATCCACATTGCTACATATGGCAA